>NC_031995.1:38980630-38993578 GCF_001879085.1 Nicotiana attenuata | reverse complement strand
CTGACCAAGTCCGCGCACTTCATTCCTATCTGTACTACTTATTCTTCCGAGCGGTTAGCAGAGATATATATCCGGGAGATTGTTCGGTTGCATGGTGTCCCAGTTTCCATCATTTCAGATCGGGGCACTCAGTTTACTTCCCAGTTCTGGAAGGCTGTTCAGCGAGAGTTGGGTACTCAGGTACAGTTGAGCACAACTTTTCACCCTCAGACGGACAGGCAGTCCGAGCGCACTATTCAGATATTGGAGGATATGCTACGCGCTTGTGTTATTGATTTCGGAGGGTCATGGGATCCATTTCTACCGCTTGCAGAGTTTGCTTATAACAACAGCTACCAGTCGAGCATTCAGATGGCTCCATATGAGGCTTTGTACGGGAGGCGGTGTAGATCTCCAATTGGTTGGTTTGAGCCTGGTGAGGCTAGGCTATTGGGGACAGATTTGGTTCAGGATGCTTTAGATAAAGTGAAGGTGATTCAGGAAATACTTCGTACAGCAGAGTCGAGGCAAAAGAGTTATGCTGACAGGAAGGTTAGAGATGTGTCCTTCATGGTCGGTGAGAAGGTTCTGTTGAAGGTCTCGCCCACAAAAGGTGTTATGAGATTTGGAAAGAAATGGAAGTCGAGTCCGCGGTTCATTGGGCCTTTTGAGGTACTTCGGAGGATTGGGGAGGTGGCTTATGAGCTTGCCTTGCCACCCAGCTTGTCGAGTGTGCACCCAGTGTTCCATGTTTCTATGCTCCGGAAGTATATTGGAGATCCGTCCCATGTTCTGGATTTCAGCACGGTTCAGTTGGAGGGTGATTTGACTTATGATGTGGAGCCAGCATCTATTCTGGAACGTCAGGTTCGAAAGTTGAGATCAAAAGATATAGCTTCGGTGAAGGTGTAGTGGAGAGGTCGGCCCGTGGAGGAGGCTACCTGGGAGACCGAGCGGGAGATGCGGAGCAGATATCCTCACATGTTTGAGGCTTCAGGTATGTTTCTTGACTCGTTCGTGGACGAACGTTTGTTTAAGTTGGGGAGGATGTGACGACCCAGCCGGTCGTCTCATGAGTTACAGCTAAGTTTCCCCCATTTCTGCTTCTTTATGCTTTGTTATCCGTGTTTTGTGGTATCGGGTTGGTCGGATTGGATTCGGATTGGTTTCGGTGAAGTTTGAGACACTTAGTCTCTTTTAAGGAAGTTTAAGTTGGAAAAGTCAACCGGATGTTGATTTATGTGTTAGAGGGTTCGGATATGAGTTTCGATGGTTCGGTTAGCTTCGGGAGGTAATTTATGGCTTAGGAGTGTGATCGGAATGGGTTTTGGAGGTTTGGAGTAGATTTAGGCTTGAATTGGCGAAGTTGATATTTTGGCGATTTCCGGTTGATAGGCGAGATTTTGATATAGGGGTCGGAATGGAATTCCGAGAGTTGCAGTAGCTTCGTTATGTGATTTGGGATGTGTGTGCAAAATTTCAGGTCATTCGGACGTGGTTTGGTTGGGTTTTTGATCAAAAGCGGAATTTGGAAGATTTTTAGAAACTTAGGCTTGAATCCGAGGTGTTTTGGTTGATATAGTGTTGTTTGAAGTGATTTGATGAATGGAACAAGTTTGAATAAGGTTTTTGGATATGTTGGTGCCTTTGGTTGAGGTCCCGGGGCCTCGGGTGAGTTTCAGGTGGTCAATCGGACCATTTTGAAGTTTAGAAGCTGCTGAAGTTTTGTTGTTGCTGGTGTTTTCGCACCTACGGTTTGGGGACCGCAGGTGCGGCGTCGCACGTGTGGAAAGGGAGCCGCAGAAGTGGATTTGAGTGGAGAGCCAGGGGCCGCAAATGCGGTATTGTGCCCGTTAGTGATTTCCGCAGATGCGGAGGTATGACCGCATATGCGGTACCGCAGAAGCGGCTAAAGTGCCGCAGATGCGAAATAACTGGCAGTTGAAATAAAAGAGTTCCTTCGCGAATTTTGGGTTATTTCACCATTTTTGACTTCGGCTTGAGAGCTTTTGGACGATTTGGAAGGGAGATTTCAAGGGAACTTCGCTAAGGTAAGGATTTTGGACCTAAAACACAATTATATGGTAGTATTTCATGAATTTTGGGCTGTAATTAAAAGAATTAAAGGGCAAAAATAGAGGACTAGGGCTTGAGTTTAAGAGGCCTTTAAATGGGGATTTGAGGGGTCATTTGGACTCCGATTTTAGTATTCTTGATATGTATGAACTCGTGGGGAGATAACGAACCCGTTGATGTGAAAATTTCTGAATTTTGAGACGTGGGCCGGGGGGTCGGGTTTTGGTAATTTCGGGATTTGTGCCCTTTATTGATTGTTTTCGCTTGGGCTTTGTTCCCTTGGCATAATTTGACGTCCTCGTTCTGATTTTGGATATATTCGACGCGCGTGGAGGCCATTCGAGGGGCAAAGGCATCGCGAGCTAGAGATTTAGCCGGTTCCAGGTGAGTAATGATTGTAAATGATGTCCTGAGGGTTTGAAACCCCGGATTGCACATCGTAGTGCTATATTGTGGTGAGACACACGCTTGATGACGAGCGTAGGGCCGTGCACTATTGGGGATTGTGACTTGGTCCGTCCCGATTGATGATTTTACCGCGTATTTGATTGAAAACTATTTGCTATCATCATTTATTGGGCTGAATGCCATATTTGGGCTTCGTGCCAACTATTTGAACCCTTCGGGGCTTTTATTTGATATTTCCTCACTGTTTTTACTTACTATTTGAACTCAGCCAGGTTAATTTCCACTGTTTTACTACTTAGCCATTTTTACTCGATTTTGAAACTTAAATGATGTTTTGGGCTGAGAAACACTATTTTACTATTGCCCGAGGGGCTTGTGAGTATTTTTGACTGAGTAAGGCCGAGGGCCTATGTTGTGAGGAGACACTGATACTGATTTGAGGCCAAGGGTCTGAGATATGTACGCCATGAGGTAGCTTGATTGTTATGAGGCCGAGGGCCTAGATTTGATGCCACGAGATGGCTTGTTGTTGCGCTTGGGCCGTAAGGGACCCCTCCAGGAGTCTGCACACTCCCAGTGACCGCGGGTACCCATTGTGATGTGAGATTGAGCCCGAGGGGCTGTTATAGTTCTGAGATGTTGCCTGATGGGAGGATGTGGTGATACTGTGCCCGAGGGGCGAGCTTCTATTGATTTACTGTACCTTAATTTTCTGTCAATTACCTGTTTACTTGTTGAAAGAGGATTTTACCTGTCTTTTCCCTGGTTTACTGCTTTTAAATGATTTTTACTGCTTCATTATAGAATGCCTTGTGCCTTGCGTGTTTTCTTACTTTCAATCATTATTTACATTTGTTACTCACTGAGTTGGAGTACTCACTTTACTCCCTGCACCCTGTGTGCAGATTCAGGCGCATCTGGTCCCGCTCCCGAGTGCTGATTCCTCCAGATTCAGGCGGGCTTTCGAAGATTACGAGGTAGCTGTTGTCGTCCGCAGCCCCGTATCTCGACTCCTTTATTGTTGTCTCTATTTCCTTTTAGACATTGTACTAGTTAGGAATTTATCAGAATTCTGTTATGTCTTTTAGATGCTCATGACTAGTGACACCCCGGCTAGGGCTATGTATGGGTGATTCTTCCGCGTATTTATGTTATTATCAGCTATTTCGAATTTATTTTATCATGTTTAAACTGTTCTTAAATGCTTATCTGTTGAAAATTGGAAATGGGAAGTGTCGGCTGGCCTTGTCTTCACGAGAGGCGCCATCACGACCGGGTTCGGGGTTAGGGTCGTGACATTTAGGGTGTTGTTTACCTTATGGGTGATAAAGAATAATGTTGATTATAACCATTTGAGACTTTAGAATTTATCTAGGAGCAAGAGAATGGGTTATTGGGTGTAGAGACACCATTAATAAGGACTATGAAGCTTTATGTCACCAAGTGTTTGAGAAAATGCTTAAGTGACTAAAACATGAGAATTTTTGCTAATATGGAATCCCTTTGACTTGTATTGATATAGATTAAAGTTGAAAGTGTTGGTGAATGTTGTATTACGCTCAAGAGCAGGAAGTTAAGGTATGTGAGGCTAACTCTCTATGTTTGGGAATGTTAATGATTCTCCCTACACTCCGTTTCTTTTATGACGTTACTAATTGCCTCAGAAATATAGTTTAGCCTAGTTCCTTGAATAGTTGCAGAACTTCTATTCTTTAGATTCATAACTCGTTCACCTCTTTCATTCTGAACGTTGTGAGCTCAATGCCTATTCAATATAGACTTGGGTTTGATGCCCCCGAGTCTTAGTATAGATTACTTAGTATGCCATAAACAGTTGAAGTTTCAGTGTTCATAATCAGTTCAAGAATACATGTCTCAGTCTAGTCCTATTCAGTATTCCACTATTATGTAACTCAGTCTGATCCAGTATTCCAGTATCATGTAACTCAGTGGTGATTCAATATTTCACTATCATGTTTTGTAGTTTGATTCTCAGTTCCTGAATGTTGAACACCTGTATTTGGGCCTGAGGCCGTAGTTTATATGCTTTATGCATACTTGGGCCTGAGGCCGTAGTTTATGCTTTATGCATGTTTGGGCCTGAGGCCGTAGTTTATGATTTATGCATGTTTGGGCCTGAGGCCGTAGTTTATGCTTTATACATTTTTGGGCTTGAGGCCGTAGTTATGTATACGTATACTTGGGCCTGAGGCCGTAGCTTGTGCACATATATATTGGGCCCGAGGCCGTAGCTTATTCAGACAAACATGTTGTTCATCATTCAGAAGAGGGAGTATTCATATCCTTACTTCCTTTGTTCAGTTCAGTTATCAGTTATCATTTCAGTTATCAGTTAGCATTTCATTTATCAGTTATCATTTCAGTTATCAGTTATCAGTTATCATTTCAGTTATCAGTTTTCAGTTATCAGTTATCATTTCAGTTATCAGTCATCATTTCAGTTATCAGTTATCAGTTATCAATTATCATTTTAGTTATCAGTTATCATTTATCAGCTATCGTTTCAGTTTCTGTTTCAATAGTTATCATTTCAATACCAATTATCAATTCTTAGTTATCAGCTTAGTTTCAGTTTCAGCATTTACAATTCTTTCTTTTAGTTGCTTTACATACCAGTGCATTCAAATGTATTGACGTCCCTTTTGCCCGAGGCCTGCATCTCACGATGCAGGTAATGATTTACAGGTTGATGATTCAGAGCGCTAGGATTCTCGTGCCAGTTGTTTGGTGATCCCCAGTTCTTTCGGGGCATTATCATTACTTTAGGGTCTTTCAGTATTTTCAGACAGTCAGTGTTTTCAGTACTTCATTAGAGGCTTCATAGACTAGAGTAACAATTAGAAAGAGTCTCAGGCTTTTCATGTTAAGCTATGTTGGCTGCAAATATGTTTCAGAATTATATTAGTATTTTCACACTTTGATTTATATTATCCAGACTTTTAGTTTGTCAGCATGTGTTAGTTTATCTTTCGCATTCAGTATATTATGATATCACATGTTCATTCAGCCAGCCAGTTCGTTCGCTCGATCACATCTAGTCAGGCACCAAGTGTCGTGTTACGTCCAGGCCCAGGTTCGGGGCGTGACAAAACTATCCTGGTATTATTTTGTATTGATTGTTTAGTATGTTATATTAATCTGGATCGTTATTTTTACTCTGTTATCTTGGAGAACTTATCCACCTTCTGACAGGTATAAGTCATCCCGATTTTATATTCAATCATGAGATAATTTATCCCAGAATTAGTAACCAAATAAAGAATAAAATGATACTAAATTTTTATCCCAAGATTATCTTTGCTTATCCATCGTACCAAATGACCCCTAAGAGTTAGCAGTTGATGTCGTACTATAATTTCATATATTTTAACGTTACTTACTGTAACATCCCGTACATTTGGACTAGGTTTGGACATATTAAATGGGTATTAATTTGATATTTTATACATTTGAAGTCCCATCGGGATGATTATGGGTGAAAATAGTTGTTTTGGAATCAAGACGGAGAGTGGGGTGCATAAGATTTGACAAAATCGACTAAGTTTGCAGAATGTCTATCTTCCATCAGGTTTTAGTGAAAATGTGTAAGGAATTGGGAAAAACTCAAAGCATGAAAGTATTAGGCCTTTGAAATAGCTTTCCAACGATATATTATGGAGCCCGAACGAATCTCTGTGCAAAAAGTTATGCGCGTTTTACAGAATAGTATGCGATATGCGCGCCGGTAGCGCGCCCATTAGCGCGGCCACGCTAATTTTGAGGCAGTGTTACTGCCATTTAGCGCGGTCAGTAGCGCGGGCAAGCCTCCAGTAGCGCGGGCGCGCTAGTGGAGGGTCGTTTTAAAGCTATATTTCGTCCCCCACAGTCCCAAAACATAAAAACTTGCTCTAGAAGGGAAAGCTCTCAAAAACCCAACTCCTTAAGGGTCCCTCCACCACCCAAGGTAAGTTCTCATGGTGATTCTATGTTTATTCAATTCCCCAACATCCTATTAACATGGGTAGACCCTCCATATCGTTAGATATTCGATTGGGACACCATTGTTGAGAGAAGAAACCCTAGAACTCGAATTCAAGAAGATTGAACGTCGAAAAGGTAATATCTTCACCCTCTAATTGATTCTATCATTGAATTAATGATTATAGACTCTATTTCATGAGATATGAGTTGATGGGTTTGATAGAAAAGTATGAACGGTGATAGGTTTGGGTTGTTAATTGGTTATTATTGGTTATGAGTGTTGATTACCTTATGGGTGATAAAGAATAATGTTGATTATAAACATTTGAGACTTTAGAATTTATCTAGGAGCAAAAGAATGGGTTATTGGGTGTAGAGACACCATTAATAAGGGCTATGAAGCTTTATGCCACCGAGTGTTTGATAAAATGCCTAAGTGACCAAAACATGACTATTGTTGCTAATTTGGAATCCCTTTGACTTGTATTGATATAGATTGGAGTTGAAAGGGTTGGCAAATGTTGTATTATGCTCAAGAGCGGGAAGTTAAGGTATGTGAGGCTAACTCTCTATGTTTGGAAATTTTAATGATTCTCCCTACACTACGTTTCTTTTACGACGTCACTAATTGCCTCAGAAATATAGTTAAGCCTAGTTCCTTGAATAGTTGTAGAACTTCTATTCTCTAGCTTAATAACTCGTTCATGACTTTCATTCTGAACGTTGTGAGCTCAGTGCGTATTCAATATAGACTTGGGTTTGATGCCCCCGAGTCTTAGTATAGATTACTCAGTATGCCATATACAGTTGAAATTTCAGTATTCATAATCAGTTCAAGAACACATGTCTCAGTCTAGTCCCATTCAGTATTCCAGTATTATGTAACCCAGTATGATCCAGTATTCCAGTATTATGTAACTCAGTATGATTCAGTATTCCAGTATAATGTAACTCACTGTGATCCAGTATTCCAGTATCATGTAACTCAGCGTGATTCAGTATTTCACTATCATGTATTGCAGTTTGATTCTCAGTTCCTGAATGTTGAACACCTGTATTTGGGCCTGAGGCCGTAGTTTATATGCTTTGTGCATACTTGGGCCTGAGGCCGTAGTTTATGCTTTATGCATGTTTGGGCCTGAGGCCGTAGTTTATGCTTTATGCATTTTTGGGCCTGAGGCCGTAGTTATGTATACATATACTTGGGCCTGAGGCCGTAGCTTGTGCACATATATATTGGGCCCGAGGCCGTAGCTTATTAAGATAAACAGGTTGTTCATCATTCAGAAGAGGGAGTATTCATATCCTTACTTCCTTTATTCAGTTCAGTTATCAGTTATCAGTTAACTTTTCAGTTATCAGTTTAGTTATCAGTTATCAGTTATCAGTTCAGTTATCAGTTATCTTATCAATTATCAGTTCAGTTATCAGTTATCAGTTATCTTTTCAGTTATCAGTTCAGTTACCAGTTCTCACTTCAGTTTCAGTTTCAATAGTTATCATTTCAGTTATCAGCTTAGTTTCAGTTTCAGCATTTATAATTCTTTCTTTCAGTTGCTTTACATACCAGTACAATTCAAATGTACCGACGTCCCTTTTGCCCGGGGCCTGCATCTCACAATGCAGGTAATGATTTACAGGTTGATGATTCAGAGCGTTAGGATTCTCGTACCAGCTGTTTGGTGATCCCCAATTCTTTAGGGGCATTATCATTACTTTACGATCTTTCAGTATTTACAGGCAATCAGTGTTTTCAGTACTTCATTAGAGGCTTCATAGACTAGAGTAACAGTTAGACAGAGTCACAGGCTTTTCATATTAAGCTATGTTGGCTACAAATATGTTTCAGAATTGTATTAGTATTTCCGCACTTTGATTTATATCATCCAACTTTCAGTATATCAGCATGTGTTAGTTTATCTTCCGCATTCAGTATGTTATGATACCACATGTTGATTCAGCCAGCCAGTTGGTTCGCTCGGTCACATGTAGTCAGGCACCGAGTGTCGTGTTACGTCCAGGCAATAAACCAGGCTCGAGATATGGTGGCAAGGGACCATAAACGAGCTGAAGGTCCCATCGAACCAGAGCCCGGGGCACGATGCCTGCCCTCGGGATGCCCAGGTCATAGTTCCGGAATCGGCCCCAGCCTCGAACAATTTCAAAAGATATTGTCGACAATAAAGCATAACCAACAGATGCCGAAATATCCGTGACCGGCCGGATATCACGGTGGAATCTCGGCACGTATCAATAGGGAACCAACAATTAGTTAATCGGAAGATTTTTATCTTTTATAGAGTTGTACCAAATGTAGAACTCCCCTACTATATAAAGAGGGTCTGATTACTCGTAAAACATATAGTAACACGCATTCCAAAGCAATATATTATAATTTTCTCTGTCATTAGTTCTTTCTCTTGTTCATTAGTGCTGGCGTGGTAAACCCACACCGAGGTCGATTATTTCACTGAGACTGGAACTATATCACTCGTTTGGTTTGAATTATTTTGTTTTTATTTATTCGCCATTTACTTCATTAATTACTTTGTGGCGAATTATACCACATATCCTAAAAACCACTTACAAATTTAATTATCATCTGATTTTAAGGATAAACAGTTTGGTGCCCACTGTGGGGCTGAGGATAATAGTGGCTATTTGATACAAACTTCTATAACACACTATATTTTACACTTGTTCTTTGGAGTATCTTTGATTTCAGGCTAAAGTTTGAAATGTCGAACTCCCAGGCTACCCCTCTAAACGTGGATGCTGAATCCAGTCACCATGGCAAGGATAATAATGTGGCACCCGGCAATGAGGTGCCCCCCGTCGGTCCCAACGGAGTTCCGGTTGCAGATTCGTTCGACACTAGTTTGCATGTGGTCTTTAATACAAATTTGTCCACTGATCCTGAGAACAACATCCGCGGAGAAGTCTGGCTGGCTGCACAAAACACGTACGGCGTCAAAGATGATGGGATCAATTTGCGAGTGATCTTCGAAATGTTACAGGCTCAACAGGCATCGATAGCCCAGCTTACGAACCAAAGCCGCGCCCCGAGCAGGATCGAGCCCGAGCCGTCCCGGGAAGTCACCCGCAGAAATGAACCGATCACGGAGAGGCTGAACGAAAGTGAATTGGGGCCAATCCCAAGATTATAAAAATATTATAAGAGCTGACAAAACGGGTAGAATCAGAAGAGAAGAAAATCAAAGCCAACGACAAGAAAGTGGAGACCTACAACTCCAGGGTCGATCAAATACCGGGAGCATCGCCGATATTAAAAGGCCTGGATTCCAAGAAGTTTGTTCCAAAACCTTTCCCCCCAATCGCAGCTCGGAAGCCTATCCCTAAGAAGCTCTGCATGCCCGAGATTCCTAAGTACAACAGAATAACCGATTCAAATGAACACGTGACCTCCTACACATGCATCATCAAAGGGAATGATTTAGAAGATGACGAGATTGAGTCTGTCCTGTTGAAGATTTTTGGGGAAACTTTGTCGAAAGGAGCTATGATATGGTATCATTACCTACCCCTTAATTCTTGACTCATTTGCTATGCTCACATATTCCTTCATAAAAGCTCATGACGGAGCTATCAAGATCGAGACCACGAAGTCAGACCTCTTCAAAGTAAAACAAAGGGATAATGAAATGCTTAGAGAGTTTGTGTTCCAATTTCAAATGGAAAGAATGGACTTGCGCCCGGTTGCGGAAGATTGGGTTGTTCAAGCTTTCACCCAGGGACTCAATGTTCGAAGCTCGGTGGCTTCACAATAGTTGAAATAAAACCTGATAGAATATCCGACTATTTCATGGGCCGACGTACATAACCGGTATAAATCAAAAATCAGGGTCGAAGATGACCAACTTGGGGGCCCTTCCGGGTCCGTTTATCCCGTCAGAGCCACCGGTAGAGTCAAGAGAGACATTGATCGTGAATCGAGATCAAGCAGATACCGTTATCAACCATACAACGGGGACCAAAGAGGTAACGGAGCTGGACGAAACCCCATGAGAAGCAAAAGAAGGAGCAATCGAGGTCAGAACAACGGGGGACTCATGAGCAAAAACAGTTTTGACAGGCCCATAGGATCCAAAGAAGAGCCAAGGCTTTCTGAGTACATCTTTAGCGTCGATGTCGCAGTCATCGTATCTGCCATCGGGCATATCAAAGACACCAAACGGCCTCGACCCTTACTATCTGATCCAGCCCAAAGAGATCCTAATCTGATGTGCAAATATCATGGAACTCACGGCCAAAGAACAGAAGATTGCAGACAATTGAGAGAGGAAGTAGCCTGGCTATTCAACAATGGACATCTCCGAGAATTCTTGAGCGATCGAGCTAAGAATCATTTCAGGAATAGAGATGCTAATAAACAGATCGAGCAGGAAGAACACCAGCACGTCATCAACATGATCATCAGTGGGGTCGATATCCCCAGGGGCCGATGCTAAAACGTACAAAAGTATCCATCACAAGGGAGAAACGGACTCAAGATTATATGCCGGAAGGAACCTTGTCTTTAAATGACGAGGATGCCGAAGGGATTGTGCAGCCCCACAATGATGCGCTGGTAATATTTGTGCTCATAAATAAATCTCGAGTTAAGTAGGTGTTAATTGATCCAGGTAGCTCGGCCAACATCATCAGATTGAGGGTCGTAGAGCAGCTCGATCTACAAGATCAAATCGTGCTTGCAGTCCGAGTTCTAAACGGATTCAACATGGCATGGGAAACAACTAAGGGGGAGATAACATTACCGGTAAATACCATCGGGACCATCCGGGAAGCCAAATTTTATGTGATCAAAACAGACATGAGGTACGCTCTATTCAGAAGGCCATAGATCCACAACAAGGGCAGTACCCTCGACTCTGCACCAAGTGTTAAAATTCCCAATGCTAGGAGAGATTAAAAAAATTTGCGGAGAACATCCAGCCGCAAAGGAAATGTTTAAGATCAAAGAGGTGATTCTGATATTCTCACTCGCAACGACAAAGGGGCCAAGTTTGGTCACAGAGCAAGAAGCTAAATAGCAATTACCAACACCGGCCCCGGGCCAACCGGAGAAGTAGGGGACTGATGAAGATGATGATTACGGGGTTTCCTGGTCTTTTATAGCCCCCGATGATTTAGATGCCACTAAATCAACGATCGAGGAGCTGGAACATGTCATGTTGGTCGAGCATCTACCTGATCAAAAGGTATTCCTGGGCACGTGGTTAAGTCCCGAGCTCAGGAAAAAACTCATTCAATTTCTTATAGCTAACACAGATTGTTTCGCTTGGTCCCACCTTGATATGACAGGGATCCTTCCAGAAATAACCACACACAAGCTGAGCCTGGACTCGAAGTTCTATCTGGTCAAGCAAAAAAGGAGGCTTCAATCCAAAGTGAAGCATGTATTTATCAAAGACGAGGTATCTAAACTCCTTAAATTAGGGTCTATTCGAGAGGCTAAATATCCAAATTGGTTAGCAAACGTAGTGGTGGTCCCTAAGAAGGGGAATAAATTAAGATGTGTGTGGACTATAAATATTTGAATAAAGCACGCCCCAAGGACTCTTTCCCTCTGACCAACACCGATCGCACGATCGATGCGACGGCCGACCATGAGATCCTCAGTTTTCTCGATGCCTATTTCGGGAACAATCAAATTTGGATGCACCCAGATGGTTAGGAAAAAACGTCCTTCATCACTAAATACGGTACCTAGTGCTATAACGTAATGTCATTCGGACTAAAAAAAGCCGTGCCACTTACCAACGCCTAGTAAATCAGATGTTCGAAAAACAAATAGGGAAATCGGTGGAGGTTTACATTGATGACATGTTAGTCAAGCTTATCTTGGGTAAGCTTGCATGACTCTAGGTAGCAAGCCCATTGGGCAACACCCGAACAAAAGAGGCTAAGGACGTCCTAGAACGGCTCGGAGACGCCAGAGAACCTTACCAAAACATAAGGCCTTAAAGATTTTTAAACTGGTTCAAACGGCTACCCTAAAAAATTGTAATCCAAAATATTCTAAGTACTTCGGGGAAAGTTTCTGGTCATACCGAGCCCCCCACGAGTTGTATGCGAAATAATCTCGAGAACTAGGACTATTCGAACATCCGAACAAGGCTTAGCTGTTAAGCGCTAAGGCATTCGATATCTTTGCAACCGTAAAAGGAAAAAGCTTGAAATTTGTTAAAGGGAGAAACCTTGTATATATATATATATATATATATATATATATAGTTATATATATATATATATATATAATATATATCAAATATCAAAATATCTTTTACAAGGGCCAAATGGACTCGCAAAAAAAAGTAAATATACCAAAGCAGAAAAGCAAAAAACCATCTGCGAGGCACTCTAATAGCCTTAGGTTTCTCAACCTGGAGCCTGCCAATGATAAAAAAAAATAAAAGGAACATTACCAGGGACTTGTGCATTCCATCGATGGTCTTTCTCCACTCCCGGGATCTAACCTGAACC
>NC_031995.1:38897968-38975743 GCF_001879085.1 Nicotiana attenuata | reverse complement strand
GATTGAGTATGTACTTAGAGATAATCTAAAAACTGAAAATTGAATGCAGTTTTAGGTTGCATGTACTTGAGTATAAATTCAGGGTGTAAGTTAGTTTGCATGCTGTAATTGGATTTTGGATTCATTGATCGTTGCAAGCAATGAAGCTTGAGTTCTAAAAAACAATCATTCACGGCTTTGATATAGAAATCAAAAATTAAAAACACGCAAATAGCTTGAATAACAAATTGCATTGTTTAATTGAATCGTGATTGAATTTTCGTAACTAAACGGATTTGAACCTCAAAGCGTCTGTGAATCAGCTAATTTGGACTATAGGTTGACATGGGGATTTGTCTTACTGGGCTCGAACGCCAAGCCCAAATGGCCGCCTGCAGCTTTCAGGCCCACGGTTGGCCTGCCCTTTGTGCACACTTGGGATAATGATTTCTTTATATGGGTTGTGTTCAAGGCCCAAAATGATTAAAGATCTGAATTCATGTGAGTTCATGAACCCAAGTATAATAATTCGTAAACAATGTTGAATTAGGGTTTTTCTTATTAGAGACGAATGAAATAGAAATCGTAGTTGCTTTAGATTTGCCTTTTAAATAATAAATGAGGTGAGCCTCACCAAACAAAAAATACATAAATTGCGGGGCCCTCAATAAATATTTATATAACGATACTTAGATTTCGGGACGAGCCGTTTAGCGAATTTCACGGTTTTCCCCAAAGATGATAACGTGTAGTTGCTCTAGGCGCGTATTTTAATAATATTACTTTCCTAAATTCGGGTGCACATTTATGTGACCCAAATCCGAATCCCAACGAAGTCGAAATGTGTTAACAATCACGGGTGCACTGGTGCGACGTGGTTCGAGATGCATTTTCCCGACGTTGCAATTCTTATAAAAATAAAAATAATAAAAGCGGTTTACTAATAAAGGCACATGAGTTTGGACATGTTTTGAAACCAGATAAATCAAATATGACAGTTGAGCGACCGTGCTAGAACCACGGAACCAGGGAATGCCTAACACCTTCTCCCGGGTTAACAGAATTCCTTACTCGGATTTTTGGTTCGCAGACTGCTAACAGAGTCATAATTTCCTCGGTTCGGGATTCTAAACCGGTGACTTGGGACACCATAAATCTCCCAAGTGGCGACTCTGACTCTTTTAAATAAATGAATCCCGTTCCGATTGTCCTTTAAGTGGAAAAACTCCTTTGCGCCCTTACGGGTGTAGTAAAAAGGGAGGTGTGACAGAGTCCGCTGCGATCACTTTTTGGCGTCGTTGCCGGGGAGCTTACGGTGTTGACTATTTGTGTAGCTAGTTTTGTGTTTTGCTTCTCTTTCCTTCTTTTTACTAACTTTATTTGTGTTGATCCATCAGGTACACATGGCTCTAAACGGAAATGACCCTCTTGGCAATGCCTTGGCGGGGGAGGAGGTTGAAGATGTTGAGCAAGATAAGCTTCTGGTACCTCAAGTACCACGGAGAGGTAGAAATGCCAATGCTAATGCAAATGACAACAATCCTATTCCAGACCCTCCTCCGCCACCGCCAAGAGAGGTCCCAAGAGTTCTTCCTAATCAAGGGTACGCGAGTGCCATCGTTCATCCCCGAATCCAGGCAGGGAACTTTCAAATCACAAATGTTATGTTGACCTTGCTCGAGCAAAGGGGATATTTTACGTGCGCCTCCGACCAAAATGCATACAAGCACTTGAAGGGGTTCGTAGATACTTGTTGGGGCATCAAACAAACAAACGTGTCAGAGGATGCGTTGCGATTGAGGCTTTTCCCGTTTTCTCTTCGGGGCAAAGCGTTGGACTGGTTAGAAAGGTTACCAAATCATTCTATCACCACATGGGATGAATTGGCGGACAAATTTATTGCCAAGTTCTTTTCTCCAAGTCATATGGCGGCTCTTCGGGACGAGATTCTATCCTTCAAGCAAATGCCAACGGAACCATTGCATGAGATCTGGGAGCGATATAGAACAATGGTGAAGGAGTGCCCTAACAACGACATGACTGAGGCGATGATCCAACAGACTTTCTATAGGGGCATCAACACCACGAATCAGTGCATTGTGAACCAATTGGCCGGTGGGAACTTTATGAAACTTTCTTACCAAGAGGCATGTGATGTACTTGATGAAATGGCTAACACCTCTTCGGCATGGCAAAGCCGAGCGAATGTACCCCAAGGTGACCCCACGGTCATCCATTTGCACAAGGAGTTGAGTGACCATGGCCAAGCTATTGCCGAACTTACAACAACAATGAATCAGTTGGCGAAGGCGCAATTGCAACAAGTACAAAACCCACGCCAAGTCAATGCAATGGAGAATGTTTCTATGCTAAAAAGGAGGCAAAGAGGGCAACAACAACCTCAAGGTAATGGTGAGCAGTTTGACAACAACAATGATGGTGGTGGTTATTCGAACGAGTGTTTTGATGATCAAAGTGAGGAATGCTAATATGTCAATAACTACCAAGGAAATAGAGGAAATCAAGGGAATCAACAATGGCGCTCCCAAGGCAATTGGGGCAATCAACAAGGAGGCGACAAGTGGAATAACAATAATCAACAACAAGGTGGTAACAATTGGAACAATAACAATCAGAACAACAATTGGGGTAATCAAGGTAATAACCAAGGCAATTGGAACGGGAACAACAACAAAGGAACAACAACAATAGCAATCAAGGAGGGTGGAATAATGGTGGTAGGGGGCAAGGCTTTCAAAGGCCCCCCATGTTCCAACAACTAAACAATCCACTCTCCTTTCAGTCACAAGGGCCTAGTTCTTCTGGAAGTGATATGGGACGGGTAGAAATGATGTTCGAGCAGATGATGAAAAAGAACCAAGATTCTGACGCACAATTGGCTTCGCATAACACGTCTATCCGGAACCTAGAGGTGCAAATAGGACAAATCTCTCAAGCTTTAAATACCCGACCAAAAGGTGCGCTACCAAGTGATACGGTAGTGAACCCGAAGGGGGGTAACAATCATGTGATGGCGGTTACAACTAGGAGTGGAAGAGGCGGCGATGTGCATGCCTCGGTTGAGAATCAAGTTGTGAATGATGAAATTGAGTTGCATGATGATGATACACCTTTGAATGTTGACAATGTGGTTGAACCAATAGTGACAAATGATGTGCGGATTGATATTGATGATGAGGCCGGGGTAGAGACTCAAGATACCGTGAACCCGTCTAGGGAACACATTATTGATATACCTGAGCCGGTGGTGCCCAAGGACAAGGCACCCTTGCCTAGACCACTTCCACCATATTCGCAGCCGGTTAGCAAAGCAAAAGAACAACAATCAGTTCAAGAGATTCATAGACATGATGAAGAGCCTCACAATCAATGTTCCTTTAATGGAGGCACTTGAACAAATGCCTGGGTACGCAAAATTTATGAAGGATTTAGTCACCAAGAAGCGTTCTATGGAGTGTGAAACAATAAAGATGACGCACCAAGTTAGTGCGATTGTGCATTCTATGGCCCCGAAACTAGAAGACCCTGGAGCTTTCACTATTCCTTGCACTATCGGAAGTGCGGACTTTGCTAAGGCCCTATGTGACTTGGGGTCTAGCATTAATCTGATGTCGTACTCAGTCTTCAAGACTTTGGGAATTGGGCAACCTAGGCCAACCTCAATGAGACTTCAAATGGCGGACCGGTCGATGAAGAGGCCTTTAGGTATACTCGACGATGTGCTTGTCGGGTGGACAAATTTATATTGCCGGCCGACTTTGTCATATTGGATTGCGAAGTGGATTTCGAAGTGCCTATTATTCTTGGAAGACCTTTCCTAGCTACGAGGAAGGCATTGGTTGATGTGGAAGCAGGGGAGCTAACATTCCGTGTGGGTGATGAGAAGGTGGTATTTCATGTGTGCAAGTCGATGAGGCAACCCAATAGTATGGAGGTGTGTTCATTTGTGGACATTGTCACGGTGGTGATAGTGGATGACACAAGTGCTTTGATTAATATTGAAGATCCTCTTGAATCCGTGCTTCTTAACATGGATGCCAATGATGATGCCGGTAGAGTGGAGTGCGTGAATGCATTGCATGGAATGGGTTCATATTCATATGAGCCTAGGAAACTATCTTTGGATCTTGAAAATCGCAAAACTCCGCCAACCAAGCCATCAATTGAGGAGCCACCGGTGTTGGAGTTGAAACCACTTCCTCCACACCTCAGGTATGAATTCTTGGGCTCTAATTCTACTCTTCCAGTTATTCTTTCTTCTTGCCTTACTAACTTGCAGGTTGAGGCCACTGTGGAGGTGCTTCAAAAGCGAAAAAGGGCAATAGGATGGACTTTGGCGGACATCAGGGGAATAAGCCCCGCATTTTGCATGCATAAGATCATCTTGGAGGAGGATGCACGGCCATCTCTTGAACATCAAAGGAGACTCAACGAAGTGATGCAAGAAGTAGTAAAGAAAGAGGTTATCAAGTGGCTTGACGCCGGTGTGGTTAACCCGATCTCGGACAGTTCATGGACCTCTCCAGTCCAATGTGTGCCAAAGAAGGGTGGAATGACGGTAGTGACCAATGCCAACAATGAGTTGATTCCTACTCGGATACGGGTTGGAGAGTGTGTATGGACTATAGAAAGCTGAACAAGGTGACAAGAAAAGATCATTTCCCACTACCATTCTTGTACCAAATGCTTGATCGTCTTGCGGGTCGGGCCTTTTATTGTTTTCTAGATGGCTACTCGGGGTATAATCAAATTCTCATTGCCCCGGAGGATCAGGAGAAGACATCCTTTACATGTCCTTATGGCACGTTCGCTTTCTCGAGAATGCCATTCGGACTATGTAATGCCCCAGCGATCTTCCAAAGATGTATGATGGCAATTTTCACCGACATGGTGGAGGATATCTTGGAGGTATTCATGGACGACTTCAGGTGGGAGATTCATTTGAAGAATGTTTGGTGAACTTGGATAGGGTTTTGGCAAGATGTGAAGAAACCAACCTTGTGCTCAACTGGGAGAAATGTCACTTTATGGTGCAAAAGGGAATTGTATTGGGTCACAAAATCTCAAGGCAATGAATTGAAGTTGATAAGGCAAAAATAGAGGTTATCTCAAGGCTCCCTCCCCCTACTTCTGTCAAAGGGGTGAGGAGTTTTCTTGGTCATGCCGGGTTCTACCGGCGATTCATTAAAGATTTTTCAAAAATTGTGAACCCGCTTTGCAAGATGTTAGAGAAGGATGTCAAGTTTATTTTTGAAGAGAAGTGCATGGAGTCTTTTGAGCTATTGAAACACAAGTTGACAACAACTCCTATAATCACCGCACCTAATTGGGATTTTCCTTTTGAACTTATGTGTGATGCGAGTGATGTAGCGGTTGGGGCGGTGCTAGGCCAAAGGATCAACAAAATGTTCCATCCTGTGTATTATGCTAGCAAGACTATGAATGAGGCCCAGAGAAACTACACAGTGACAGAAAAGGAGCTATTGGCTATTGTGTTCGCGATGGAGAANAGCAATTGAATGAGCTTGATGAGTTTAAATTTCATGCCTACTCCAGCTCGTCTTTGTACAAGGACAAGATGAAGTACCTCCATGACAAGTATGCTCAGGGTAAAGAATTCAAGGTGGGTGACATGGTTCTTCTTTTCAACTCCCGATTGAGGTTATTCCCGGGAAAGCTCAAGTCTAGGTAGAGTGGTCCATTTGAAGTTGTTGGGGTGACCCCATTTGGTGCTATTGATCTCAAGAACAAAAATGGTGATGTTTTCCGAGTCAATGGGCATCGTGTGAAGCATTACTTGGGGAAGATTGATGACATCCACGTGGTGGCACTCCTTCATTTGAAGTGATATTATGGTAAAATGCATCTTGCCGCAATGTTAAATCAGGCGCTTCTTGGGAGGCAACCCATGTCTTTTTCTTTCTTTTTATTTTTCCGTTGTAGATTAGGATTTTTCAACTCATGGTTTGTGAGATGTTGCAGGGTTGATGTTGGACCAGTGCAGGGCAAAAGTAGCAAAAATTTTAAGGTCTCTGAAGTTTGCCTACGCGGCCGCGCACCAAAACAGTACGGTCCGCGTAGGCTGGTGAAATGGGAGCTGAGTCTCTGAAGTCAGCTGCGCGGTCCGCGTGACATTTTTGTGCGGTCCGTGCAGGAGAAGCCCAAATTACATGCTCTCTGAAGTTTCCCACGCGGCCGCGTGACAAAATAGCGCGGTCCGCGTGGGCTGTTCAGGCAATTAAGGATGCTGGAAATCCAGCGCGGTCCGCGGCCATTTCTGCGCGGCCGCGCTGGTGGGTAAGTAATGGGTCCCACAGTGTTTTCTATAAATAGAGACCCTAGGCTTCATTTTAACCTTTTCGCCAATTTTCTACCTGAGCTCTCAAATTTTCACTGTGCATCAAAAGAACTTGCTTCAAGTAGTTAAAACTTTCACAACCCCTGGTAACATTCCTCACTAATCTCATTCATAGTTTAATTTTTTTTTTATTTGCTTCCTATTAGTTTACCTTCTTATTTTCTTCTTTCTCTCTTAGTTTTACTTGTTAGGGTAGATTTTGTGTGTTTATGTGAAACAACGGGCATGAATTCTTGATTAGTAACTGAGTAGGGACAATTAGGACCCATAATTTGAACAAAAAATTGGACTTAAATGAAAATCCCCATGCTCAGTTAATTGTCTGCCCTACGCGGCCGCGCGTCCTTTCTGCGCGGTCTGCGCCAGCCTAGCGCGGCCGCGGTCCAAATCAGTGCGGACCGCGTTGGTAAGATTCAAAGAGGGGTTTCAATGGAACATCTTAAGCACGGTCCGCGCTCCTGTTTTACGCGGTCCGCGCTACCACAGCGCGTTCGCATGGCACTTTTGTGCGGTCCGCGCCCCTTCTATTCTGCAACCCTGTTTCTAAACCATGCATTCACCTATAGCATCCAATTCACTGCATATGCTTCAACTAACAATGTTAGACTTTTCTTTGCAGATCATGGTTAAGCAACGAGGAGGAAAAGAACAACAACCCGGGAGGGGTGGTTCCTCCCGAGGGGGAAAAGGAAAGCGGGTTGTTAAACTCACTCCCCAGACTCGGGAGAATATAAAAAAGACCCGCAAGATAATACAGGAAGCTGATAGAGCTGCCTCCCACTCTTCGGTGAGTGAGTATGCACCATCCCGGAGTATTACTTCTGAATCTGCTCCCACTCAAATGTCTCTCTCGCTCCAATTGCATGACTCTCCTTCAACTTCACCTACCTCCAAAGGACCAGCTGATAAAAACCTCAAAAGACCGGTGAATGTAGTTTTGGACTCGTCTGATGAGTCCGAAGGTAAAAGTGCAGAACAATATTCCACCTCCCCCACAGCTTAATTATCTGGGGAGAGTGGAGGATATGGTGAGGGGGGTGAGCCCAAGTTGGTGGTGTTGATAGAACAAGAAAACCGGAAGCATGGGCTGATAGATTTGTAAGTGAAATAGCCTTCCACAGATTTCGAGAGTGGTGGCCCAAAAGAAAATTGATTCCGGAGAGGCAATTTATTGACTCTGATCTTCTTCCTCTAAACCCACATGTGCAAGCACAATTCCGTACTAGAGAGGGTTGGGTTTTCTTCAAGGAACGTCGCATAGTCGCAAATGAACATATGGTGAAAGAATTTTACTGCAATGTTCATCATGTAGTGAAGGACTCAAAGGCGACACAAGTGAGGGACAAAGTAGTGATGTTTGATGGGAAGTCTTTGAATGACTTTTTGGGGTTCAACGAAGAGGACGAAACCCAATACTTAGAAAAGCTAGCAATGAAAGAAGAGGTTCGCCCTTGGTTGGCCCAGCACTTGGCAGCCCCGGGCACTGTCCCAGTTTGGTTGAAAGCAGGGGAGAAGATTCTGAGAAACACGTTCAGTTTTGAAGCAAAGGGTTGGTTGACCTTCATGTGTAGTAGGCTTGATCCCTCCACTCATGATCACACAGTTCCTATTCCCCGAGCGGTGTTAGTGGCATCTATTATGGCTGGTTTTCCTCTGAATGTGGGCAACATCATGTCAAGGGTGATTTCTACGGTCGGGCAGGAGACCAACACAAACTACCCCTTCCCGAACACTCTTTCCCTGTACTTTAGAGAATTGAAGGTGAAGAAGAAGAGGTTTGATGTCAAGGTAGATCCGGTGGCCCCCTACTCATGGTACAGTCAGTTGGGTCCCGATAACCCAAAGAGGTCCAAAAAGCCTCAGGCATCCACTTCCACCGCACCTGGCCAGTCTGAGGAGCCAGCGGTTATTGAGCAGTCCACTGAGCCTTCCACCATCCCTGCTACCAGTGAGCCATTGCCTCAGGGCCCTTCTACTATTGCTGGTCCATCTACTGCAGCATACCCGGATGTCCCTTCATCGAAGACTCACCGGTTCACTGCCCACCAGCTTGCTCAGTCTCTAGCCAGTTTGAACAACTAGATATCAGCTGCGACATCCAAGTTGTCAAACTTGGCCACTGTAGTTCAGGCACAGTCAGCCCCTTCCACAGTTGAGATCCCTCCTTCTATTGAGGAGGCACTGAAGAAGATCCTGGCCAACCAGGAAAAGATGATGGAGACACAAGATGCCTTGGCTAAGGCAGTTGGGGCACACAGCACCGCATTGGGTAAACTAGCAAGGGAGCATAGGAAATTGAGGAAGCAAAAGGCTTCCAAGGAGTCAGTGACGAAGTTGAGGGAAGATGTAGATAAGCTCTTGGCGGATCAGATGCCACTTGACTTACTCTTCGGGGAGCCAACTGTAGATCCAGCAGCAAGTCAGCCACAGCAGGAGGAGACTCCCAGGCCGAGGAAAAAGAGGAAACTCCCTAGCACTAAGGGAGTTGTGATAGAGGTAGCCCAGNAGATAGTGATGCATGTCAAAGAGCCGGCGGTATTTCCAAGAAGGATGAGATGCCCCTCAATACAATTCTTGAGGTGGATATTTTTGATGTTTGGGGCATCGATTTCATGGGTCCGTTCGTGAGCTCCTGTGGTAATACTTACATTCTCGTGGCGGTGGACTATGTTTCAAAATGGGTGGAAGCCGTGGCTCTACCCAACAATGAAGCCCGAAGTGTTGTAGCATTTTTGAAAAAGAGTATCTTTACGAGATTTGGTACTCCTCGGGCCATTATTAGTGATGTGGGGTCCCATTTTTGTAACAAGGCTTTCGACTCATTGCTTGCTAAGTATGGAGTTAATCACAAGTGACCACCCCCTATCATCCACAAGCTAGTGGACAAGTGGAAGTCTCAAATCAGGAGATAAAGAGTATTTTGTCCAAAACGGTGAATGCTAATAGGACCGATTGGTCGAAGAAATTGGATGATGCTCTTTGGGCTTATCAGACGACTTACAAGACTCTAATTGGTATGTCTCCGTATCGGTTGGTGTTTGGTAAAGCTTGCCATCTTCCGGTGGAACTTGAGCACAAGGCTATGTGGGCATTGAGGAAGTTGAACTTGGAATGGGATGTTGCAGCCAACCTTCGAGTGGAGCAATTGAATGAACTTGATGAGTTTAGATTTCACGCTTACTCCAGCTCGTCCTTGTATAAGGACAAGATGAAGTACCTCCATGACAAGTATGCTCAGGGTAAAGAATTCAAGGTGGGTGACATGGTTCTTCTTTTCAACTCCCGGTTGAGGTTATTCCCGGGAAAGCTCAAGTCTAGGAGGAGTGGTCCATTTGAAGTTGTTGGGGTGACCCCATTTGGTGCTATTGATCTCAAGAACAAAAATGGTGAAGTTTTCCGAGTCAATGGGCATCGTGTGAAGCATTACTTGGGGAAGATTGATGACAGCCACGTGGTGGCACTCCTTCATTTGAAGTGATATTATGGTAAAATGCGTCGTGCCACGATGTTAAATCAGGCGCTTCTTGGGAGGCAACCCATGTCTTTTTCTTTCTTTTTATTTTTCCGTTGTAGATTAGGATTTTTCAACTCATGGTTTGTGAGATGTTGCAGGGTTGATGTTGGACCAGTGCAGGGCAAAAGTAGCAAAATTTTAAGGTCTCTGAAGTTTGCCTACGCGGCCGCGCAACAAAACAGTGCGGTCCGCGTAGGCTGGTGAAATGGGAGCTGAGTCTCTGAAGTCAGCTGCGCGGTCCACGTGACATTCTTGTGTGGTCCGCGCAGGAGAAGCCCAAATTACATGCTCTCTGAAATTTCCCACGCGGCCGCGTGGGCTGTTCAGGCAATTAAGGATGCTGGAAATCCAGCACGGTCCGCGGCCATTTCTGCGCGGCCGCGCTGGTGGGTAAGTAATGGGTCCCCACAGTGTTTTCTATAAATAGAGACCTAGGCTTCATTTTAACCTTTTCGCCAATTTTCTACCCGAGCTCTCAATTTTCACTGTGCATCAAAAGAACTTGCTTCAAGTAGTTAAAACTTTCACAACCCCTGGTAACATTCCTCACTAATCTCATTCATAGTTTAATTTTTTATTTGCTTCCTATTAGTATACCTTCTTATTTTCTTCTTTCTCTCTTAGTTTTACTTGTTAGGGTAGATTTTGTTTGTTTATGTGAAACAATGGGCATGAATTCTTGATTAGTAACTGAGTAACGACAATTAGGACCCATAATTTGAACAAAAAATTGGACTTAAATGAAAATCCCCATACTCAGTTAATTGTCTGCCCTACGCGGCCGCGCGTCCTTTCTGCACGGTCTGCGCCAGCCTAGCGCGGCCGCGGTCCAAATCAGTGCGGACCGCGTTGGTAAGATTCAGAGAGGGATTTCACTTGAACATCTTAAGCGCGGTCCGCGCTCCAGTTTTAGTCCGCACTACCCCAGCGCGTCCGCGTGGCACTTTTGCGCGGTCCGCGCCCCTTCTATTCTGCAACCCTGTTTCTAAACCATGCATTCAACTGTAGCATCCAATTCACTTCATATGCTTCAACTAACAATGTTAGACTTTTCTTTGCAGATCATGGTTAAGCAACGAGGAGGAAAAGAACAACAACTCGGGAGGGGTGGTTCCTCCCGAGGGGGAAAAGGAAAGCGGGTTGTTAAACTCACTCCCCAGGCTCGGGAGAACATAAAAAAGACCCGCAAGATAATACGGGAAGCTGATAGAGCTGCCTCCCACTCTTCGGGGAGTGAGTATGCACCCTCCCGGAGTATTACTTCTGAATCTGCTCCCACTCACATGCCTCTCTCGCTCCAATTGCATGACTCTCCTTCAACTTCACCTACCTCAAAAGGACCAGCTGATAAAAACCTCAAATGACCGGTGAATGTAGTTTTGGACTCGTCTGATGAATCCAAAGTTAAAAGTGCAGAACAATACTCCACCTCCCCCCACAGCTTCACTATCTGGGGAGAGTGGAGGATATGGTGAGGGGGTGAGCCCCAAGTTGGTGGTGTTGATAGAACAAGAAAACCGGAAGCATGTGCTCAAAAGAAAATTGATTCCAGAGAGGCAATTTATTGACTCTGATTTTCTTCCTCTAAACCCACATGTGCAAGCACAATTCCGTACTAGAGAGGGTTGGGGTTTCTTCAAGGCACAATTCCACTGTAGTTCAGGCACAGTCAGCCCCTGCCACAGTTGAGATCCCTCCTTCCATTGAGGAGACACTGAAGAAGATCCTGGCCAACCAGGAAAAGATGATGGAGGCACAGGATGCCTTGGCTAAGGCAGTTGGGGCACACAACACCGCATTGGGTAAACTGGCTAGGGAGCACAGGAAGTTGAGGAAGCAAAAGGCTTCCAAGGAGTCAGTGACGAATTTGAGGGAGGATGTGGATAAGCTCTTGGTGGATCAGATGCCACTTGACTTACTCTTCGGGGACCCAGCTATAGATCCAGCAGCAGTTCAGCCATAGCAGGAGGAGACTCCCAGGCCGAGGAAGAAGAGGAAACTCCCTAGCACTGAGGGAGTTGTGATAGAGGTGGCCCAGGTTCAGGAGGGTACATCCAGTGTTCCACCGGTGGTTCAGCCTGTCCTTGATCCAGCTCATGTCCCAGCAGTAGAGCAGCAGCAGGTCGGAGACCAGTCTGAGGTCCCGGCTACTACAGAGGATCCGGGGACGACAGGAGACCCCACGCATGTGGACCAGGCTTGAGGGGCCTTTCTATATCCCTTTTCTCTGTTTTTACGCTTATTTTGGTAGTTGGCATTGGGGACAATGCCAGCTCTTATTCGTGGGGGTGCGCCCTACCATTTTGATTCTGATACACTGGATGACTGTATATATTTATTTCATTTCTAGTCTATGTTTTGGATTGTTTTGGATTTTTAAATAGCTGGCCTTATATAACCTTTGACTTTGGCTACTTTTAGACTCTTATGTATATATTCATCCTCGTTGTATATTCTACTCCCCATTGTACATATTCATTTGTTTTTTTTCTTTTTTCGTTCAAATTTCAGCCTAGTAGTGAGGCTCGTAGCCTTTTGTTTCGGTTTTAGTGTTTTCAATAAGCCCTTGGTTTTCTTAATGCCACGGTTCTTTCCAAGGGTAGTGTGTTGTGCGAACCGGGTGGCTCTTCCCTATGATAGATGGCGTGACAACCTTCTTAAGGGTTTGAGTCTGTTTTTGATTTTTCTTCTTTTGATTTTCAATATTTCGTAGTTAAGAGGACCTCAGGCAAGCTTCACTTGGGCCTAACACATTTGCCTTTGATCCCATGGTCAAAGACATAATGTTGTGTTTAGGATGGTGAAAATTGTGGCCTTGAGACTCTTGTGTTGACCAAACAATCATCATATGGTCGTGTGGGGCCATTGTGCGCTTGAATTGGAACTAAGGTCGTTGTGGGCTCTCAACTCGATGTCTTTAGCACTCCTTGCGTGTGTGTGGTGCGCATTCGAATTGTGAGTCTCCGCTCCCAGCCGATGGTGTAGAACTTGCCCTGAATGTTTGTTGAGGCGAAATCATAGGTGAAACTTNGAGAGGTTCGCCTTGGTTGGCCCAGCACTTGGCAGCCCCGGGCACTGTCCCAGTTTGGTTGAAAGCAGGGGAGAAGATTCTGAGAAACACGTTCAGTTTTGAAGCAAAGGGTTGGTTGACCTTCGTGTGTAGTAGGCTTGATCCCTCCACTCATGATCACACAGTTCCTATTCCCCGTGCAGTGTTAGTGGCATCTATTATGGCTGGTTTTCCTCTGAATGTGGGCAACATCATGTCAAGGGTGATTTCTACGGTCGGGCAGGAGACCAACACAAACTACCCCTTCCCGAACACTCTTTCCCTGTACTTTAGAGAATTGAAGGTGAAGAAGAAGAGGTTTGATGTCCAGGTAGATCCGGTGGCCCCCTACTCATGGTACAGTCAGTTGGGTCCCGACAACCCAAAGAGGTCCAAAAAGCCTCAGGCATCCACTTCCACCGCACCTGGCCAGTCTGAGGAGCCAGCGGTTATTGAGCAGTCCACTGAGCCTTCCACCATCCCTGCTACCAGTGAGACATTGCCTCAGGGTCCTTCTACTATTGCTGGTCCATCTACTGCAGCGGACCCGGATGTCCCTTCATCGAAGACTCACCGGTTCACTGCCCACCAGCTTGCTCAGTCTCTAGCCAGTTTGAACAACTGTAGTTCAGGCACAGTCAGCCCCTGCCACAGTTGAGATCCCTCCTTCCATTGAGGAGACACTGAAGAAGATCCTGGCCAACCAGGAAAAGATGATGGAGACACAGGATGCCTTTGCTAAGGCAGTTGGGGCACACAGCACCGCATTGGGTAAACTGGCTAGGGAGCACAGGAAGTTGAGGAAGCAAAAGGCTTCCAAGGAGTCAGTGACGAAGTTGAGGGAGGCTGTGGATAAGCTCTTGGCGGATCAGATGCCACTTGACTTACTCTTCGGGGACCCAACTGTAGATCCAGCAGCAGTTCAGCCACAGCAGGAGGAGACTCCCAGGCCGAGGAAGAAGAGGAAACTCCATAGCACTGAGGGAGTTGTGATAGAGGTGGCCCAGGTTCAGGAGGGTACATCCAGTGTTCCACCGGTGGTTCAGCTTGTCCTTGATCCGGCTCATGTCCCAGCAGCAGAGCAGCAGCAGGTCGGAGACCAATCTGAGGTCCCGGCTACTACAGAGGATCCGGGGACGACAGGAGACCCCACGCATGTGGACCAGGCTTGAGGGGCCTTTCTATATCCTTTTGGTCTGTTTTTATGCTTATTTTGTAGTTGGCATTGGGGACAATGCCAGCTCTTATTCGTGGGGGTACGCCTACCATTTTGATTCTGATACACTGGATGACTGTATATATTTATTTCATTTCTAGTCTATGTTTTGGATTGGGATTTTTAAATAGTTGGCCTGTATATAACCTTTGACTTTGGCTACTTTTAGACTCTTATGTATATATTCATCCCGTTGTATATTCTACTCCCCATTGTACATATTCATTTGTTTTTTTTCTTCTCTATTTTCATTCAAATTTTTTCGACTTTAGCCTAGTAGTGAGGCTCGCAGCCTTTTGTTTTAGTTTTGATGTTTTCAATAAGCCCTTGGTTTTCTTAATTCCACGGTTCTTTCCAAGGGTAGTGTGTTGTGCAAACCGGGTGGCTCTTCCCAATGATAGATGGCGTGACAACCTTCTTAAGGGTTTGAGTCCGTTTTTGATTTTTCTTCTTTTGGTTTTCAATATTTTGTAGTTAAGAGGACCTTAGTCAAGCTTCACTTGGGCCTAACACATTTGCCTTTGATCCCATGGTCAAAGACATAATGTTGTGTTTAGGATGGTGAAAATTGTGGCCTTGAGACTCTTGTGTTGACCAAACAATCATCATATGGTCGTGTGGGGGCCATTGTGCGCTTGAATTGGAACTGAGGTCGTTGTGGGCTCTCAACTCGATGTCTTTAGCAATCCTTGAGTGTGTGTGGTGAGAATTCGAATTGTGAGTCTAAGCTCCAAGCCGATGGTGTAGAACTTGCCCTGAATGTTTGTTGAGGCGAAATCATAGGTAAAACTTGACTTGAGAAGTGAATATAGGCTCTCCTTGATCCGAACTTCCAAATTTGAACAATTTCCACGACCTACCAATGAAATGATCCCTAGTTCAACCCTTTTGCGCCTTAAACTTTCTTCTTTCATGAACCAAAGCTACAAGCATATACCCATTCTCAATGAGATCCTCTCTTGGCACCCAAATCTTCCCTTGAGTAATGGCAAATATCTAAGTTTGGGGGGAGAGACAAGAAAGGCATCAATGTGGTAAAGAGGCACAAAAGCAAAAGAAAAGGGAGGCAATGAAAAAGAGAAAAAGGCAAAAAGGAATACAAAAGTGAATAAGAACCAAAAAAAAGGGGATTCAAAGAAAACAAAAGTGAAAAAAAAGAAGATTGTGTAAAAGTAGAAAAAGGAGAAAGGTTTGAATTGCAAAAGAAAGAGTGACAATGTGTCTCTCTAACCCCTTGAAAGAAGTGAAATACTCAAATGAGTCAAAAAGTATGCCAAAATGAATCAAAAGAAGTGCTGAAGGGAAGATTGAACCTAAATGAACAAAACATGCCCTACCTTTACCCAAAAGACTTCACAATGACTCCTCAAAAGCCCTATATGATCTTGAGTTGAGGGAAGCTTACATTAGTGGATACTTACATAAGGGGCAAGCACATAGTACCTAAAGCTGGACTTATAACCTTCTTTGTGAGAGAAATGAGTGAAAAATCCATCAACCTCGGGTTGTGTGTCATTACTATAAAAGGTGAGGTTCGCTTAGGGAGAGTTGAGGATGTGTGAGTTTGGGTTCCGCAATGACCAAGGTATTCGAGAAAAGCTCCTTGATGAAATGAGTCAACCCTTGATGCTCTTGTGTCACATTTGATCCATAGTTCTTAAAAGTTTAAAAATGTGTTAATGATGCATTCGTATTGAGGGCAATTGTTAGTCCGAATTGATGCGTGATGAGGCTTCCTTAGGATAAGCTGGAATTACTTAGATGTTTCCTTTTGAGGGGTGGGTCTTATTTTATTTGCTTGAGGACAAGCAAAGGTTTAAGTTTGGGGGAGTTGATAACTGTGATTTTAACACGTTTTATGCCCATACTTGCCTATGCTTTATGTATGAATTGTCATAAAATAGACCCAGAATGCTTACAAAGTGCGCTTGATTGCAGGTTTGAGCGACAAGATGACAAAAAGTCAAAAAATCGGCTCGAAACTGAGTGGAACCTGCTCAAGTGTCAAAAATCATTAAAGTGGGGACAAGAGGACCTAGCGCGGACCGCACTGTTTTGCTGCGCGGCCGCGCTAGGAGATTTAGAGAATATACATTTCAAGGGTAACCATGCGCGGTCCGCGCTCCTTTCTACGCGGTCAGCGCTTGTGTCCACGCGGTCGCGCTTCATTGTTGAGCGGTCCACGCCCATTAGCCTGTGCGGCCGCGCTACCTTTTTGCGCGGTCCGCGTCCCCAGCTTCAGAAGTGAGTGATCAAAGACCAAGACCCCTACGCAGCCGCGCTGCATTTCTGCGCGGTCCGCGCCAGCCCCGCAGGGGTATTTTTGTCCAGTTTTTCTAGCCTAGTATAAATAGAATATTTTATTATTTTTAGGTTAAGGAATAGATATCAGATAGCAGCTGCACTCGTGAGACTCAAGTTTTTGCCTATTTTGGGCATTTTCATCTTGTTTTATCGTGGATTCTTGTAGATTAACATTCTAGTTAATTAATATGTTGATTTTATCTACTACTTCTTCAATTTCTGTTGCTATTATGTCTAGCTAAACCCATTAGCTAGGGTTGTGGCTCAACCCTAGTGTGGGTAATTAATGGGTCTGATTGTTTAATGCTTGAATGATGTTGGGTGTTTGCTATTTGGGTTAATTTTATGATTTAACTAGGATTTGGTGGTTGCAAACACTAAGTCTAGCTTAGTGGGTCTTGACTCTTCTTGAGAAAGAGTGTCTATGACTCCAAAATAATCCCAACAAGGAATTGGGATGGACCCATGAGAATGGTAGTCCCAATTAACGGGTCAAACCTCGATAGAGTAATTACCCAACTTGAACCCTAAGTTGCTTGGGCTTGTTGGCCTACCCAATTGGTCTCGAGAGAGTCAATTGGGCAAAATCACTCTTTCTACCGAGAGGTGTGAGAGTGAGTGCAATCGTGCAACGATTATAGCATAAGCCCCATAATCATCATTCTTGTATTAGGAATCTCTACCCGTTAGTTGACCACCTAGGTAAATGCCATGACTCTAGCGTCTTTCTCTTTCTTGCATACAACCTAGAATTAATATCTTAGCATAATTTAGTTATAATTAGTAGTTGTTAAATTGTAGTTGATAATCATAAAAACCCAAAAATGTTAGAAGATCAATTAGAAGCAAACACGCATTTCTAGGCTAAGCAAATATCCAACTCCCTTTCTAGCTCCCTGTGGAAATTGACCCCGATACCACTATTGGGTAAAAGTATTAGCACCCACTCTTCCTAAGGTTGAGTCCGCTGCGATCAACTTTTTGGCGCCGTTGCCGGGGAGCTTACAGTGTTGACTATTTGTGTAGCTAGTTTTATGTTTTACTTCTCTTTCCTTCTTTTTACTAACTTTATTTGTGTTGATCCATCAGGTACACATGGCTCTAAACGGAAATGACCCTCTTGGCAATGCCTTGGCGGGGGAGGAGGTTGAAGATGTTGAGCAAGATGAGCTTCCGGTACCTCAAGTACCACGGAGAGGTAGAAATGCCAATGCTAATCCAAATGACCAAGTCCCAGACCCTCCTCCGCCACCGCCAAGAGTGGCCCCAAGAGTTCTTCCAAACCAGGGTTATGCTAGTGGCATCGTTCCTCCTCGAATCTAAGCGGGGAACTTTCAAATCACAAATGTCATGTTGACCTTGCTCGAGCAAAGGGGATATTTTACGGGCGCCTCCGACCAAAATGCATACAAGCACTTGAAGGGGTTCGTAGATACTTGCTGGGGTAGCAAACAAACAAACGTGTCAGAGGATGCGTTGCGATTGAGGCTTTTCCCGTTTTCTCTTCGGGGCAAAGCATTGGACTAGTTAGAAAGGTTACCAAATCATTCTATCACCACATGGGATGAATTGGCGGACAAATTTATTGCCAAGTTCTTTTCTCCAAGTCATATGGCGGCTCTTCGGGACGAGATTCTAGCCTTCAAGCAAATGCCAACGGAACCATTGCATGAGATCTGGGAGCGATATAGAACAATGGTGAAGGAGTGCCCTAACAACGACATGACTGAGGCGATGATCCAGCAGACTTTCTATAGGGGCATCAACACTACGAATCAGTGCATTTTGAACCAATTGGCCGGTGGGAACTTTATGAAACTTTCTTACCAAGAGGCATGTGACGTACTTGATGAAATGGTTGACACCTCTTCGGCATGGCAAAGCCGAGCGAATGACCCCAAGGTGACCCCACGGTCATCCATTTGCACAAGGAGTTGAGTGACCATGGCCAAGCTATTGCCGAACTTACAATAACAATGAATCAGTTGGCGAAGGCGCAATTGCAACAAGTACAAAATCCGCGCCAAGTTAATGCAATGGAGAATGTTTCTATGCTAAAAAGGAGGCAAAGAGGGCAACAACAACCTCAAGGTAATGGTGAGCAGTTTGACAACAACAATGATGGTGGTGGTTATTCGAACGAGTGTTTTGATGATCAAAGTGAGGAATGCCAATATGTCAATAACTATCAAGGAAATAGAGGAAATCAAGGGAATCAAAAATGGCTCCCCCAAGGCAACTGGGGCAATCAACAAGGAGGCGGCAATTGGAATAACAATAATCAACAACAAGGTGGTAACAATTGGAACAATAACAATCAGAACAACAATTGGGGTAATCAAGGTAATAACCAAGGCAATTGGAACGGGAACAACAACAATTGGAACAACAACAATAGCAATCAAGGAGGCTGGAATAATGGTGGTAGGGGGCAAGGCTTTCAAAGGCCCCCCATGTTCCAACAACCAAACAATCCACCCCCCTTTCAGTCACAAGGGCCTAGTTCTTCTGGAAGTGATATGGGACGGATAGAGATGATGTTCGAGCAGATGATGAAAAAGAACCAAGATTCTGGCTTCGCATAACACATCTATCCGGAACCTAGAGGTGCAAATAGGACAAATCTCTCAAGCTCTAAATACTCGACCAAAAGGTGCGCTACCAAGTGATACGGTAGTGAACCCGAAGGGGGGTAACAATCATGTGATGGCGGTTACAACTAGGAGTGGAAGAGGCGGTGATGTGCATGCCTCGGTTGAGAATCAAGTTGTGAATGATGAAATTGAGTTGCATGATGATGATGCACCTTTGAATGTTGACAATGTGGTTGAACCAATAGTGACAAATGATGTGCGGATTGATATTGATGATGAGGCCGGGGTAGAGACTCAAGATACCGTGAACCCGTCTAGGGAACACATTATTGATATACCCGAGCCGGCGGTGCCCAAGGCCAAGGCACCCTTGCCTAGACCACCTCCACTATATCCTCAGCGGTTAGCAAAGCAAAAGAACGACAATCAGTTCAAGAAATTCATAGACATGATGAAGAGCCTCACTATCAATGTTTCTTTAGTGGCGGCACTTGAACAAATGCCTGGGTACGCAAAATTTATGAAGGATTTAGTCACCAAGAAGTGTTCTATGGAGTGTGAAACAATAAAGATGACGCACCAAGTTAGTGCGATTGTGCATTCTATGGCCCCGAAACTAGAAGACCCTGGAGCTTTCACTATTCCTTGCACTATCGGAAGTGCGGACTTTGCTAAGGCCCTATGTGACTTGGGGGCTAGCATTAATCTGATGCCGTACTCAGTCTTCAAGACTTTGGGAATTGGGCAACCTAGGCCAACCTCAATGAAACTTCAAATGGCGGACTGGTCGATGAAGAGGCCTTTAGGTATAATCGACGATGTGCTTGTCCGGGTGGACAAATTTATATTTCCGGCCGACTTTGTCATATTGGATTGCGAAGTGGATTTCGAAGTGCCTATTATTCTTGGAAGACCTTTCCTAGCTACGGGGAAGGCGTTGGTTGATGTGGAAGCAGGGGAGTTAACATTCCGTGTGGGTGATGAAAAGGTGGTATTTCACGTGTGCAAGTCAATGAGGCAACCCAATAGTACGGAGATGTGTTCATTTGTGGACATTGTCACGGCAGTGATAGTGGATGACACAAGTGCTTTGATTAATGTTGTAGATCCTCTTGAAGCCGTGCTTCTTAACATGGATACCAATGATGATGCCGGTAGAGTCGAGTGCGTGAATGCATTGCATGGAATGGGTTCATATTCATATGATCCTAGGAAACTATCTTTGGATCTTGAAAATCGCAAAACTCCGCCAACCAAGCGATCAATTGAGGAGCCACCGGTGTTGGAGTTGAAACCACTTCCTACACACCTCAGGTATGAATTCTTGGGCTCTAATTCTACTCTTCCAGTTATTCTTTCTTCTTGCCTTACTAACTTGCAGGTTGAGGCCACTGTGGAGGTGCTTCAAAAGCGAAAAAGGGCAATAGGATGGAATTTGGCGGACATCAGGGGAATAAGCCCCGCATTTTGCATGCATAAGATCATCTTGGAGGAGGATGCACGGCCATCTCTTGAACATCAAAGGAGACTCAACGAGGTGATGCAAGAAGTAGTAAAGAAAGAGGTTATCAAGTGGCTTGACGCCGGTGTGGTTTACCCGATCTCGGACAGTTCATGGACCTCTCCGGTCCAATGTGTGCCAAAGAAGGGTGGAATGACGGTAGTGACCAATGCCAACAATGAGTTGATTCCTACTCGGACAGTTACGGGTTGGAGAGTGTGTATGGACTATAGAAAGCTGAACAAGGTGACAAGAAAAGATCATTTCCCACTACCATTCTTGGACCAAATGCTTGATCGTCTTGCGGGCCGGGCCTTTTGTTGTTTTCTAGATGGCTACTCAGGGTATAATCAAATTCTCATTGCCCCGGAGGATCAGGAGAAGACAACCTTTACATGTCCTTATGGCACGTTCGCTTTCTCGAGAATGCCATTCGGACTATGTAATGCCCCAGCGACCTTCCAAAGATGTATGATGGCAATTTTCACCGACATGGTGGAGGATATCTTGGAGGTATTCATGGACGACTTCAGCGTGGTGGGAGATTCATTTGAAGAATGTTTGGTGAACTTGGATAGGGTTTTGGCAAGATGTGAAGAAACCAACCTTGTGCTCAACTGGGAGAAATGTCACTTTATGGTGCAAGAGGGAATTGTATTTGGTCACAAAATCTCAAGGCAAGGAATTGAAGTTGATAAGGCAAAAAATAGNCAATATTTCGTAGTTAAGAGGACCTCAGGCAAACTTCACTTGGGCCTAACACATTTGCCTTTGATCCCATGGTCAAAGACATAATGTTGTGTTTAGGATGGTGAAAATTGTGGCCTTGAGACTCTTGTGTTGACCAACAATCATCATATGGTCGTGTGGGGGCCATTGTGCGCTTGAATTGGACTAAGGTCGTTGTGGGCTCTCAACTCGATGTCTTTAGCAATCCTTGAGTGTGTGTGGTGAGAATTCGAATTGTGAGTCTAAGCTCCAAGCCGATGGTCTAGAACTTGCCCTGAATGTTTGTTGAGGCGAAATCATAGGTGAAACTTGACTTGAGAAGTGAATATAGGCCCTCCTTGATCCGAACTTCCAAATTTGAACAATTTCCATGACCTACCAATGAAATGATCCCTAGTTCAACCCTTTTGAGCCTTAAACTTTCTTCTTTCATGAACCAAAGCTACAAGCCTATACCCGTTCTCAATGAGACCCTCTCTTGGCACCCAAATCTTTCCTTGAGTAATGGCAAATATCCAAGTTTGGGGGGGAGAGACAAGAAAGGCATCAATGTGGTAAAGAGGCACAAAAGCAAAAGAAAAGGGAGGCAATGAAAAAGAGAAAAAGACAAAAAGAAATACAAAAGTGAATAAGAACCAAAAAAGGGGATTCAAAGAAAACAAAGTGAAAAAAGGTTGTGTAAAAGTAGAAAAAGGAGAAAGGTTTGAAATGCAAAAGAAAGAGTGACAATGTGTCTCTCTAACCCCTTGAAAGAAGTGAAATACTCAAATGAGTCAAAAAGTATGCCAAAATGAATCAAAAGAAGTGCTGAAGGGAAGATTGAACCTAAATGAACAAAAACATGTCCTACCTTTACCCAAAAGCCTTCACAATGACTCCTCAAAAGCCCTATATGATCTTGAGTTGAGGAAAGCTTACATTAGTGGATACTTACATAAGGGAAAGCATATGGTACCTAAAGCTGGACTTATGACCTTCTTTGTGAGTGAAATGAGTGAAAAATCCATCAACCTCAGGTTGTGTGTCATTACTCTAAAAGGTGAGGTTCGCTTAGGGAGAGTTGAGGATGTGTGAGTTTGGGTTCCACAATGACCAAGGTATTTGAGAAAAGCTCCTTGATGAAATGAGTCAACCCTTGATGCTCTTGTGTCACATTTGATCCATAGTTCTTAAAAGTTTAAAAATGTGTTAATGATGCATTCGTATTGAGGGCAATTGTTAGTCCCAATTGATGCGTGATGAGGCTTCCTTAGGATAAGCTGGAATTACTTGGATGTTTCCTTTTGAGGGGTGGGTCTTATTTTATTTGCTTGAGGACAAGCAAAGGTTTAAGTTTGGGGGAGTTGATAACTGTGATTTTAACACGTTTTATGCCCATACTTGCCTATGCTTTATGTATGAATTGTCATAAAATAGACCCAGAATGCTTACAAAGTGTGCTTGATTACAGGTTTGAGCGACAAGATGACAAAAGTCAAAAATCGGCTCGAAACGGAGTGAAACCTGCTCAAGTGTCAAAAATCATTGAAGTGGGGACAAGAGGACCTAGCGCGGACCGCACTGTTTTGCTGCGCGGCCGCGCTAGGAGATTCAGAGAATATACATTTCAAGGGTAACCATGCGCGGTCTGCGCTCCTTTCTACGCGGTCTGCGCTTGTGTCCACGCGGTCGCGCTTCATTGTTGCGCGGTCCGCGCCCATTAGCCTGCGCGGCCGCGCTACCTTTTTGCGCGGTCCGCGTCCCCAGCTTCAGAAGTGAGTGATCGAAGACCAAGACCCCTACACGGCCGCGCTGCATTTCTGCGCGGTCCGCGGCAGCCCCGCAGGGGTATTTTTGTCCAATTTTTCTAGTATAAATAGAATATTTTATTATTTTTAGGTTAAGCATTAGATATCAGATAGCAGCTGCACTCGTGAGACTCAAGTTTTAGCCTATTTTGGGCATTTTCATTTTGTTTTATCGTGGATTCTTGTAGATTAACATTCTAGTTAATTAATATGTTGATTTTATCTACTACTTCTTCAATTTCTGTTGCTATTATGTCTAGCTAAACCCATTATCTAGGGTTGTGGCACAACCCTAGTGTGGGTAATTAATGGGTGTGATTGTTTAATGCTTGAATGATGTTGGGTGTTTGCTATTTGGGTTAATCTTATGATTTAACTAGGATTTGGTGGTTGCAAACACTAAGTCTAGCTTAGTGGGTCTTGACTCTTCTTGAGAAAGAGTGTCTATGACTCCAAAATTAACCCAACAAGGAATTGGGATGGACCCATGAGAATGGTAGTCCCAATTAACGGGTTAAACCTCGAGAGAGTAATTACCCAACTTGAACCCTAAGTTGCTTGGGCTTGTTGGCCTACCTAATTGGTCCCGAGAGAGTCAATTGGGCAAAATCACTCTTTCTACCGAGAGGTGTGAGAGTGAGTGCAATCGTGCAACGGTTATAGCATATGCCCCATAATCATCATTCTTGTATTAGGAATCTCTACCCGTTAGTTGACCACCTAGGTAAATGCCACGACCCTAGTGTCTTTCTCTATCTTGCATACAACCTAGAATTAATATCTTAGCATAATTTAGTTATAATTAGTAGTTGTTAAATTGTAGTTGATAATCATAAAAACCCAAAAATGTTAGAAGATCAATTAGAAGCAAACACGCATTTCTAGGCTAAGCAAATATCCAACTCCCTTTCTAGCTCCCTGTGGAAATTGACCCCGATACCACTATTGGGTAAAAGTATTAGCGCCCACTCTTCCTAAGGTTGAGTCCGCTGCGATCACTAACCAAATCATAAAAATTCCAATCCGAGATCATATATTAACAAGTCAAATCTTGGACAAACCTTTCAAATTTCAAGCTTCAAACTGAGGGGCAAGTCATGCCCGAGAATTGGCTAGCAAAGTGCAAAAGCTCAAAATGACCGGTCGGGTCGTTACATCCTCCCCCACTTAAACAGATGTTCGTCCTCGAACGTGCCCAGAGTTGTTCCAAAAGCCAACCAAATACTGAATAACCGTGCCATGCACATACCCGGGGGTGATCCCACGTCACCCTATCTCATATAGGTCCGATAACACATTAACTGAAATTTCGCAATCCAATCTAGCCCATAAACCATAGAACAACATTTCCACTTCTAAAATCTTCAATACAATCAGAATCTCACACTCATACTGTGAATAAGCCCGAACAAGCTGTAACAAACCATATCTGTAACCTCAGGTGCAAATTACATGATATACCACATAACTCAAACACTGGTAGCGATAACTTCTAATCACAGCAGCTGCACACAACAACCAAATATCGATAGAAAACCTCTTATCAACTAAAGTCTCATTCCGTCACTTTCATATACTGCCAATGATACGTGAAACACACAATAATCCATAACCATTTCTCAGATCAACCATTCATGAAGCCACTTCTCCGTCGTTAAAGACCATAGCAACTTGTGAGCCAAACCCCAATATTATTCTTCCAACATGCTGAATCGAATCAATTTGTACTCATTTCAGATCCCAACGATCTCATCTAGTCCAACACAACTACTCTGGTGACATGACACATCAATACTATCTAAAGCCACAACTCGTGCAATCCGTGCACCAATAAACAACAATCTGAATGTACTCCAATCATGTAAACAACTCGAACGGAAGAGCTGTACCGCAAGCTCACCAGTACCACCACAACACAAGGCTGAGAACCCATCTCATATCATTGAAACAGAACACACGAATCTAACCCACAAGGTCATGAAACACCTCAAGTCACTCTGCTCGAAATTGACGACCACGTGCAACTGATGTCAAGAACCAAAGGAAATCATCATAACCACGGTAAAGTAAATGCATAACACCACACAATCCAAAAGGATATAACCGATACGCCATTCACCGAGCAACACCCAATTACTCTCCCCGCTTGACTTCCACTATGAAACCCCAATAGAACCGCACCATATGTGCCTATACCTAACAAATCATAACGCCTTGCAACACAGAAAGGTAACTCATAGATCTCCCCAGATTACTGATAAGCTCAATAACAATCGAATCAACACATCCCTCAACATTACAACTCGGAGCCAACCAAGCCAACTCAAGTTAGAACACACATCCACATTGGCCTGCCAACGGACCCCTTATTAAGGAGTTCCTGAAGCTGCTCCTTCAACTCCTTTAACTTCGCCGGTGCCATATGATACGATGCCGGCACCAAATAATACCAAAATCAAATATCTTTCCCGGCGACATGCCCGGCCACAGGAACACATCTGAAAAGTCCCTCACCACCGGAACTGAATCAATGGTAGGAGTCTCTACACTGACATCTATCACGAAAGCCCAAATAAGAAGGACAATCCTTCCCAGCCATCCACTGGGTCTTCAAAATATAAAACCACCCTACTAAGAACATAATCCGTCGAACCTCGCGACTCAATCCGTGGCATTCCCGGCGTAGCCAACCTTGCCGCCTTAGCGCAATAGCTCAGAACGACACAACACTGCGACAACCAGTCTATACCCAATATTACATCCAAAATCTAACATACCAAGCAACAAAAGATCCACTTGGGTCTCCACACCTCGATAGTCACTAAACAGTGCCGATACACACGACCCACAACCACAACATAGCCTGAATATGAGAACTCCCAGTCTCCAACTCCGTACAACACACGAATCAGCATATCCGATCCCAATTCCACCGTCCGAGTATACAACACACCTCTAATACCCAATCATTCACACGATAGATACTCTTATGATTCTTCTGTACCACCAAGCAAACCCGAATATCAGTAGTCGATCCAACAAGAAAGTGTCGCAATACAACTGAAGTACCATCAACTTAATCACATTGCCTTTTTCTAAAACATATACCCTCGTCAGATCACCCCAATTAACAATACCATTTCCTTAATCATTTGAAGCTCATAATTATCTGAAACTGCCCGTGCTGCCTAAGAATTTTATGACCTTCCGTTCAGAACTGAACCGTAACCTTACACACGCAAATCTCAATCCTCCACAACATACCGCATATACCATACCTCCGTAGGATAACATGAGAACTTCATCTCCCTTCCGAGCCACAAACATCTACGTACTCAACTTATTCAAGAACTTTCCATATTCCACTTGCACAAAACTAAACCGTCAGGACTGAATCCTTCTGACTCAACCAGGCTACGCAGGCCATTAATACCCAAGAGAATTGTCGCGAAACACCTGTATAAACTCATTACCTCATAAGTATCCAAAGAACTAATCATATCCTTACAATACCGATTTGGCCTACTACCAAGCTATCCCATCTATCCGAGTTCCTTCTGATTTACCTTCAACTTGATACTCCTTCTTGCTACAACATCACAATTCCTCAACCCAGACTCGCCACACGAGACCCAAGCATAATACCACACAGTCTAAGGCTCACAACCCGCTGAATTCTCTTTCGAATGTTCCCAAAAGCACCACATTCAGAATACCTACCCTGAAAAGACTTCCTACGAATCTGAAGACATTACTTTCCTAATGCTGATGTATAGAATCCCATAATTGATATAGAAATGACTCAAGTCTTGACACCCTCCAGCGCAAACCTCAGTTTCTAGCCAAATTATACACTTGAAAATCTCCAATTATTACATGTAAAACCTAGAACGCATTAGAACCATTCTCTAGAGTCATCCACTCTATCCAAACTGCAATAGCTTGATCAAAAGAACCGAACAACCTGCGCCTCATTAGCACTTCTGACACTGCAGCATATAACCTTACCTTGATGCAACCAAGCCACTTTCCTCTCCTATGCACCGAGCATTCTTTATCAACAACAACTCAAGACATTCCGTGATTCTCAAACACCTATGAAGCATGATATATCCTTACGTTAGTTGAATATTTTCCTTTACTCGAGCCATCCTCGGGCTCAATCTCCGCAAACCATAACTGATTCACCAGCACGCCTCAAAGTGGAACCAACATAGCACATAACCGTGCAATCAGCTAATCAATAGCAAGCTCCCCCACTTGGCTCGAAGCCATAGATCAAAACACACACCATAATTCATAACGCATATACTTTATTGCTACCATAATACCATAGTGAGATTAACTCCATCCTTCATAAGCTCGTGGAACACAGACCATCTGGTACTTCATACCTTCTGCAGCTCTCGCATTTACTCTTGTAACAATTAAACCCATTCCCTTAAGCGACCCAGATTCAAATTACAACATATATCTTTCACTTGAAATTGAGATCTTCTAACAGACAACATAAGGATCGCACAAACTCAAAACATTCCGCAAGAGATAACCCACCTGCTTTTCCTCAAACTGGCATTTCTGTATACCTTCCACCGTCATATTCATCGCGCAGTCACTTAATCTTCCTGAGTCTGAACTCATACCGCAATATGATATTTACTTCACTCCCAACTAGAAAATATGAAAGGGTTCATCACACACCCATAACTCGGGGCTATACCTCAATTCAAGATGGAAATCAAGCACTTAATAGTTCTTCTATCCTCCAGCAGACCATTCTCGTCGCTTCCAAATCATACGAATACATCTCGCAGTGACATCAACCTCATCACGTAACTATCCAGTAATTAGTCCCCTTAATAGGGACACAACAGAACATGTAGATCCAGAAACACGTGCTCACACAATCAGCACCTCGGTGCTCAAGCTATAGGAAAAAAAATCCAGCCTCGAGTCCTCCAGATTGGCCCAACATCAGCACATAGAGATCACATCTCACCCCTCAATCAGGGAATCACAAGCCATCGATGCACATCTGATACTGAGCGCTCGTTGGCGCATACGAATGCGTGGAAGGAGTTCAAAGAGTTATATTTCAAGCTGAATTAAGGACGCACGATAAGAATTTCAAGAATATGGAGTTTTACTAAAGGTTCTGCAGCCTCCCGAGGATAAGCACAGACGTCTCCGTACCGATCCGCGAGACTCTACTAAACCTGCTCATGACTCGTGAGACCTATGTAACCTAGGCTCTGATACCAACTTGTCACGACCCTAAACCCAGACCCGGTTGTGATGGTGCCTCTCGTGAAGACAAGGCCAGTCGACACATTTCCAATTCGAAGTTAAACAGCTAAGCAACAATAAAACAGGCTAAAACATGATTTAATAGTACTAAGTAGCGGATAATATCATAACAATGCGGAAGTACAACCCAAACAGAGCCCAAACCGGGGTGTCACTAGTCATGAGCATCTACTAAGGTCTAAATACCACTGACAAAGTCGGAAATGTACTAAGTACAGACTAATAGAATAAAGAGGGAGAAAAGAAGTGCTACGAACGCCGGCAACTACCTTGCTAAACTCCGATGACTCTACCTCCGATCAACCAATACCCGCTACCGGGTTTAGAAAATACCTGAATCTGCACACAAGTTGCAGGGAGTAAAGTGAGTACTTCCAACTCAGTGAGTAATAATCATAAATAAACACTGAGTGATAAGAAATCACGAAAAGTGCATCAACATGTTGTATAGAAGTAGTACAAAACCAGTAAGAAAGCAATGAAGCTGCAAAATCTCTTAAAGCGTCTTAGCTCAGTTTAAACTTCTTTAAAAATGGCTTTTCAACAGTTAAGCAATTAAATGCAAAGCAAGTAGAACAGATAACCATAAAGAATACGCCCTCGGGCACAATTACACAACTAAACAAGTAAATGACAGGTAAATAAGACAGACAAACACATAAAGGTTCGCCCCTCGGGCACAATGTCAACAACTCCGCCCCTCGGGCAATATCTCAGATCAATACCAGCCCCCTGGGCAATCACATAGAACAATACCAGCCCCTCGAGCAATCACATAGAACCATACCAGCCCCTCGGGCTATATGTCACGTCACAATGGGTACCCGCACTCACTGGGGGTGTACAGACTCCGGGAGGGGCCCCTTACAGCCCAAGCGCAATAATAAGCCATCTCGTGGCATAACCAATCCGACCCTCGGCCTCACATATTAAACAGAATCATCACACTGGGTACCCGCGCTCACTGGGGGTGTACAGACTCCTGGAGGGGCCCCTTACGGCCCAAGCGCAATATCAAGCCATCTCGTGGCATCATAAACAGGCTCTCGGCCTCATATCAATATCAAGCCACCTCGTGGCGTACAATATCAGGCCCTCGGCCTCATAATCAAAATCAGTGTATCACCGCTGTGACGTGCTGCCCGACCCGAAAGATATCCTCATAACACAGGCCCTCGGCCTTACTCAGTCAAAATCACATAAGCCTCTCGGGCAACAGTAAAACAGTGTTTCTCAGCCCAAAACATCATTTAAATATCATTTGAGTATTAAAATTGAGTGAACATGGCTGATTTTTGAAAACAGTGGAAAATAACATGACTGAGTTCAAGTATAAAGTCAAAACAGTGAGGAAATATCAACAAAAATCCCCGAAGGGTTCAAATAATTGGCACGAAGCCCAAATATGGCATTCAGCCCAAATAATAGTGATAGCAAATAGATTTCAGTTAAATATGCGGAAGAATCATCAATCGGGACGGACCAAGTCACAATCCCGAATAGTGCACGACCCTACACTCATCATCAAGCGTGTGCCTCACCTCAATATAGCATCAGAACATCATTTACAATCATTACTCACCTCGAACCGGTCAAATCTCTAGCTCGCGACGCCTTTGCCCCTCGAATCGGCCTCCACTCGCATCGAATCTATCCACAATCAGAACGAGGACGTCAAAATAGGCTAAGGGAACGAAGCCCAAGCAAAAATAATCAACAATTAGCACAAATCCCGAAATTATTAAAACCCGACCCCCGGGCTCACGTCTCGGAATTCGAAATTTTTTACACCAATAGACTCCTTATCTTCCCACGAGTTCATACATACCAAAAACTCTGAAATCCGACCTCAAATGGTCCATCAAATCCTCAATCAAAAGTCTAAATTTCCAAGCCCTAGTTCTTCACCTTTTGTCTTTATTTCCATGATCTTCTAGGTGGAACTCACATAATAATCGAGTTTTTAGTCCAAGAATCTTACCTCAAAGTGATTCCCCTTGAGTCCCTCTTCAATCTCCTTCAAAAGCTCCAAAAATGACCAACAATGGAAGAAATAAACCCCACATTCGCGGACAAAATGACCTTTAAAACATTCTGCCCATAATTTTCCTTCTTCGCAAACGCGGTCAAAGCCTCGCGTTCGCGAAGCACAAAAATAACTTTGACCAAAATCCTCTTACGCGAACGCGACACGACCATGCGAACTTGATGCTTTACCCAGACGAGACTTCGCGAACGCGATCCTCCCACCGCGAACGCGATGGGTTAATATCCACTGAAGCTCGACCTCTCAATTCCTTCTATGCGAATGCGACTACACGCCCGCGAACGTGATGCACAATCTCGCAGCCCTTCACGAATGCATAACCTGCCTCGCAAACGCGAAGGCTAAATTTCCACCTCCCTCAGCTGACTCTTCACGAACGCGAGGGTCCTCTCGTGAACGCGAAGAGTAAATACCTGCAACTGCTGAACCTACAATTTCTGCAATTTTCTTAACTTCAAAATGATCCGATTGACCACCAGAAACTCACCCGAGGCCCCCGGGACCTCAACCAAAGGCATCAACATATCCTAAAATCTTATTCAAACTTGTACCAATCTTCAAAACACCTCAAACAACATCAAATCACCCAAAACACATCGGATTCAACCTTAAGTTTCTAAAATCTTCCAAATTCCGCTTTTGATCAAAAACCCAACCAAACCACGTCCGAATGACCTGAAATTTGGCACACATATCCCAAATGACATAACGAAGCTACTGCAACTTCCGGGATTCCATTCCAACCCCTATATCAAAATCTACCTATCAACCAGAAAACGCCAAGAACTAACTTTCGCCAATTCAAGCCTAATTCTACACCGGACCTCTAAAACACATTCCGATCACGCTCTTAAGTCCCAAATCACTTAACGGAGCTAACCAAATCATAAAAATTCCAATCCGAGATCATATATTAACAAGTCAAATCTTGGTCAAACCTTTCAAATATCGAGCTTCAAACTGAGAACTGTTCTTCCAAATTCATTCTGATCATCCTGAAAACCAAAGCCAACAATTTACATAAGTCTTAATACATCATATGGGGCAAGTCATGCCCGAGAACTGGCGAGCAAAGTGCAAAAGCTCAAAACGACCGGTCGGGTCGTTACACTATCACCAGTGAATCATCAACAATTGCATATAGAGAAGATATGCATAAATAATCAAGTCAATGTGCACAGGTTAATATATAAAGAAGATATGGGATAAAATCATGTATATACCCAATGTGTTATACACAAAGCCAAATACTAATCTCTCTCTCTCTCTCTCTTTCTCTCTCTCTCTCTCTCTCTCTCTCTCTCTCTCTCTCTCTCTCTCTCTTTGTTCCTCTACCGCCTCCCTCCTTCCCCCTAATTGTCACGACCTAAAATTACCGTTGGTCGTGATGGCGTATAACCCACTTTCTATGCAAGTCAATCATAAAATAATAATGAAACATGATAACAAATTACATAATAAATAAGTCTGAGAGATAAATAATCATAGATAATGTCAATTCATTACACAACTCGCCAGAACTGGTAACACTGAGTCATGAACTCTACAATACGAATGCAAGTCTGCTAATACCAAAATATTATCTAAAACAACAACAACAACAACAATAAAGAAAGATAGGAAGAGACGCCTGGGACTCTAATAGGGAAGTAGATGTACCTCAGTCTCAACATCACATCGACAACTCAGCTCACAATGCTCAGCTGGGTCCCACTCCTGAATCTGCATAATTAATTACAAAGTGTAGTATGAGTACAAACGATCTAATGTACTCAGTAAGTATCTTGACTAAACTCGGCGAGGTTTTGGCGAGAATTACCAATGATACTAACTTAACAACCTGTACAATTCATTAATATGAAAGAAAACTGCAACTGTACTATGATCTAAGCATGAAATACAGGCACAACCAATCAACGCACATATAGAAGATGCGTGCAAGTCTTATAAGAATTTAATAGCTCAGCATATAGAGAAGGTATGCGTCTATCACTAATGTATCATTTGCATATAGAGAAGACATGCATAAATAATCAAGTCAATGTGCATATGTTAACATATAGAGAAGATATATGATAAAATCATGTATATACCCAACGTGTAATACACAAAACTAAATACTAATCAATTTTTCTTATAGAGTGCGTACATCATCAAGATAGAAACATAAGAGGACGACCCTAGGAGGATGGATCTTTATCCACACGCCGCACGGATAACTCACTTGCCATAATATAACAACCGCACGAACCACTCACGTATTGTCATAACTCAACCTTTACGGACCATTCACATGCTGCCAATCCAGCCCATCACTTAGAAAGCATATACAAGAACATATGTATACGAACAATGAGCATCAAATTACACACCCATGGACTGATAACAAGTGGCATGTTGAGGTATATGCATGTGCGAAGTGTGCTACCACATCTCATATCGGGCGGATACACCACAAATTAATAATTATCATGTTTGAACAGGAAACTAACCTGAACATGATCTCTAGCATAATTCAAGAAGTTCACGAAGTCATAAAACATATGAAGCATGTCAGCAATCCGCATATGTAGACCTTAGTTTCGCTTCTACGACGCCTCTTCTGCAGTTAAAACCTCGTGTTTGTGAGCTTCACTAAGCCAACCGAACCTCTCAACTATGGAGCTAAGCCCTGCTTCTGTGATCCCGCATATGCGACCCATCTCTACTTTTGTGCATCCGCTTCTGTACTCTAACCTTCACAGAAGCGGTCCTCTTGCTCCCAACTCAAGCCTGCATCTGCGACCCTCCATCTGCAGGTACGACATCGCACCTGCTCAGCAAACCTCGCAGGCATGACACACCAACACCACAACTTTCACTCAACTCCAAAATGGTTTGGAACCCATCCGAAACACACTCGTGCCTCCCGGAACCTCGTTCAATCAATACCAATAAGTTTGAATACCTAATCCAAACTTATTCCAAGGCAAAAAACATCAGAATAACATCCAGAATCACAAAACACGCATCAAAACTCAAGTTGCATAACTCTTAAGCTCAAGAACTTCAAACTTCTAACCAAGCGTCCAATCCATGCCTAACCAACTCGGATCACAACCAAATTTTGCACACAAGTTCTAAGCCACTAAATGAACGTATCTCAAGTTCCATAACAATAATCCCAATCCAATATCATCAAAGTAAACTCCCGGTCACACTTGTGAACTCTCCAAACCTTCAAATTGTCAACTTTCGACAAATAGAGCCAAAACATCATAGGAACATCCAAATCCAAATCTGGACATACGCCTATGTTCAAAATTACCATATAAAACTATTGGGGCCATCAAATTTCCAATCTGAGATCGTCTAATCAAAAGTCAAACCTTGGTCAACTCTTATATCTTAAGCTCCATAAAATGAAATTAAGTGTTTCAATCTCGCTTAAACCTTCCCGAAACCAACCTAACCATCCCCGAAAGTCATCAAACATCAAACATACATATGAGGAACATTTAATGGGGGAACACGGATAAAATACACACAACGATCGATTAGGTCATTACATTCTCCACCTCTTAAACAAAAGTTCGTCCTCGATCGAGTTTAGAATTATACCTGAAATGCAAATAAGTTGAGGATATCTGCTCTGCATATCATGCTCGATCTCCCAAGTCGCCTTCTCGATTGGTTGACTTTTCCACTGAACCTTCACTAATGCAATATCTTTCGACCTTAGCTTCTAAACCTGCCTATCTAAAATACCCACCAGCTCTTCCTCATAAGAAAGATTCTCATCCAACTGCACTGCACTGAAATCCAACACATGTGACTTATCCTTATAATACTTACGAAGCATGAAAATATAAAATACTGGATGAACTCCCGACAAGCTGGGTAAAAAAGTAAGTCTATAAGAAACCTTACCAACTCCCTCCAAGACCTCAAATGGACCAATTATCAAGGGCTCAATTTGCCCTTTTTCCCAAATCTGATCACGCCTTTCATGGGTGAAACTCTAAGAAGAACCTTCTCATCCTCCATAAAAGCCACATCATGAAACTTCCTATCATCATAACTCTTATACCTGACTGGATTGGGCAAAGCCTCTCCTTAATTAACTTCACCTTCTCTAAAGCATCACGAACCAAATCTATGCCTAACAAACTAGCCTCACTAGGCTCAAACCAACCAACCGAAGAACGACATCACCTCCCATATAATGCCTCATACGGAGACATTTGGATACTAGACTAGTAGCTCTTATTATAGGCAAAATCCACTAGAGGTAGAAACTGATCCGACTGGCCTTCGAAGTTAATAATGCATGCCTTCAAAATATCCTTCATGATCTGAGTGGTCCGCTCAAACTTCCCATCCGTCTGAGGATAAAAATTCAATACACAACTCAACATGTGTGTCCAAATCATGTTGAACAGCTCTCTACAAGTGCGATGTAAACTGAGTGTTGCTATCCGAGATAATAGAAATAGGTACACCATGCAAGCGAACAATATCTCTGATGTAGATCTTAGCCAAGTTCTCTAAGGTGTAGGAAGTCATGACTGAAATGAAATAAGCCAACTTGGTCACCCGATCCATAATTACTCAAATGATATCAAACTTTCTCAATGTCCGTGGTAACCTTACCACAAAGTCCATAGTAATGCGCTCTACTTCCACTCTGGTATATCATTCTTCTAAAGCAACCCACACAATGTGTTATGATTATACTTGACCAACTGACAATTCAAACACCGTAAAGCATACCCAACAATATCCTCCTTCATGCTTCACCACCAATAATGATGCTTCAAGTCACGATACATCTTCATATCACCTGGGTGAACAGAATGCCTTCTTAAGAATCAACTCTCTCAAGCCATCAATATTAGGAACACAAATCCGACCTTGAAGTCACAATACACCATCATCGTCAATAGTCAGTTCCTTAGCACCACCTCGCTGGAACGTGTCCCTAAGGAGAAGCAAATGGGATCATATTGACAAGACTTAATGCGCTCAAACAAGGACAATTGTGCAATAACACAAATAAGAACTCTAGTAGGCTCAGAAATATCCAATCTCACCAATCTATTAGCCAAAGCCTGAGCATCCATGGAAAATGGCCTCTCCACAACTAGAATAAATGCCAAACTCCTTATACTCTCAACCTTTTACTCAATGTGTTTTCTACCACATTAGCCTTCACCGAATGATACAAAATAGTGATATCATAATCTTTCAATAACTCCAACCACCCCATTGCCTCAAATTCAGATCCTTCTGTTTGAACAAATGTTGGAGACTTCGATGATCAGTTCTAACCTTACAAGACACACCAAATAAGTAATGCCTCCAGATCTTGAGTGAGTGCATAATAGGTGCCAACTCCAAATCATAGACCTGATAGTTCTTTGCGTGGGGCTTCAACTGGAGCGACGCTTATGCATCCACCATACCGTCTTGCATCAACGTACAACCAAGAACAACACACAAAAAATCACAACAAACAATATACATCCCCAATCCTGATGGCAATACCAAAACTAGAGCCGTAGTCAAAGCAGTCTTGACCTTCTGAAAGCTATTATCACACTCGTTAGACCATCTGAATAAAGCACCCTTCTAGTTCAATTTAGTCAATGGGGCTGATATATATGAAAACCCTTCCACAAACTAATAATAGTAACTAGCCATCTGAATAAAGCACCCTTCTAGTTCAATTTAGTCAATGGGGCTGATACATATGAAAACCCATCTGAATAAAGCACCCTTCTAGTTCAATTTAGTCAATGGGGCTGATATATATGAAAACCCTTCCACAAACTAATAATAGTAACTAGCCAAACATAAGAAATACCTAATCTCCGTAGCGTAGAAGGTCCGGGCCAATTCTGAACTGCCTTAATCTTCTTCAAATCTACCTTGATACCACCACTAGACACCACGTGGCCTAATAATGCCACAAAGTCATACCAAAACTCTCACTTGGGAAACTTAGCATACAACTTCTTTTCCCTCAAAATCAAAAGCACAATCCTAAAATGTTGTTGTTTGTAACGACTCGACCGGTCGTTTTGAGAACTAGCATCGCGTTCGGTGGTTTAAGGTCTCAGTAGCTTCGTATTATGCATTGTGACTTTCGTGTGTGGTCAGGTGCGGTTTTTGGATGATTCAGGATTTATTTGGAAGGATGATGCTTCTTTTAGAAGCTTAAGCGTTAACTGGAATTTCAATTTTGTGTAGACGAATTTGGAATGGTGTTCTGATGATTCCAGTAGATTTGTATGTTTATTTAAGACTTAGGCGTATGCCCAGATTTGAATTTGGAGGTCCGTGGGTTGATTTGATGCATTTTGGCAAAAGTTGGAAAAGTTGAAGGTTTGGAAGTTTGAGAGGTTTGACCGAGAGTTAACTCTATTGATATCGGGTTAGGAATGTGATTTGGGGAGTTAGAATAGCTCCGTTGTGTTATTTGGGACTTTCATACAAAATTTGACGTTATTCCGGGTCGATTTGATATAATTCGGCGTGAGTTATAGAAGTTGCAAGTTCATAGTTTTGAGGTGCGATTCGTAGTTTTGATATTGTTTGATGTGATTTGAGGCCTCAAGCAGGTCCGCATTATGATATGGAATTGGTTGGTATGATTGGACGGGGTCCCGAGGGCCTCGGGTGTGTTCCGGATGGGCTACGGGCCATTTCCTTCTATTTTTGGACTGCTATTTTCTGTTATCTGGTGTCCTTCATCGGGATCGCAATGAAGCAATTGCATTCGTGTAAGCCTTCTGTGGAAGCTGGCGTTTCTGTTTTTCACGGTCGCGAAGAGGTGGCCGCGTTCACGAGGCTTGAGGATTTTTGTCTTCACGTTCGCATTATGAGATACGCAATAACGTATAAGGAATTGGAAGGGGTCTTTAGGAATTTGCTCTCCACATTTGCAAGGTTGAGAATGCATTCACAATATTTGCTGGGGGTTGAGATGTCGCTTTTGTGACTGTACTTATGCATTCGTGAAGCATGATTTGGTATCTAAAGGCTTTGTTCTCCATGATCGCGATGGTTGTTCTGCGATTGCGATGGTTGTTCCGCGATCACGATGTATAATTCACTGGGTAAGATATAAGTACTCTATTTCGAGGGCTTTTGATATTTAATCACTTTTTGAGTTAGAGAGCTCGAATTTGGAAGATTTTGGAGGGGGTTTTCACACTTTGGATTGGGGTAAGCGTTATTTACCCTAATTTGATTATATTTCATGGTTCCATCTTTGTTTTTATCATTAAATTAGTGATTTGAATTAGTGAAAATGAGAATATTTATAAAAACTTTCAAAAATGTAAAATAAGGATTTGAAGTCCGATTTGATGTCGGAATTGGATAATTTTGGTATGGTTGGACGCGTATTGGAATGGATGTTCGAATTTGGTGAATTTTGTCGGGTTCTGAGGTGCGGGATCGGGGTTGAATTTTTGGGTTGTATTTTTAGTTTCATTAAAGATCGAAACTTTATTATCCAGAATTATTTCCTATGGTTTTTATTTATGATATTGAGCTATTTTGGCAAGATTTGAGCTGTCTGAAGGTTTGTTTTACACGAGAAGGTTATTTTAGAGTATTGATTTGGCTTCTTTGAGGTAAGTATCTTGCTGAACTTTGGGTAGGGGAACTACTCCTTAGGATTTGAGTCATTTGTGCTATATGTGTTATGTGAAAGACGTGTACGCGAGGTGACAAGTGCATACTCGGCCTTATATATGGAAATTGACCGGTTTAGACTCTTAGGCTTGTTTCCTTATTTGGTTTCAATGGTAATTTCACGGTGTTTGTATTACTTTACTGTTTATATCATATGTTGATTCTTGTTGCCGTTTACAGATTCCTGCTTTCATTATTAGCTTCATTTTTCTATACTGCACAGGTCATTTTGACTAGTAGGTGCCTTGACTTGTAACTCGTCACTACTCCACCGAGGTTAGTCTTGAGACTTACTAGGTACCAACCATGGTGTACTCAATACTACACTTCTGTACCTTTTTGTGCAGATCTAGGTATTGGAGATATCAAACTCAGGCAGAGTCAACTTATTGATCGCGAGGATTCAAGGTAGAGTTGCTTGGTCGTCGCAGTCCCTTAGAGTCCTTTCCTTTCATTGTACAGCCAACTTGTTATTTGAATAGTATTGTATTTTGATCTTTAAGATCTTTCCATGTATTCAACTAGAGTTCGTGACTCTGAACCACCTAGTTTTTGGAGGTTGTACTGATTATTGTCGCGTAGTCTTATTTCACATTTAATTCAGTATTTTATATAATTCTCTGATCTAAACATCATTGTTAAATTGGCTTAATTATGGTAAATAATTGACTTACCTAGTCTTAGAGACTAGGCTCCATCACGACGCTTGAGACAGGATTTTGAGAGGCTATAAAATTATTAGGAAACTTCCACTTCTTTCATTCCTATCGTGCAGATTTGTTGATTTCGTAGTTTGAGCCTTTGTATCTCTATTCTCTCGTAGATGGTGAGGATGCGCACTGCCGAATTAGCTGAGCAGACTGATGGTAGGCTATAATTACATGTTTTAGTGGCTTATCGCACTCTAATTCACTGCACTTTTATTGTTTTTGAGCTTTAATTGCTAGTGTTTTGTACTTATTGCGTGTTTTATGCCTTGTAGGAGTGATTCTATGTGATGTAGATGTTACGAAGCTAATTCGACTATCTAGAGCTTTGAAGTCCGAGTAAAAGCCCAATGAATTAAGTTGGGATCGCGTTCGGTGGTCGAGAACCACATCTAGATATCAAAAAGCGAGCAAAAGGCAAACTCTGAGAAATTTGCACTAATGTGACGCATAGTGCGAGGCAGCAGTGTATTTTTGGCTGCCTGATAGAAGTTGAGCTCTCTAGATTTCCCCACTAATGTATGGTGCGTCGCCCCTACTTGGTATAAATACATGGAAAAATGTTATTTTTGGGATTTTTGACACATTTTAGACCTAAGGAGGCTAAGGAGAAGTTATAGAAGCAAAAGCACAAGGAATTCATCATTCAATCCTCACTCAAGACATGAGTTTGGATCATTTTATATTTTTCTATAACATATTAGTGGTGAATTTCTCCATGTCTATGGAGTAGTTCCCTTTAGGGATTGATGGATTTGGTGTATTGATGATTGTTTGTGGATTATAACTCTAGTTTTATGTAATCGTTTTTGGATATTTTAATTGTTGCATCTATATTCACTTGTTCATGTAATCGAGAGCGGCATAACTTGTGATATCTTTGCATTATTTTGTTTGTTGAATTCATTAATTCTTCTTAACAATCGAAAGAGGCTAGTTGAACTATTGATTAAACTGAGTTGGGAGGATAATCGAGAGAGGTTCTCCTAAAGACCAATCCCCTACGAATTCTTGCATATCTTCACAGAGCTTAAATCGGTTCATCTTCTAAGGTTGAGACTTAATCGAGAGAGGAGTTTCTTCTTGTCACGACCCAAGTTCTCCCTCTATGAACTGTCGTGACGGCACCTAGTCTCTCCGACTAGGTAAGCCTAGCAAATTGCGAAAAAGGAAAATAAATTACAAAACTAGCAAGTTACGATTTAAAACATAATAAAAGAGTTTAGAATGCCGCTCAACATATACAATACATACTCTCAAAACAAAATCAAACTCCCAAAACCCGGAATCTCATGAAATCACAAGCTAGAGAAAACTACATAGTGTTCTAACTCCAAAATGTCTAATCAAAAGTAATACAGGAAGTCTAAAGCTAAAGGGAAGAACAGAGAGGGACTTCTAGGTCTGCGGACGCGGCAGATATACCTCGAAGTCTCTGATATCGCCCGCCTCACTGATAAAACGACTGAGCAGAAGAACCTGGATCTGCACACGAAAAACATGTGCAGGAAAGGGCATGAGTACACCACAGCGGTACCCAGTAAGTGCCGAGCCTAACCTCGGTCGATTAGTGACGAGGAAGGTTAGGACCCTACTGGTAATGTATATATAACAAGGTAAAATAACGTAAAATGAGACAGTATAATTAAAGATGCTAATAGTCAATAAGGATGAAATCACGGAAGAAACAACCCAATATACAGAGATAACAACAGGGGGTCTCCCAGGATAACGTCCCGTAGCCCCAAACATAAATGTGCAGGGGATCTCCTGGAATACCGATCCGTAGTCCCAAACATAAATACCCAGTACAGGGGGATCTCCCGAGATATCATCCCGTAGTCCCAAATATAAAAGTGCAGGGGAACTCCCAGAATACCGATCTGTAGTCCCAAAGTAAACATGCAAGGGGATCTCCCAGGATATCATCCCGTAGTGCCAAAGTAAACACACAACAGTCTCCAGAAAGAATCTACAGTTCTATCCAAGTTCGTGCCAAGAAAACAGATATTTCTACTCTAAACATGCTGCACAGAACACAAGTAAACAGTTTAAGCAGATAGAACAATTAAGTCATTTAAGCATGCTTTCCTAAGCTAAATAGTAGGCTTTCAATTACAAGTAGTGTTCAACAAAAAGGAAACACAATTATTTACTTAATGAAAAAAGGGTTTTCCAACAATTATCACGTGTATGCACTAGTCACCTCACGTACACAGCATTCATATAACAACAACAGTAGCAAATCCTAAGGGGAGTTCCCCCACACAAGGTTAGACAAGCCACTTACCTCGAACCAGCTCAAAATCAATCCGAAATCATGCTCTTGCCACGAGTATCTAACTCCGAGTGGCCCAAATCTAATCAAATCAATATCATAATGTAAATACAACTACAATAAACTAATTTAGTTAAAGAAATCGAAGCTAAGGCAAGTAAATACAAGAACGCCCAAAAAATCCTCCCCGGGCCCACATCTCGGAATCGGGTAAAAGTCACAAATTATGAACTCTCATTCGCTCACGAGTCTAACAATACCAAATTCACTCAAATCCGATACCAAAATCTCGATCAAAATCCCAAAATTAGGCCAAAGAACTTTTCTCAAATTTTCCCCAATTTTTCACTCTAAATCCGAAATTAAATGATGATTTCATGTTTAGATTAATGGGATATAATCAAAAAGGAGTTAGGAATCATTACCCACAAACTTCCTCCAAAAATCTCTCCAAATTTCGCCTCCTACCGAGCTCTCAATCCAATTTTGGAGTTATGAACTCAAACCCTCGATTTTGGAATTTAAGTTCTGCCAGACGCGTTCTTCTTCGCGAACGCGAGACCTCTATCGCGAACGTGATGCACAAAAATCCTCTGGCCAATTTTCCTTTTTCGCGAACGCGAGGGTCCACTCGCGAACACATAGCTTCAACTCCAGGACCTTCGCGAACGCGACCCTATACTCGCGAACGCGTAGAGCAATTCCCTAGGGTCCCCAACTGCTCCACCTTTCCTCTTCGCGAACGCGCTCAGCACCTCGCCTTCGCGATGCTTCCACTAGCCAGCCTTCGCGAACGCGAAGGCCAATTGTCTGCAACAGAAACACCCGCAAAATCTGCTGCATTCCTAAGTCCAAAATTGACCTGTTGAGCATCCGAAACACACTCAAGGCCCCCGGGACCTCAACCAAACATGCCAACCAATCCCAAAACATCATACGAACTTAGTCCAATCCTTAAATCACATCAAACAACGCTAAAACCATGATTCACCCTCCAATCCAAGCCTAATGAACTTGAAATCTTGAGAATTCTACATCCGATGACAAAACCAACCAAACTAAGTCCAATTGACCCCAAATTTTGCACACAAGTCACATTCCACACTACGGAACTATTTTAACTTTCGGAATCGGATTCCGACCCCGATATCAAAATTTCACTATCGATCCGGAAACTTCAAAAATTCAACTTTCGGCATTTCAAGCCCAAATAAGCTACGTTCCACCAAAACACAATACACGCCCCTAAAGGCGAAATCACTCAACGGAGTTAACGGAATCGACGGAATTCCATTCTAAGGCCGTCTTCACACTGTTCCGACTACGGTCCAAATTCGCTTAAGCTCTCATTTAGGGACTAACTGTCCCAAAATTCTCCGAAACTCAAAATGAATCTTCCCGTCAACCCACAATAGTAGAAATAAACACGAGGGAAGCAGTTAATAGGGGATCGGGGCGTAAATTCTCAAAACGACCGGCCGGGTCGTTACATCCTCCCCCTCTTAAGACATTCGTTCGTCCTCGAACGAGCATAGAGACATACCTGGAGTGGTGAAAAGATGAGGGTGACGGCTGTGCATATCCTGCTCGGTCTCTCACGTCGCCTCCTCGACCGGCTGACCCCGCCACTGAACCTTTACTGATGCAATATTCTTTGACCTCAGCTTTCGAACCTGCCTGTCCAATATAGCCAATGGCTTCTCAACATAAGATAGATCCTTGTCCAGCTGGACTGAACTGAAATCCAACATGTGCGACGGATCACCGTGATACCTCCGGAGCATCGAAACATGAAATACCGGATGAACTCCTACTAGGCTGGGATGTAAGGCGAGCTCATAAGGAACCTCCCCAACACGTCGCGATACCTCAAAGGGACCAATAAACCTCAGAATTAATTTCCCCTTCTTCCCAAACCTCATAACGCCCTTCATAGGCGAAACCTGAAGCAAGACCCGCTCTCCAACCATATAGGAAACATCACGAACCTTCCGGTCCGCATAACTCTTATGTCCGGACTTGGCTGTACGAAGTCTATCCTGAACCACCTAAACCTTCTCCAAAGCGTCCTGAACCAAGTCTGTGCCCAATAATCTAGCATCACCCGGCTCAAACCAACCCACCGGGGATCTACACCGCCTACCATACAAAGCCTCATGGTGCCATTTGAATGCTAGACTGATAACTGTTATTGTAGGCAAACTTCACCAGTTGCAAGAACTGATCCCAAGAACCTCCAAACTCCATCACACACGCACAGAGCATATCCTCAAGAATCTGAATAGTGCGCTCGGACTGTCCGTCCATCTGGGGGTGAAATGTTGTGCTCAACTCCACCCGAGTACCCAACTCATGTTGTACGACCCTCCAAAATCGTGATGTGAACTAACTACCTCTATCTGAAATCCTAGAAACTGGAATACCTTGCAGACGAACAACCTCCCGGATATAAATCTCCGCCAACCGCTCCGAAGAATAGGTAGTACACACAGGGATGAAGTGCTCGGACTTGGTCAGCCGATCCACAATCACCCAAATGGCGTCGAACTTCCTCAAAGTCTGTGGGCGCCCAACTACGAAGTCCATGGTGATACGCTCCCACTTCCATTCCGGAATCTCTATCTGCTGAAGCAAGCCACCTGGTCTCCGGTGCTCATACTTCACCTGCTGACAATTTAGTCACCGAGCTACAAACCCAACTATGTTTTTCTTCATCCGCCTCCACCAATAGTATTGCCTCAAATCCTGATACATCTTTGCGGCACCCAGATGGATGAATACCGCGAACTGTGGGCCTCCTCTAGAATCAACTCCCGAAGCCCATCAACATTGGGTACACAAATCCGACCTTGCATCCTCAATACCCCATCATCACCAATGGTCACATCTCTGGCATCACCATGCAGAACCTTGTCCTTGAGGACAAGCAAATGAGGGTCATCAAACTAACGCTCCCGGATACGATCAAACAAGGAAGACCGAGAAACCACACAAGCAAGGACCCGAGTGGGCTCCGAAAGGTCCAATCTGCTGCTAGTAGATAACCCAAACTCCCCAAACTCTCTGTTCGGAGACTCAAAGCATCAGCCACCACATTGACCTCGCCAAGGAGGCTCGACCTACAGGGAGAGTGGTGGGCAGGGATTCTCTACAATGACACTGTTGTAGACCAATTGAAAGGGATGTAGCGCAGTTTGGTAGCGCCTTTGTTTTGGGTAAAAAATTTCACGGGTTCAAATCCTGTCATCCCTACCTATTCTTCTCCTCTGGGCAGTAACCGGGTGATACAAGATAGTGATACCATAGTCCTTCAGTAGCTCTAACCACCTTCTCTGGCACAAATTAAGGTCCTTTTGCTTGAACAGATGCTGCAAACTCCGGTGATCAGTATAGATCTCACAAGCAACACCGTACAGATAATGACGCCAGATCTTCAAGGCGTGAACAATAGCAGCTAACTCGAGATTATGGACAGGGTAATTCGTCTCATGCACCTTCAGTTGTCTGGACGTGTAAGCAATCACCCGACCGTCCTGCATCAATACTGCCCCAAGGCCAATCCTCGAAGCATCACAATAGACAGTATAAGACCCCGAACTTGTAGGCAATACCAATACTAGGGCTGTAGTCAAAGCTGTCTTGAGCTTCTAAAACTCTCTTCACACTTATCCGTCCACCTGAACGGAGCACCCTTCTGGGTCAGCCTGGTCATAGGTGCTGCAATAGATAAAAATCCTTTAACAAATCGACGATAATAACCCGCCAAGCCAAGAAAACTACGGATCTCTGTAGCTGAGGATGGTCTGGGCCAACTTTGCACTGCTTCCACTTTATTTAGATCCACCTTTATCCCCTCACTCGATTCCACGTGACCCAAGAATGCCACAGAATCCAACAAGAACTCACATTTCGAGAACTTTGCATATAACTTCTTTTCCCTCAAAGTCTGAAGCACTGTCCTCAGGTGCTGCTCATGATCTTCCCGACTCCGGAAGTATACCAGAATGTCATCAATAAAGACAATGACGAATGAGTCAAGATAAGGCCGGAATACAATATGCATCAAATGCATGAAGGCTGCTGGGGCATTGGTCAGCCCAAATGACATAACAAGGAACTCGTAATGACTATACCGAGTCCTGAAGGCAGTCTTCGGGATATCTGGCTCCCGAATCTTCAACTGATGATAGCCTGAATGCAAGTCAATCGTAGAAAACACACGAGCACCCAGTAACTAATCAAACAGGTCATCAATACGAGGCAAATGATACCGATTATTCACTGTAACTATGTTCAACTGGCGATAATCAATGCACATACGCATAGAACCATCCTTCTTCTTCACAAACAAGACAGGAGCACCCCAAGGCTATACGCTGGGCCGAATAAACCCCTTATCAAGCAATTCTTGTAACTGCTCCTTCAACTCCTTCAACTCAGGAGGAGCCATACGGTAAGGAGGAATAGAAATGGGTTGAGTGCCCGGTAACAGATCAATGCCAAAATTAATATCTCTATCGAGCGGCATGCCCGGAAGATCAGCTAGAAACACATCAGGGAAATCTCGTACTACTGGGACTGAATCAACTGTAGGGGTATCAATACTGACATCTCTCACATAAGCTAGATATGCATCATACCCCTTCTCAACCATCCACTGAGCCTTAAGAAATGAAATAACTTTACTGGTAGTGTGATATAAGGCACCCCTTCACTCTACTCGCGGTACACCTGGCATAACCAGCGTTACGATTTTGGCGTGACAATCAAGAATAGCATAATGGGGTGACAACCAGTCCATGCCCAAGATAACATCAAAATCTACCATGCTGAGCAGTAATAAATCGCTCTGGTCTCAAAACCACTAAGAGCAATCAAACATGGGAACTCAAGAATTCCCGAGATACGCCCAAATGCGGAGCGAAATAAGAGGACACATAAGAATAAGTGGAGCCTGGATCGAATAGAATGCATCCCTATGACAGACCGGAACAATACCTGTGATGATAGAATCGGAGGCAACAGCCTCGGTACGGGCAGGAAGGGCATAGTATCTGGCCTGACCTCCCCCTCTAGGAAGACCCCTACCACCCCGACCTCCACCTCGGGCTGGCTGGGTGGGTAGGGTGGAAGCTAGTTTTGTAATCATAGCTTGAGGACCCGGTGGAGCACACTGTGGCTGATAAGGCTGTAGAGGTGCACCCCTCCTAAGTCTAGGACAATCCCTCACCATATGGCATGTGTCGCCACACTCAAAACAAGTTCTGGGAGGACGTGGGGTCTGTGACTGGCTCGGTCCAGGTCTGCTGAACTGACCACTGAAAGCACCCCGTGCAGGAGGCGATACTGGAGGTGCATAATAAGGCTCCTGAGGTCTAGGAGGAGCTCGAATACCACTGGCTGCTGGAAGAGCTGAATGAACGGGGCGACTCATATAACCCCTACCATGATGAACTGCAGCTGGGGCACGGGCACCGGAATAATGGCCCGAATCTGGAGACCTCTTGGCCTCTCTCTCCTCTCTATCCCGAGCGTGCAAGCCCTCTACTCTCTTAGCAATACTCACCACCTACTGATAAGAGATATCCATATCCAACTCCCGGGCCATGCTAGATCTGATGCTGGGAATAAGCCCCTCAATAAACCGGCAAACTCTCTCGCGAACCGTAGAAAGCAAGGATGGTGCTTGCGTAGCCAAGTCAGAGAAACGGATAGCATACTCCGAAACAGTCATAGTACCCTAGCACAAATGCTCAAACTCTGCGCACCATGGGTCCCTAAGGCTCTGAGGGACATACTCTCTCAAGAACATATCTGAAAACTGAGTCCATGTCAGGGAAGCTGCCTCAGCTGGGCTATCCAGCTCAAAAGTATGCCACCACTGATAGGCTGCTCCTTGAAGCTAGAAGGCAATGAAACAAACCCCACTCGATCCTGATATACCCATAGTGTGGAGGATACGATAGCACTCCTCCAGAAATCCCTGAGCATCCTCCGATGCTAGACCACTGAATATAGGAGGCTGGTACTTCTTAAACCTCTCAAGCCTCCTCTGCTCATCCTCTGAAGCTACTGCCCTATCCTCGGGCTGAATTGGGCTGTAGGCAGTACCAGTATAATCTCTAGGACCTGATCAACATGCACTCGTTGCTCAGGAGTGCGGGCGGTGGGAGTCTGTGCTCTTCCCCCGGCCTGAGATATCGCTGCAGGAAGGGGAAGCAACCCTGCCTGAGCTAGAGTAGTGTACGTACTCATGAACTGTGCAAGAGTCTCCTGGAGAGCTAAAGTAGTAGTAGAAGTGGACGTATCAGGTGCCTAGGCTCCGACTGGAGCTACTGGTGGCTCCTCTGTAGCAGTTCGCACGGGTGCTCTGGCTGCACCACGTGCGCATCCTCGGCCTCTACCCTGGCCCGACCTCTGACGGCTCTAGCAGGGGGCGCGGGTGCCTGGTCATCTCCGGGAGCACGTGTCCTCACCATCTGTGAGAGAATAGAAGACAGAGGTTTAGAATCTTGATATCAAAAATCTCACACGACAAGGAAATCAAATGAAGTGGAATTTTCCTAACAGTTACATAGCCTCTCGTAGATAAGTACAGACGTCTCCGTACCGATCCGCGAGACTTTAATAAACCGGTTTATGATTCATGACTCATATGAACCTAGAGCTCTGATACCAACTTGTCACGACCCAAGTTCTCCCTCCATGAACTGTCGTGATGGCACCTAGTCTCTACGATTAGGTAAGCCTAGCAAATTGCGGAAAAGGAAAATAAAATACAAAACTAGCAAGTTACGATTTAATACATAATAAAAGAGTTCAGAATGCCGCTCGACATATACAATACATACTCTCAAAACAAAATCAAACTCCAACAACCCGGAATCTCATGAAATCACAAGCTAGAGAAAACTACATAGTGTTCTAACTCCAGAATGTCTAATCAAAAGTAAATACAAGAAGTCTAAAGCTAAAGGGAAGAACAGAGAGGGACTTATAGGTCTGCCGACGCGGCAGATATACCTCGAAGTCTCTGATATCACCCGTCTAACTGATAGAACGGCCGAGCAGAAGAACCTGGATATGCACACGAAAAAAATGTGTAGGAAAGGGCATGAGTACACCACAGCGGTACCCAATAAGTGTCGAGCCTAACCTCGGTCGAGTAGTGACGAGGAAGGTCAGTGCCCTACTGGTTATGTATATATAACAAGGTAAAATAACATAAAATGAGACACTATAATTAAAGATGCTAATAGTCAATAAGGATGAAATCACGGAAGAAACAACCCAATACACAGATAACAATAGGGGGTCTCTCAGGATAACGTCTCGTAGCCCCAAACATAAATGTGCAGGGGATCACCCGGAAACCGATCCGTAGTCCCAAACATAAATACCCAGTACAGGGGGATCTCCCGAAATATCGTCCTATAGTCTCAAATATAAATGTGCAGGGGATCTCCCGGAATACCGATCCGTAGTCCCAAAGTAAACATACAAGGGGATCTCCCAGGATATCGTCCCGTAGTCCCAAAGTAAACACACAACAGTCTCCAGAAAGAATCTAGGGTTCAATCCAAGTTCGTACCAAGAAAACAGATATTTCTACTCTAAACATGATGCACAGAATACAAGTAAACAGTTTAAGCAGATAGAACAGTTAGGTCACTTGAGCATGCTTTCCTAAGCTAAACAGTAGGCTTTCAATTACAAGTAGTGTTCAACAAAAAGGAAACACAATTATTTACTTAATGAAAATGGGGTTTTCCAACAATTAGCACGTGTACACACTCGTCACCTCACATACACGACATTTATATAACAACAATAGTAGCAATTCCTAAAAGGAGTTTCCCCACACAAGGTTAGGCAAGCCACTTACCTCGAACCAGCTCAAAATCAATCTGAAATCACGCTCTTGCCACGAGTATCCAACTCCGAGTGGGCCAAATCTAATCAAATCAATATCATAATGTAAATACAACTACAATAAACTAATTTAGCTAAAGAAATCCGAGTTAAGGCAAGAAATACAAGAACGCCCAAAAATCCTCCCCGGGCCCACGTCTCGGAATCGGGTAAAAGTCACAAATTATGAACACCCATTCACTCACGAGTCTAACCATACCAAATTCACTCAAATCCGATACCAAAATGTCGATCAAAATCCCAAAATTAGGCCTAAGAACTTTTCTCAATTTTCCCCCAATTTTTCACCCTAAATCCAAAATTTAATGATGAATTCATGTTTAGATTAATGGGATATAATCAAAAAGGAGTTAGGAATCATTACCCACAAACTTCCTCCGAAAATCTCTCCAAATTTTGCCTTCTACCGAGCTCTCAGTCTAATTTTGAGTTATGAACTCAAACCCTCAATTTTGGAATTTAAGTTCTGCCCAGACGCGTTCTTCTTCGCGAACGCGATGCACAAAAATCCTCTGGCCAATTTTCCTTCTTCGCGAACGTGAGGGTCCACTCGCGAACGGGTAGCTTCAGCTCCAGGAACTTCGCGAACGCGTAGAGCAATTCCCTGGGGTCCCCGACTGCTCCGCCTTTCCTCTTCGCGAACGCGCTCAGCACCTCGCGTTCGTGATGCTTCCACTGGCCAGCCTTCGCGAACGCGAAGGCCAATTTCCTGCAACAGAAAAACCAGAAAAATCTACTGCATTCCTAAGTCCAAATAAGACCCGTTGAGAATCCGAAACACACCCGAGGCCCCCAAGATCTCAAACAAACATGCCAACCAATCCTTTAACATCATACGAACTTAGTCCAATCCTGAAATCACAACAAACAATGCTAAAACCACGATTCACCCTCCAATCCAAGCCTAATGAACTTGAAATCTTAATAATTCTACATCCGATGACAAAACCAAACAAACCAAGTCCGATTGGCCCCTAATTTTGCACACAGGTCACATTCAACATAACAGAACTATTCCAATTTTTAGAATTCCGACCCCGATATCAAAATTTCACTATCGATCCTTGTTGGCCCAAGTGAAGGATAGTTTTGAAGATTAACAAAGGAAGCTCAGGCATGAACCAGGTCCATCCTGCAGGTTCATCCCTTAGGTGCACAAAAACGGGCAGATTCTAGCATGTGGGATGCACGTGAAGGAGATAAGCTTGACTTGGTGTATTTAATATCTCCTGATTGAAAATGTTGCATAATTGATAAGGAGAAGAATTCCTTACTCAAAGAAAACATTATCCAATATAGGGAAGGAGTTAGAAGTTGAGACCAACTAGAACTCTTCCACCAAGGAAGAGTTGCATCAGAACTCTAGTTATTTCTTCATCTACTAACTCTATAAATTGCAGGATGCTCTCACATTACATGTGTTGCACAAAAACGCAGAAGTTAAACATGAATTGAGAGCAAAATAGCAAGGCTTTTTGCAAGCAGTTCGTGTGTGATTCAAGTGTGCAAACCTGAAGCTACTTGAATCAGATTTAAGGACCAGCTCCATAAAGTGTTTTATGTGTCTTTCTTTATTTCTAGTTCAATTGTAGTAGGTGTTTTCATACTGTACCTTTCAATTTTATCTAGAAGCAATTGAATAGGTACTTTGAGTATTCAAGTTAGAGTTAACTTGAAGTTGTCGCAACAGTTAAAGGCTGGTTGCTACAACGGGATTAGAGGTAATCCTCAGGTTTACAAAGAGTTTTGTAAATGCTGTTTTGGCCCAGTGATTTAGTGAAGTGTTGGGAAAATCCTACTGAGTAGTAGGTCGTGGTTTTTTCACCCTTTGAGTCGGGTGTTTCCCACGTAAAAATACTTGTGTTCTTTACTTTCTAGATTTATTATTCTGCAAAAGTAGCAGAAGGAACACATAGAAGAACCAGGTCCTTCCATAATCAGTTTATGTGAAAAATTGGTCACCACACAAATCACCCCCCCCCCTCTTGTGTGAACATCAATCCGGAAACTTCAAAAATTCAACTTTCGGCATTTCAAGCCCAAATAAGCTACGGTCCTCCAAAACACAACCCGAACACGCCCCTAAGCCCGAAATCACTCAACGGAGCTAACAGAATCGACAAAATTCCATTCTGAGGCTGTCTTCACACTGTTCCGACTACGGTCCAAATTCTAAAGCTTAAGCTCTCATTTAGGGACTAAATGTCCCAAAACACTCCGAAACTCAAAACGAATCTTCCCGGCAACCCACAATAGCAGAAATAAATACGGGAGAAGCAGTTAATAGGGGATCGGGGCATAAAATCTCAAAACGGCCGGCCGGGTCGTTACACTTCTAAACTTTTGAACTAATAATTGAGTGAATTAGAGAGACTCACTTGAACACTAGAAGTGAATTATCTAGAGTTAGATCCCAACCATTATCTTGCACCTATCCTATCAAAACCCTATTTTCTCCCACTGACAACTTTCTTGGCTTATTCCTGTTTCGATGTCATTAGTCAATAGCTTTAGACTCTTAGTAAATTTTAGTTAGAAATCATATAAATCTCAATGGTTGATCCTCTAGGATAGCAATTAAACTAGAAACTTCGAAAATGTTGTTTATCCTTGTGGATACGATATTATATTATACTATATTCGACTAGCGAGCATATTTATGTGTGTGTTTTGCACTCGTCAAATTTTGGCGTCGTTGCCGGGAATAGGCAATCAATGGTGTTTGAAATAGTTTTTGGTGCTAATTCAAGAATTAGGTTTTAGTTTATTTTTTTCTTTTCTTTTTCCCTTTCTATTTTATTTTCTTTATTAGTTAACTTCTTTTCAAGATTTGTTTTGTAGTACCCAAAAAGTTAGAGAAGATACTGTATATATTAAACTCTAAATGTTGTGAAGATGGAGTACAACTAGCCTAAGAAGCAGAAAAAGAGTTAGCACTGTTGAGGACTTGAAGAAGTGGGAAAAGAATGACAAGGCCCAAAAATGGCTTGTGTGTGGACTTGGTCCAGACGAGTACAGTAGAATTCAAAGTTGTACCACTGCTAAGGAAATCTGGGACACTTTGCAAGTGGCTCATGAAGGAACACCTCAAGTGAAGAGGTCCAGAGGAACACTGCTGTATTCTCAATATGAGAATTTCACCATGAAGGAAGGGGAAACCATCCAAGAGATGTATACAAGGTTCACCATACTGACAAATGAACTTAAGTCTCTTGGAAGGGTTATTCTTGAAGAAGACAAAGTTGAGAAGATTTTGACAAGGGTTCTGCCAGTCTCTTGGGAAAGCAAAATCACTGCTATTAAGGAATCAAAGAATATTGCCGCTCTTAAGGTGGATGAGCTAATTGGAAATCTCACAAACTATGAACTTAGAAGGCAAACCATGAAGATAGATGGACCCAAGAAGGAAAGGAGCCTGGCAATCAGAATCACTGAAGGTGCTGATCTAGAGGAGAATGAAATGACCATGATCACAAAGGACTTCAAGAAGTACCTAATGAGAGGAAAGGGTCCTTCAAGAAGTGGAAGCTACAACAAACCAAGGGTTCCTGAAAAACAAACCAATGAGGGGTGTTACAAGTATGGGAAGACTGATCACCACATCAAAAACTGCCCTCAATGCGAAATTGAATGGAAGAAGGAAAGAGCTGAACGAAGGAATAGGAAGAAGGAACAGGTTCAACCCAAGAAGAACAAAGGCTATGGTTGCTGCCTGGGGAGAAAGCTCAGATGAGGACTCAGAGGATGAAGATGGAGATGAACAAGCACTTATGGCAATTGGAGAATCCGATAAGGAATATGAGGTAAGTATAATTCATCTCAAAGACAAGATTAAATTTTTGTCTAAAGAAAGGCTATCTGAGTTACTCCTGGATTTCGTTGATGAATCTGAGGATTTAAACAATGAAAAGGAACAATTGTCTAAGGAGTGTGTGATTTTAAAAGCTAAGTGCAAAAATCTGGAACTTAGGGCTGGTGAAAGTGAAAGTAAAAATGCTGAGTTAAAGAACCAGGTTCATGAACTTGACACCACAGTCCTAGAGCTTAGATCTGAAAATCTAAAACTGAAATTAGGAACAGGTAAAAAGAAAGCTGATCACACACAACTCACATTAGAAGAAAACCTAGGAAAAATGAAAGATGAGTTGTAAAAAAGAGATGAGCAGATAAGAGTCTTTAAGGAGGATCTAAACAAGGTTAAGCACGAGCTAGACAGAACCTGTAAATGGAATAGGTCCTCCGATGCACTTTCATGGCTACATGAACACCATAGTAGCAATAAGATAGGACTTGGCTACTGGACCCCTGCATCTATGTGGGATCCCAAAAGCAAGTACCTCACACTTCCTGAGAACATAATTTGCACACACTGTGGTAAAACTGGTCACTACAAAAGTGAATGTATTGCAAAAGAAAAGGCTATTCAAAAGAATAAAGAATTTGTTCAAGGGAAAAATAGGCTGCCAGGTTGGGCTAAAAGGAATTTGATTCACCCTTTTGCCTATTGAAAGGGACCCAAACTAGTTTGGGTTCCTAAGACTAACCCCTGATTTCCTTTTGCGGGTCCGAGTGAAGGGGAGCAGCCAAATATTGTACATGGATAGTGGCTGTTCAAAGCATATGACAAGAAGCAAGAACCAGTTCCTTTCACTTGAGGACCTCAAAGGAGGTCATGTCTCCTTTGGAAATGGGAAGAAAGGTGAGATCATTGGGGTTGGAAAGGTAGGTAAGACTGATTCTCACTCTATTCAGAATGTCTACTTGATAGATAGCCTAAAGTACAATCTAATCAGTGTATCACAATTATGTGATAGAGGTAACTTGGTAGCATTCACCTCTACCAAATGTTTTGTGATAAATTTACCACTGACAAGATTGTTTTGCAGGGAAAAAGAGTAAACAATACATACATTGTAGATTTGTCCACACTTTCAGAAAATGAACTCACTTGCTTAAGTGTGTTGGACAATGGTCCCTTCCTTTGGCACAAGAGACTTGGACATGCAAATCTGAGTCAACTCAACAAATTAGTCTCCAAGGATCTGGTGATAGGGCTACTAACATCAAGTTCAAGGAAGACAAAGTTTGTGAGGCTTGTGCAAGGGAAAGCAGGTAAGATCCTCTTTTGAGAGCAAGAAAGTGGTAAGCATGACCAGGTCGATGGGACTGGTCCATATGGATCTCTGTGGTCCAATGAGAACATTAAGCAGAGGTGGTAAAAGATATGTGATGGTGCTTGTTGATGATTACTCTAGGTTTACTTGGACATTGTTTTTAACATCTAAAGATGAAGCATTTGACATGTTTACTTCTTTTGTTAGAAAAACTCAGAAACAACTAGGTAATCAACTTGCATCAATTAGGTCTGATCATGGAACTGAATTTGAAAATGCTAAGTTTGCTGAGTTTTTGCATGCTACATCATAAATAGTTGCATGACTAGACCTCTTGTTAAGAAGATTCCCTATGAGTCACTTAAAGGGAGAAAGATAAATATATCCCATCTTAGGGCATTTAGATGCAAGTGCTTTGTGCACAATAATGGCAAAGACTCCCTAGTTAAGTATGATCCCAGAAGTGATGAGGGAGTATTCTTGGGATATTCTTCACATAGTAAAGCTTATAAGATATACAGTAAAAGAACTATGTGTGTAGAAAAGATGTATATGTTATTTTTTTTAAAAACTAACATTCTTTCTGAGGGGCAGGAATAAGATAATGAAGATATTGGGATGATAAGAAATTCAAATGGTGAAACCACAATCCAGCCTGACGATGCATCACAGGAAGGAACGGGTGATGGAACAGGTCCTTCCACCCAGGGGAACATGACAGGAGGAACTGACTAGAGAGGAACTAATCCTCAAACCTCGATGGAACCTGTCCATGAACCTATTCCTCAGTAACAAAACCAGGAAGGAACATCCAAAGAAATTGACACTCCTATTGCAACATCCACGTAATTGGATATAGATGAACCTGGTTAATCTGTTGATCAGAAGTTGTATAGGGGAATGATTGGTTCTCTTTTGTATCTTACTGCTAGCAGACCTGCCATTGTTTTCAGTATAGGTATTTGTGCTCGATTTCAGGCAAATCCAAAAAAGTCTCACTTGACTGTTGTCAAAAGAATATTGAGATACTTGAAAGGTACCACTGACCTTTGCCTTTGGTATCCTAAAAGGTAGTTATTTTAACCTAGTGGGATATGCTGACTTTGATTATGCAGGTTTCGTTGTGGATAGGAAGAGCACCTCAGGTATGGCACACTTCATTGGTTCATGTCTTGTGTCATGGGCTACCAAAAAGCAAAATTCAGTGGCCTTATCTACTGCTGAAGGGAGTATATTGCTGTTGCTTCATGTTGTGCTCAATTGATGTGGATCAAACAGCAATTATGGAACTTTGGAATTGATATTGGTTACATCCCTATTTTTTGTGATAACACTAGTGCTATTAGTATGACAAAGAAACCGGTTCATCATAAGAGAACTAAGCACATAGATGTTAGCCACCATTTTTTTAGGGACAACTATGAGAAAGGCTTGATCACTGTGGAGTTTTGTGCTACTGACAAGCAAATTGCTGACATCGTCACAAAAGCCTTAAGTAGAGATCACTTTGAGAGGAATAGGTTGGAATTAGGGATGATTAAGATCACCTAAAAGGACCAGTTCAAGGTTAAACGGGGAAAAAATGAAAAAATTGAAAAAAAATTTGGTTAGAAAGTATGTAAATTGTGTATAATTAGATTAAATCTTGCTCAGTCTCATACTTTACATAGTATACTCTTGTGCCATGTGTTAAAATGACTCATTAATCTCTAATGATATTTTCTCTATTTTGGCAAATTTAGACTTACACAAGAGAATTATCAGTGAAGAACCTGGTTCGTCAAGATAACACGGTATGTTTTCTACACTCTGCATAATATGAAATAACTATATTTGGATCATGAGCAGAGTCCTAACAAATACCAAAGTTCTTTTGAACTTATCTGTTACCAGTGAACCAGTTACATTCAAGACTCCTGGCCGTATTAAACTACCTAGATTCTTTTATGTCTGCTACTCAAGGGGAAGAAAGTGGTTCTTCCGAAACTGAACAGGTATCTTTTGATTCTAAAGTTTCTCCTGAGACAATTTCTAAAGCTGCTGCAAATTTGGAGAATAGATTTGTATGATCTATAGCAGGTTTTGAGACTACAGAATCTGGAGAAGTTGGTGGTAAAAATGAAAAAGAAAAAAGGAGAGCAAGGGTGCTAGGAGTACTGTGAGGGAAAAGAGGACAAGAGTGATTGATTCTTCACCCACTCCTGTGAGTTTAACCAAAGACGCGGGTGCAATGGTTGTTTGGGGAGATGAACCTAGTTCATCTGTAAAGGAAACCCTCGCAAACCTGCTGAAGAAAGTGACTGAAAGCTATAATCCAGCTTATTGATAGAGTTAACAATGGCACCAAAAGTCATACCATTCCCTATGGCTTCATTCTCACAACTGTGCTTGAACATTTCAATGTACCTATGAAAAAGTGGGAGGTTAGTACAAGCATGGATCATTTTCGAGTTAATACTCTGCTTGCTTGCGATTATGAAGTCAACGTCACTCCTAAAGAACCTAGTTCATCCAAAAAGATACCAGTGAATAGCATGGTCAGAGCCTTGGTGCAAGAAAGTGGGGCTAAGGATGCTGAGATTGAAAGGCTGAAGAAGAGGTTGGTTGCGGTGGAGACCAAGAGAGATGCTCTCAGAACTGAGCTGGCGAGAGAAAAAGAGAAGAATGATGGAATTCTTTAAGATATGCTGAAACTCCTCCAAGTCAAAAACCAAGCACCTAGTTCTTCCCAGCCTTAAGCCTCCTAGCCTAGTGTAGATTAACCAGTGACCCAGTTCGGGATTTTTTGTTATTTTTGCTCATGTTTCCAATATTTTTATTTCTTCTTATACTCTGTGGCAGAATCTTATCAATCATCAATGAAATTCACTGTTTTTTCTCTATCTGTTTGTTTATATTTCTTTGATGGTTAAAATTCTTAGCTTGATCTATGACGGTTAATTCATGATTGCATTTGAAGTAACCCCAGTGGCCATGAGTAAGTTTTAAAATCTGGTTATCTCACATTTTATGAAACTTTTCGATGATGCCAAAAGGGGGAAAAAGGTTATGCTTTACACTTTGAACAGTGATGTTTATAACCTAATGTACCCGGTCCTTGATGATAAGTGATAAAAAGGATAAAAAGGAAAAATGTTTCTAACATTGTGTTGATGTTGAGCTAAGTTGAAACAGGGCCTAAGCTTATGAAAAGCACAGAGTTTGTCATCATCAAAAAGGGGGAATTTGTTGGCCAAAGTGAAGGATAGTTTTGAAGATTGACAAAGGAAGCTCAGGCATGAACCAGGTCCATCCCTCAGGTGCACAAAAACGGGCAGATTCGAGCATGTGGGATGCACGTGAAGGAGATAAGCTTGACTTGGTGTATTTAATATCTCCTGATCGAAAATGTTGCATAATTGATAAGGAGAAGGACTCCTTACTCAAAGAGAACATTATCCAAGATAGGGAAGGAGTTAGAAGTTGAGATCAACTAGAACTCTTCCACCAAGGAAGAGTTGCATCAGAACTCTAGTTATTTCTTCATCTACTAACTCTATAAATTGCAGGATGTTCTCACATTACATGTGCTGCACAAACGCAGAAGTTAAACGTGAATTGAGAGCAAAATAGCAAGGCTTTTTGCAAGCAGTTTGTGTGTGATTCAAGTGTGCGAACCTGAAGCTACTTGAACAAGATTGAAGAACCAGCTCCATAAAGAGTTTTATGTGTCTTTCTTTATTTCTAGTTCAATTGTCGTAGGTGTTTTCATATTGTACCTTTAAGTTTTATCTAAAAGCAATTGTAATAGGTACTTTGAGTATTCAAGTTAGAGTTAACTTGAAGTTGTCGCAACAGTTAGAGGCTGGTTTCTACAACGGGATTAGAGGTAATCCTCAGGTTTACAAAGAGTTTTGTAAATACTGTTTTGGCCCAGTGATTTAGTGAAGTGTTGGAAAAAATCCTACTGAGTAGTTGGTCGTGGTTTTTTCACCTTTTGAGCTGGGTATTTTCCACGTAAAAATACTTGTGTTCTTTACTTTCTACATTTATTATTCTGCAACAGTAGCAGAAGGAACACATAGAAGAACCAGGTCCTTCCATAATCAGTTTAAGCGAAAAATTGGTCACCACACAAATCACCCCCCCTCTTGTATGGTATTGAAATATAAAACTTCAAAAATTTAACTTTCGGCATTTCACGTCCAAATAAGCTACGGTCTTCCAAAACACAATCCGAACATGCCCCTAAGCCCGAAATCACTCAACGGAGCTAACGGAATTGACGAAATTTCATTCCGAGACCGTCTTCATACTGTTCTGACTACAGTCGAAGTTCTAAAGCTTAAGCTCTCATTTAGGGACTAACTGTCCCAAAACACTCCGAAACTCAAAACGAATCTTCCCGGTAACCCACAATAGCAGAAATAAACACGGGGGAAGCAGTTAATAGGGTATCGAGGCGTAAATTCTAAAAACGACCGGCCGGTCGTTACACTTCTAAACTTTTGAACTAATAATTGAGTGAATTAGGGAGACTCACTTGAACATTAGAAGTGAATTATCTAGAGTTAGATCCCAACCATTATCTTGCACCTATCCTATCAAAATCCTATTTTCTCCCACTGACAAATTTCTTATGCTTATTCCTTGTTTCGATGTCACTAGTCAATAGCTTTAGACTCTTAATAAATTATAGTTAGAAATCATATAAATTTCAATTGTTGATCCTCTAGGATAGCAGTTAAACTAGAAACTTCAAAAATGTTGTTTATCCTTGTGGATACGATATTATATTATACTATATTCGACTAGCGAGCATATTTAAGTGTGTGTTTTGCACTCGTCAAATTTTGGCGCCGTTGCCGGGGATAGGCAATCAATGGTGTTTGAAATAGTTTTTGGTGCTAATTCAAGAATTAGGTTTTAGTTTATTTTTTTCTTTTCTTTTTCCCTTTCTATTTTATTTTCTTTAATAGTTAACTTCTTTTCAAGATTTGTTTTGTTGTACCCAACAAGTTAGAGAAGGTACTATAGATATTAAACTCTAAATGCTGTGAAGATGGAGTACAACTAGCCTAAGAAAACAGAAGAAGAGTTAGCTGCTGAATATTATCAGCAATCTGCTATGTGTTTTTAATGCGGTTGAAATCATCTATGGGTTGACTTTCAAGCAGGTATGTATTCTTCCTATGATTCGTATTTTGAACGGTCTCACTCTATTTCTAGTCCGTACAGGTATGAGGATTCATATGGGCATAATCTTGACTCTGGACGGGATGACTACCCTTATTATAACTAGAATAGAAGCGAAGTGAGACAACCACCTCAAGGGGAGAATGGTAGTTTAGAAGAGCTTGTGTATATGTTCATAAATAAGGTGGAAGAGAGATTTACACAAGATGATAAAGCCATTAACAGCCTAACAATGCAAGTAAGTCAAATATAAGTACACTTTCAGAAAGCTTATTGCATTGTGATGGTGAATATATGGAGGAAATACCCTGCGAGAATGAGCCTACTCAAGAGGATGAGCGTCTACAGAGGAAGGTTTCCACGGTACAAGAAAACTCTGATTCAACTGAGATGATCGAGAATAAGGCTGTGGTGGAGTGTGAAGCAATGGATGAAGAGTTCAAACCCTCATCCACCTTTCCACATCTACAACATGTAGTAGAAGAGAATGAGAAACAAATGGTCTTGGACATACCAGAGGTATATTCACTTGACTTTTCGTCTTTGTTTTCTTATTCTAACCTTGATCACGTGGATTTTATTTTTGGAGATTTACATGAATATGTATGGATTGATCCTGTGAAAGAATGTAGGAACAAGTTGAGGATGATCATGAACAAGCAATTCACCGCTCAAGATGAGGACAAGAAAGAAAGAAAAGAGCAGGTCTTGCAAGTATTCTGAAAAGACTTGAGTTTAATGAGCTCCATAAAGAACCCCAAGCGAAAACGAGGAAAGAATTTAGAATTAGGGGTGGAGTTCATAAGTTCTCAGAAAACAAGAAAATTAAGGGAATTTTCCTTTTCCGCTTGCTTTTTAATTGTGTGTCATGGGGACATGTCACAACTTAAAGTGTGGGGTGGGGAATATTTATATGTATGTATGTATATTAGTTTTAGTTTTTTTTTTGTTAGTTGTAGTAGTTAGAGATAGAGAAAAAATGAAAAAACATAAAAAATTTAAATTTTCGATTTTTTCTGACGATGGATATCATTCGACAAGCTTCTTGAGGGAGTAAAGTCGAAAGAAAAAAGACAAAAAGATCTTCTTTTGTTAGGTAGTGTAATAATTCCCCCTTGGTTTTTCTTTGTGCCGCAGTTCTTTCCCAACGGTTTTGTTTGAACCAGGTGTAGTTAGTTTTTATTTTTTTTAGGAGTAGGAAACCTTTTGTTGTGATTTAAATTGAAAGCAATATCTCTAAACTTTATTATGCCTTGAGAATAGTAAGTGCTTTAGTTGTGACGCTTAGGCTCAATTTTTGACTCTTGTATAAGTACCATAAATTGTATGATCTTAACTTTTCTTAACTGCTTTGAATAGAGTGTCTTGATGAGTCCAATCCTAAGTGAGTTATGTGCCAAGTTTTGCACCCCTTTTTCTTGCGAACGCGGGCTTCGACGTGTGACAACTCTTTTGAATGGGAGATAGAGTGTTAAAAGAAGAAGAGTCACCACATAATGGTTTTTAAGGTGCGTTAGGGCACATATTATGCAGATAACTTTGTTTGACTAGTAAACTCCACCAAATATCGAGTAAGGGCTCAAATTACCTCAAAGAGAAGGTGTTAGGCACTCTTCGAGGTCCACAACTACGGGCCTGGGCCGAACTTAAGACTATGTGGATTATAATTAGGCGAGATGATCAAATAAACAAAGAGGATACAAGCTTGGAGAGTTTTATTATAACACAATAAGAATTGGTATAAATCTTAAGGACTACAAGGATATAACTATAATGGTCTATATTAGAGGACTAAGTGTATAAAGGAAGGGGGGTCCTAAGTTTTTTAGCCTAAAGGATCACCCCGTGCAACATAAATAATACTTCGCAACTCCCTTAAGATAGGGAGTTACTCATATTATTCAGCGGGCACAGACTATCATCTCCTGCTACCTGATTACTATGTTAAAGTTATTTACCTAAAAGCGCTCCAATTCAATTCTAAGTCGTACCCTATGCGTGCACTACCCGTCCCGTGCCTACGGTCCAAGAGGCCTTGGACCTACTATTTGGGTGGTTCGAGACTTTACTTAGTCTACTCAAAATGATAAAACTAAGCAACATTCAAAACATATAGGACTTCATGTAAAGAAAGTTAAAGGACAAAGTTAGCCTCCACACTTAGACAACAAATACACGCAGGCAGAATCTGTATTACGTATAGGCAGTTTCAGATTCAAGGTGTCATTTTAAACCTATAGATATGGTTTCTAAATAACTACACAGTTTAAGAATATCCGGTACTGCTAGATTAAAAATTATAAGTTATTAAGACCTATAGACATGATCTCTAAGTGATTTACGCAATGGGGCAGTGAATACAATTGAAAAGACTCATAATTATTCGTGTTTGATCCTATTGGAATACTTTCTTAGTGAGTAGTAGTATTTTAGAGCTAGGTTCCAATAGATGGCAGATTTATCGCTTATTCCTATAGGCATGCTATCTAAGTGAGCGATGTGATGAATATATCAATGACAGTAGCTAATTAGTCAATTAAGGCTCTATAGACATGATATCTAGATAAGTATTAATGTGATCCTATAGGCATAGTATCTAGCGTACATGCTGCAATTGCACAAATTTAACGAAAAATTATTGACACTGCTCTCCTATAGGCATGTCGTCTAATAATGCAAAGTAGTAGACATACTAAGACAGGTTGAGTGAGTGTGTGATTCCCTATAGGCATGGTTTCTAACAGTGTACATGAAAACTAAATAACATATATGGAAGGTTGGATAAAATAACAAGTAAGCCATATAAATCCTATAGGCATGTTTTATACCTTTTTATGTAAACATTAGAATATACACGTTTCCCAAATTTTACTAACACCCCAATTGTTTGTTATTACAAATTATTACATGCCCAAAGAATATAAATATAAATATTACACGTGAATAAGGCTACAAGCCCAAGAGCAGGCCCAAAAATAAAGATAACCCAGCATTGCCCGGGCCTTCAACAAGATCAATTTCCACTAATAGCATGCCCAGGTCCAAGCATCTATCAAACAGGAGACTATGCCCATCATCACAACCCAAAGTCACAAAGGAACTCATGCCAGGCCAAACAGTCACAAATTGACCACATGACCCAAATAAATTATCGAATTACACAAAAATCAGTTAAGCAACCCAGTTTGCAGATTCAACAAATAAAATAAGAGAGACAAGCTAAGTGTCAATGATAACTTAAGTTCCACCAGCAAAGAGAGTGGCCAAAGGACACCAAATCCTAGTGTGTTAGAGTTCACACGAGTCTCAAATGGACCCGAGCAGTTCTCACACTAGGGAGGCCAATAGAGAGAGTTTTGGTGGCCTTGGCTTTTAGCTGGCCGAGAGCGATAGATTCAGAATAATATAGATAACAAATGAGAGTGAGAGAACAGTGATTAAGTGATACAATTTGAAGAGGTGCACTTAGAAGACATAGCAGGTTGATTAAACAAAGTGCAAGCAAAGAGAATCAACAAGACTTAGAGGACAGGTTGATATTACAGGTACACTTAGCAAGAGATAACATATTGGCAGAAAACATATTGAGAGAGTTAGGGGAATCAGGTTTTCTGAGATTATAGAATCAACATGTAAGGGTGCACAGTGCACAAAAAGCATTAACCTAAAGGATTTCAAATGTCAATCTAGTACAATGAAAGTTCTAGCATGACAGTTCTAATAAAGTCCCATATAGCGTATCAGCATACCAATGGTACAGCTTGGCCAATATCATGAAAACTTAACATGATGGGGAATAAATCATAGTACAGAAACTTATGGCATGAAAAGGGGTAGATTAGCTACCCATTAACATACATAAGAGGGAAAATGGGATGTTTATCCTAAAATCTTAGGTGGTGCTAAAGATCAGGATTACAAATAGCAAGGAAACATGTTTAGAGTAGACCTTAAAGCAGTATTGCAACATGAAACCGATATAGTTGTGGCTATTATGCAAAGAATAGTCGATTAAACATAAGACTCAGCACTAAATGATTCATTCAAAGTAGAGGGAGGGTTTCATAGAGTTTTAGTAATATCCAAAGCAAGGCATGAAGGGTATTCTATAACTAACAACATATAGTCATGACAGTCAGATTTAAAAGAACAAATAAAATTGGCATGTATTGAAACTCAAAACTAAAACATGTTCAGATGCTAGAAAAAATACAGAGGTACAGAACTGATTCCAGAGAAGAACCAGGAAAACCAACATAGAAGTACAGGCCATAGTGAAGAACATATATTAGCCTAACACAAACTAAGAACAAATAGGAAACTATCACATGTACTAAAATGCATTCAACTATCAAAAATATAGAATAACAGGGGAGTATTGAACGATATCATAGCAGTGCAATACAGGGACTCACAACTAAATCATGCTCACAGAATTCAAACATATATAGGTATGCAGAAGAAAAAAAATTTAACATTGCAAAGGTTAAAAGCACTAACCAGTAGCAAATTTAGACGAGTAAAAGAATAATAAAGAGCTTAGAATACTGGTAGCAAGAACCCCAGGCCTCTGATGCTTCAGAGTTCACAAGAGCCTCGTAAGGGCCCCGAGCAGTGCTTGCACCGGAGGTGGTTGATAATATTATGGCCTTAGCTTTCAACCGGCAAAAGAGCCAAGTATTTTAGAGAAGATTAACGGGTGAGAGAGATGTATTGAGTGTAGTAGCAGTGATAACTTAGGTTTTTAAAGGGGAATTGGGGAGGGGTTTATATAGTGGTAGGAATCGAACAAAGAAATAAGGAAAACAATCAATCAAATATAAATATGGGAAGCAAATACCACATGAAATCAATAATGGAATAGGTAAAAGGAAAAGTATAAAATTTCAAACCCTAGCACGACAGATATCAGAGAATCGACCAAAGATTTTTGTCAATCGGCTTCATGTCGCCTTGCCATGAGTGTATATAGACAGAATACCATCTAGATATCGAATATTGAAGACGGTTTTCACATGATTCCAGGCTTGGTACTTGCCAAAAATAGGCAAGTACTAAGTAATACCAAAATCGTGCAAGTAACACGGAGATGGAGCATATATGGAAGGCAAATCGTAAGAGGATTCCATAGCAGGGTCGGAATCGGAGAGAATTAGAGGGTGTGGCGGCTAGGGTTTGTGAAGGAGAAGAGAGTAACAAAGAGAATAGAGACGGCTGTCTTTAGGAAATGGAGATTATGGTTAGGTTATGGAGGATATAAGGAAAGGGAGTGTGGGTGTTGTGAGCCGTTGATTGCTTTTGATCAACGACTGAGATTTAAAGGGAGCTGGGTCGGGTTTTGGACTGGGCAGGCCTGTTGGGTCGCTTGGGGTTGGGGTTCTGGGGGTTAACCAAAGTGGGCTGGTTCATTTGGACCTTAGTTGGTCCAAAATTAACCTAATTTAGGCTAGATTTTAAAATGAGAGATTAAGGGGAAAATAATTTAATAAAAATAGTTAAATAAAATATAAAAAAGCTATTTATGCAAATTAATACTCTAAAACAATAGTATAAGATTATAAAAATATAAAATATTATTTTGACCTTGAATAAAATGACAAATGCAATAAAATTGCAAAATATAGGCTATTATTGCAAGTTTGAGTAAATAGCCTAAAAATACCAATATAATTATATGAAATGAAGTAAAAAATATTTGAAACATGTATATAGGTGCAAAAAGTAGTTTGGATGATTAAGTCATCACAAGAAATAATTTTAAGTAACAATTGGTAAATATTCAAGTAATTTAAATGCAAGAAAATTAATTTTAAAGCTCTGAAAATTATGCAAAATTATAAAAAATGCTCATATGACTCTTGTAGACTAAGTGATGATGCAAAAAATGATATTTCGAAAATGTATACACTATTTGGAAAAATATGAGGGTAAAATTGGTTATCAACAACTGCCCCTCTTTACCCGGGAATGATAAAAGAGTTGTCGGGTAAAGAAAATGATGACCAATTTTGGCCGAATTGAGTGGGGAATGATGTGATTTTAAAAAATGGAGGCCGAACCCTGGTTCTTGAGTTGCCTATATATCCATGGTATTACAGGAATCAGGCCGAGTGTAGTTTTGGATCCAATGGTGAACGAAACCGTTGGAGTTATTATAAGAATGGTCGTATGTTTCGAAAATGGTTCTTTTGGGAAGGATATTATCGAATGAATTTATGCGGAGTCATGAATGTGAATTTGAAACGTTACGGATGTGTCACAAGGTAGATATCTGAACGGTCATAGAGTAAAAGGTAGGCAATTACTGGTAGTCGGTTATGTTTGAAGCAATCGAAGGATGTGAATGTTGTAAACAGAAATGTGATGACCCGGCCGGTCGTTTTTGGAATTTACGCCTCGATCCCCCATTAACTACTTTCCTTAAGTTCATTTCTACTATTTTGGTTTGTCGGGACGTTCGGTATTAGGATTCGGAGCGTTCTGGGACACTTAGTCCCTAAATGAAAGTTTAAGAGTTGAAAAATGGTCCGTATTCGGAACAGTGTGAAGACGACCTCGGAATGGAAATCCGATGGTTCCGTTAGCTCCGTTAGGTGATTTTGGAGTTGGGAGCGTGTTCGGAATGTTATTTGGAGGTCCGTAGCTCATTTAGGCTTGAAATGTCGAAGTTTGGATTTTTGAAGTTTCCGGTCCGACAGTGAGTTTTTGATCCGAGGGTTGGATTTGAATTCCGGAAGTTGCAGTAGTTCCGTCATGTCATTTGGGATGTGTGTGCAAAATTTCAGGCCATTCGGACGAGGTTTGGTTAGGTTTTTGATCGAAAGCGTATTTGGTTAAAATTTGAAGTTCTTAGGCTTGGATCCTTGATTTAATCGGGTTTCCGGTGTTGTTTGAGGTGTTTTGAGGATTGGTGCAAGTTCGAATAAGGTATTAGGTGGTATTGGTGCTTTTGATTGAGGCCCCGGGGGGCCTCGGGATGATTTCGGGTGGTTAACGGGGAAATTTTCTAAGTTGTTGCAGCTAGTATGTTTTCCCTTCTGGTATTTTCGCTTCTGCGGTTTGGGAACCGCAGAAGCGGAGCCGCAGAAGTGGCTTCCTCATTGCAGAAGCGATTTTTGGCTTCCCCCTCAGAGACCGCAGAAGCGGTCATCTTTCCGCAGAAGCGGAACCGCTGGAGCGGTCATATGTCCGCAAAAGCGAAATTTCCCCCTTTAATGAGAAACAGCAGAAGCGATTCTTTTGCCGCTTAAGCGGGACCGCAGAAGCGGTCCCTTGTCCGCAGAAGCGGAAATGTCTGGGCAGAAATAGGAAATGTCGAGGGTTTAATCTCATAAGTTTGAAAATCAATTTTGAGCTCGGGCAAGGGCGATTCTGAGAGGATTTTGGAGAGGAGATTATTGGGTAACATTTCTATGATCCTTTCTAATTATATTCTATCATTTAGTAGTTAAATCCACCTTTTAAATTCGAATTAAGGATCAAAAATGGAAGAATTTGGGTGAAAGTTCATTGACTAAACTATTGGGTTTTGAGGGAGCATTCGACCTCCGATTTCTGAGATTTTTATATGGTTAGACTCGTGAGAGTACGAGGTTTCTGAAAATGTGAAAATTATTCGGTTCCGAGACGTTGGCCTGAGGGGCGTTTTGGTCATTTCACCTATTTTTGCGCCTTAGCTTTAATTTCAATAGTGGAATCAGTTGTTTGCAATATTATTTACGATTTGTAATTTAATTGAATAGATTTGGGCCATTTGGAGTCGGATACTCGTGGCAAGGGCATCGTTCCCTAGTTGACTTCGCACCGGTTCGAGGTAAGTGGCTTGCCTAACCTTGTGTGGGGGACTTCGTCCCTTAGGATGTGATAATTGGTAATTGAATGCCTTGTACGTGAGGTGACGAGCGCGTACTTGAGCAAATTGTTGAAACCCGGATTTTTACTTAAATACTTGATTTGGATTCTCTTTCATATTTGCCTTACTTACTTGCTTTTATAGCCTGTGCTAGCGTAGAAGAGCATGTTTAATTGATCCAAGCTGCCTATTTGTTTAAATTGTCTTAACTGTGATTATGTGGAGCATGTTAGGCCAGTATTATTTGATGCCTTGTATTGTTGTACTTAAATTTCTGAATAATTCATTGATGTTGGTTGCGCATTTACATTGGGACTACGGATGCGGATTTCGGGAGTCCCCCCGTTGATTGTTACTTTGGGACTACGGGTTTGANTTTCATATTTCGATGCTCCGGAGGTATCACGGTGATCCGTCGCACGTGTTGGATTTCAGTTCAATCCAGTTGGACAAGGATCTATCCTATGTTGAGGAGCCAGTGGCTATTTTGGACAGGCAGATCAGAAAGTTGAGGTCAAAGAACATAGCTTCAGTAAAGGTTCAGTGGCGGGGTCAGCCGGCCGAGGAGGCGACTTGGGAGACCGAGCAGGATATGCGCAGCCAGTACCCTCATCTTTTCACTTCTTCAGGTATGTTCTCTATGCTCGTTCGAGGTCAAACGAATGTTTAAGTGTAGGAGGATGTAATGACCCGGCTGGTCGTTTTTGGAATTTACGCCCCGATCCCCCATTAACTGCTTTCCCTAAGTTCATTTCTGCTATTTTTGTTTGCCGGGACGTTCGGTATTAGAATTCGGAGTGTTTTGGGACACTTAGTCCCTAAATGAGAGTTTAAGAGTTGAAAAATGGTCCGTATTCGGAACAGTGTGAAGACGACCTCGGAATGGAAATCCGATGGTTCCGTTAGCTCCGTTAGGTGATTTCGGGGTTGGGAGCATGTTCGGAATGTTATTTGGAGGTCCGTAGCTCATTTAGGCTTGAAATGCCGAAGTTTGGATTTTTGAAGTTTCCGGTCCGATAGTGAGTTTTTGATCCGAGGGTTGGATTTGAATTCCGGAAGTTGTTGTAGCTCCGTCATGTCATCTGGGATGTGTGTGCAAAATTTCAGGTCATTCGGACGAGGTATGGTTAGGTTTTTGATCGAAAGCGTATTTGGTTAGAATTTGAAGTTCTTAGGCTTGAATCCTTGATTTAATCGGGTTTCCGGTGTTGTTTGAGGTGTTTTGAGGATTGGTGCAAGTTCGAATAAGGTATTAGGTGGTATTGGTGCTTTTGGTTGAGGCCCCGGGGGCCTCGGGATGATTTCGGGTGGTTAACGGGGAAATTTTCTAAGTTGTTGCAGCTGGTATGTTTTCCCTTCTGGTATTTTCGCTTCTGCGGTTTGGGAACCGCAGAAGCGGAGCCGCAGAAGCGGCTTCCTCATTGCAGAAGCGATTTTTGGCTTCCCCTCAGAGACCGCAGAAGCGGTCATCTTTCCGCAGAAACGGAACCGCTGGAGCGGTCATGTGTCCGCAAAAGCGGAATTTCCCCCTTTAATGAGAAACCGCAGAAGCGGTTATTTTGCTGCATAAGCGGGACCTTTCTAATTATATTCTATCATCTAGTAGTTAAATCCACCTTTTAAATTCGAGTTAAGGATCAAAAATGGAAGAATTTGGGTGAAAGTTCATTGACTAAACTATTGGGTTTTGAGGGAGCATTTGACCTCCGATTTCTGAGATTTTTATATGGTTAGACTCGTGAGAGTACGAGGGTTCTGAAAATGTAAAAATTATTCGGTTCCGAGACGTTGGCCTGAGGGGCGTTTTGGTCATTTCACCTATTTTCGCGCATTAGCTTAAATTTCAATAGTGGAATCAGTTGTTTGCAATATTATTTACGATTTGTAATTTAATTGAATAGATTTGGGCCATTTGGAGTCGGATACTCGTGGCAAGGGCATCGTTCCCTAGTTGACTTCGCACCGGTTCGAGGTAAGTGGCTTGCCTAACCTTGTGTGGGGGACTTCGTCCCTTAGGATGTGATAATTGGTAATTGAATGCCTTGTACGTGAGGTGACGAGCGCGTGCTTGAGCAAATTGTTGAAACCCGGATTTTTACTTAAATACTTGATTTGGATTCTCTTTCATATTTGCCTTACTTTACTTGCTTTTATAGCCTGTGCTAGCGTAGAAGAGCATGTTTAATTGATCCAAGCTGCCTATTTGTTTAAATTATCTTAACTGTGATTACGTGGAGCATGTTAGGCCAGTATTATTTGATGCCTTGTATTGTTGTACTTAAATTTCTGAATAATTCGTTGATGTTGGTTGCGCATTTATATTGGGACTAAGGATGCGGATTCCGGGAGTTCCCCCTTGATTGTTTACTTTGGGACTACGGGTTTGATTCCCGGGAGATCCCCCTGTACTTTTATTTTGGGACTACGGGACGGTATCCCGGGAGATTCCCCTGCACTTTTATTTTGGGACTACGGGACGGTATCCCGGGAGATCCCCCTGCACACTGATGATTGGATTACGGGACGGTATCCCGGGAGGTCTTTTGATATCGATATGAGATTTGGACTACGGGACGGTATCCCGGAAGTTCCATTGGACAGTTGAAAAAGGGCTACAGGACGGTATCCTGGGAGACCCCCGTCGGTATTCTTGTAATTTTGCTGTATTTACTCTGTGTTTCTGTTTTGTCTTGCAGTTCTATATTTCATTGATCTGTCTTATCACATCGCTGTGTTCATTAGTTTTCTTCAGACTTCGATACTGTTAATATCTTGCTATTTTATTGTTTCTGTCTCAGTAGGGCCCTGACCTTTTCCTCGTCACTACCCAACCGAGGTTAGGCTTGGCACTTACTGAGTACCGCTGTGGTGTACTCACGCCTCTTCTGCGCATGTTTTTCATGTGCAGATCCAGGTGCTTCTGAGCAGGCGTACCGCCAGTAGCTGTCAGGGAGCGTATTGGGGACTTGAGGTATACATCTGCTACGTCCGCAGATCCGCAAAGTCTCCTTCTCATTTTATCCATAGTTGTTAGATGTTATTTCGATCCCTCTTTGTATTAGACTATTCTGGTGACTAGAGCAGTGTAAGATTTCTTATAGCCTGTGTTGCCCGTGGGTTTTCGGGTCTTGGAGGTTATTTCAGTATTTTGTATTAAAGTGTATCTGCCAGGCGGCAACTGTATACATTAATCATGTTATTTAGCTTTCGAATATAAATTTCGCAAATGTTGTTACTTCCGCAATGTGTTAGGCTTACCTGGTCGTGAAGACTAGGTGCCGTCATGACGTGTTCACAGTTAGTGAACTAGGGTCGTGACAAGAAACCGGAGCAAAGATTGCTCCCGTTTGTAGAACGGTTACCTCCTGGACTACGCGCGAAACTTAAAACACGGCGCATGCGAATATATACGGGTTATTGCAACAATTCAAATGTGATGCAAATTCCCTTTGGACCATGAAGGTTGTCTTTGGGCGGTGAGGATGATGTCCTTAGACCATGATATCATGGGCCATCAAGTGCATGATAAGGGATTCGCAGGCCATGAAATGAAGTCCTCCGGCCATGAGGATGGTGCCTCTGGACTATGACGCCTTTGAATAATGATGTGAAATTTTGAGAGATCCTCAGGCTATGGAATGGTGTCTCCTAGCTATGAGGATGATGCCTTCGGAAAAAATGGCGATATTTCAGCCGATGAAATGAAAAGATAGGATGCTTAGTCATATGCGAGGGCGAGACAAGACAAGGCTTAGTCTTGTATGAGATGAGGGCTGTGCTTAGCCCTATGTGAATAAAGGGGATAGTGCTTGGTCTTAGGTAGTATAGTGGAGATAGTATGTAGTCTTATACAAAGAAAAGGCAGTGCTTAGCCTTATGCAATTACGGAGGCAATGCTTGGCCTCATACAGGAGATGGAGACAATGCTTAGTCTCATGCAAGGAAAGGCAANATTCTTCAACCATGGGTTAAGATGTGGCTAAAGTCTCTCCGATGGTAGCGTATATTACGCTCGAGGCCCCTCGAGCCTCCTCTTGTACCAATGTCTATATTCCGGTTCTAGGAATAAGGTCAATTTCTTTTCCGGTATGTGGAGTTTTCTTTCGTTGTTACGACAGGCTGAGAGCAGTGCCCGCTCCCTTGTATTTGGGGGGATTGGACGGCCGTTCCGCTCTTCGGGACTTTCTTTATCTTTTTTCGTAAAACAATACAACTGAAAAAGCTACTAGGAATTTAGACTGACGGCGTACCTGAGCACTCATGCCTGTTAGACCAAACACTTACCTCAAACTTCCACGGCCAACTCAAGCCTCAAACACCGCTTTTCCTTTAGAATTCGCCTCCGAATTACTTGTATCTAATTCAGATTAATATAACAACATCAATAAATGCTAAATAATCCAATCCCAAGGCTAAATTATAGATTTTCCATCATTTTCCCCAAAAAGTCAAAAATCGACCCCGGGCCCGCTTGGTCGAAACTCAAAGTTCGGACCAAAACCCGTTTACCCATTCACCCACGAGCCCAAATATGCAATAAGTTTCGAAATTCGACCCCGAAACGAGGTCTAAATCCCAATTAATCCAAAAGCCCTAACTCTACCCAAATCCACAATTTTCTACCATTAAAACCCTAGGATTATTGATAAAAGTTGATGAAAAACATTAGAGAGTTGAAAGAAATCAGTTAATGAACACTTACTTGTGATTTGGGAAGAAAATCTCTTGAGAAAATCGCCCTAGGTCTTCTATTTTTATGAAAATTTGAAAGAGAAATCGCTGAAGTTATGTTTTAAAAGACTCCACTGCCCGACTTCCGCACCTGCGGTGCCTGGGTCGCACCTGCATGACCGCACGTGCGGAAAAGTGATCGCTTCTGCGGAATGGACTAGGCTCGCTGTGGCCGCATCTGCGAGAAGGGACCCGCTCCTGCGGAACCTCTTCTGCGGAAGCTTGTCCGCATCTGCGAGAGACTGGACCGCACCTGCGGCCCACTATGCGCACCTGCGAGCTCGCACCTGCGGTGCTCGACTCGCAGGTGCGGTTACACAAGAACTGATGCAACAACAGTGTTTTCCTAAGTTTAAACACCCCGGAACCTACCTGAAACACACCCGAGCCCTCGGGGCTCCAAACCAAACATGCATACTAACTCAAAAATATCATATGAACTTATCCGTGCGATCAAATCGCCAAAATAACCTCTCAAACAACGAATTTAGCATAGAAGTCTAAGAAAAGTCTCAAAACTTCCAAAGTATCAATTTTCAGCACTACGGGTACGAATCATCTCAAACGACTTCCGTTTCTTACCAATTTTCACAGTCTCATCTTAATTCACACATAAGACTTGTACCAGGCTCTGGAACCAGAATACGGGCCCGATACCATAAAATTTTAAACTCATTTCATTTCCAAAACTCATAAATAATTCAAGAAAACAATTTTCTTTAAAAATTCATTTCTCGGGTTTGGGACCTCGGAATTCGATTCCGGGCATATGCCCAAGTTTCATATTTTCCTACGGACCCTCCGAGACCGTCAAATCACGGGTCCGGGTCCGTTTACTCAAAATGTTGACCGAAGTCAACTAAAGTTCATTTAAAGTCAAAATTCATCATTTTTCACAGATTTTCACATAATGGCTTTCCGGCTACGCGCCCGGACCATGCACGCAAATCGAGGTGATGCTTAAAGAGGTTTTTAAGGCCTCAGAACGAAAAATTTATTTCTAAAACAAGTGATGACCTTTTGGGTCGTCACATCCTCCACCTCTAAAATAACCGTTCGTCCTCGAACGGACATAAGAAGGAAGTACCTGAGTCGGGAAAAAGGTGGGGATAACGGCTCTGCATGTCAGACTCGGACTCCCAGGTCGATACCTCCGTAGGCTGACCTCTCCACTGAACACGAACAGAAGGAAAACTCTTCGATCTCAACTGACGAACTTGCCGGTCTAGAATAGCTACCGGCTCCTCCTCATAAGACAATCCTTGTCCAGCTGGACAGTGCTGAAATCTAACACGTGGGATGGATCACCGTGATACTTCCGAAGCATGGACACATGAAACACTGGATACACGGCTGATAAGCTCGGCGGCAACGCAAGTCTGTAAGCCACCTCTCCCACTTGATCGAGAATCTCAAACGGGCCAATGAACCTAGGGCTAAGCTTGCCCTTCTTCCCAAACCTCATCACGCCTTTCATAGGCGACACTCGAAGCAATACCCGCTCACCGACCATGAAAGCCAAATCAGGAACCTTACGATCGCCATAACTCTTCTGCCTGGACTGAGCTGTGCGAAGCCTATCCTGAATAATTTTGACCTTGTCTAAAGGCGTCCTGTACTAGATCTGTACCCAACAACCGAGCCTCTCCTGGCTCAAACCATCCAACCGGCGACCGACACCGCCTACCATATAAAGCCTCATAAGGAGCCATCTAGATACTCGACTAGTAGTTGTTGTTGTAGGCAAACTCTGCTAAAGGCAAGAACTGATCCCACGAGCCTCCAAAGTCAATGAGACAAGCTCGGAGCATATCCTCCAAAATCTGAATGGTCCGCTCGGATTGCCCGTCCGTCTGAGGATGAAACGTTGTGCTCAACTCAACCCGTGTGCCCAACTCTCGCTGAACTGCTTTCCAGAAATGTGAGGTAAACTGCGTACCTCGATCCGAAATAATAGACACGGGCACACCATGAAGATGAACAATCTCCCGGATGTAGATCTCAGCTAATCTCTCGGAAGAATAAGAGACTGCCACAGGAATGAAATGTGCTGACTTGGTCAGCCTATCAACAATAACCCACACTGCATCGAACTTCTTCTGAGTCCGTGGGAGTCCAACAACGAAGTCCATAGTGATACGCTCTCACTTCCACTCAGGAATCTCAATCTTCTGGAACAAACCACCAGGCCTCTGATGCTCGTACTTAACCTGTTGACAATTCAAGCACCGAGCCACATATGAAACGATATCCTTCTTCATTCTTCTCCACCAATAATGCTGCCGCAAATCCTGATTCATCTTCGCGGCACCCGGATGAATAGAGTACCAGGAGCTATGGGCCTCCTCTAAGATCAACTCTCGGAGTCCATCTACATTAGGCACACAAACTCAACCCTGTAATCTCAAAACTCCATCATCACCTAAGGTAACCTGCTTGGCACCTCCGTGCTGCACCGTGTCTCTGAGGACACACAAATCGGGATTCTCATACTGCCGATCTCGGATACGCTCCAATAAAGAAGAACGAGCGACTGTGCAAGCTAACACACGGCTAGGCTCAGAAACATCCAACCTCACGAACTGATTGGCCAAAGCCTTAACATCCAGAGCAAGCGGCCTCTCACCGACCGGAATATAAGCAAGACTGCCCATACTGGCTGACTTCCTACTCAAAGCATCGGCCACCACATTGGCCTTCCCCGGATGATATAAGATGGTGATATCATAGTCTTTCAACAGCTTTAACCACCTCCCCTGCCTCAAGTTTAGCTCCTTCTGCTTGAACAAGTACTGCAGACTCTTGTGATCCGTGAACACCTCACACGCCACGCCATACAGATAATGCCTCCAAATCTTCAACGCGTGAACAATGGCTGCTAATTCCAAATCATGAACCGGATAGTTCTTCTCATGAATCTTCAACTGCCGCGAAACATAAGCAATGACCTTGCCATCCTGCATCAACACCGCACCAAGTCCAACACGAGATGCGTCACAATAAACTGTATAAGGCCCTGAACCTGTGGGCAAAACCAACACCGGTGCGAGCTGTCTTGAGCTTCTGAAAGCTCGCCTCACACTCGTCTGACCATCTGAACTGGGCACCCTTCTGGGTCAACCTGGTCATCGGGGCTGCAATAGACGGAAACCCTTCCACGAACCGACGATAGTTGCCTGCCAATCCTAAGAAACTCCGGATCTCTGTAGCTGATGCTGGTCTAGGCCAGTTCTTGACCGCCTCAATCTTCTTCGAATCAACCAGAATACCCTCTGCTGATACAACATGACCCAGGAATGCAACTGAACTCAACCAGAACTCACACTTCGAAAACTTAACATACAACTAACTATCCCTTAGAGTCTGAAGAACCACTCTAAGATGCTGCTCGTGCTCCTCCCGGCTACGGGAATAGATCAAAATATCATCAATGAAGACTATCACGAACGAATCCAAGTAAGGCCTGAACACTCGGTTCATCAAATCCATAAAAGCTGCTGGGGCATTTGTCAACCCGAATGACATCACCAAGAACTCATAATGCCCATACCGAGTGCGGAAAGCTGTCTTAGGGACATCGGATGCCCTAATCCTCAACTGATGGTAGCCAGATCTCAAGTCGATCTTTGAAAATACCTTGGCGCCCTGAAGCTGATCAAACAAATCATCAATCCTCGGCAACGGATACTTATTCTTGATCGTAACCTTGTTCAATTGCCGGTAATCTATACACATTCGCATCGATCCATCCTTCTTCTTAACAAACAACACCGGCGCACCCCAAGGCGAAACACTGGGCCTAATGAAACCCTTTTCAAGCAAGTCTTGCAACTGCTCCTTTAACTCTTTCAACTCAGGCGGGGCCATACGATACGGCGGAATAGAAATGGGCTGAGTGCCCGGAGCTAAATCAATGCAGAAGTCAATATCCCTGTCGGGTGGCATACCCGGCAGGTCTGAAGGAAATACCTCAGGGAACTCACGAACAACGGGCACAGAATCAATAGAAGGAACCTCGGCACTAGAATCACGAACATATGCCAAATAAGCCAAACACCCCTTCTCGACCATACGCCGAGCCTTCACATAAGAGATAACACTACGGGTAGAATGACCAGGAGTCCCTCTCCACTCCAAACGAGGTAAACCCGGCAAGGCTAAGGTCACAGTCTTGGCATGACAGTCCAAGATAGCGTGGTAAGGTGATAACCAGTCCATCCCTAGTATGACATCAAAATCAACCATGTCCAACAGTGATAAATCTACTCGGGTCTCAAGACCCCCAATCACAACCACGCAAGAACGATGAACACGATCTACCACAACAGAATCACCCACCGGGGTGGACACATAAATAGGAGCACTCAGAGAATTGCTGGGCATGACCAGATACGGTGCAAAATAAGATGACACATAAGAGTATGTAGACCCTGGATCAAATAGGACTGAAGCATCCTTACTACAAACCAGAACCGTACCTGTGATGACTGCATCGGAAGCCTCGGCCTCCGGCTTGGCTGGAAGAGCATAAAATCGGGTTGGGCCCCACCACCCTGGACTATATCTCTTGGACGGCCTGCTGCTGGCTGGCCTCCACCTCTGGCGGCCTGAGCTCCACCTCTAGCACCTCTACCTCTACCTCTAGCACCTCTACCCCCACCTCTAGCTGGCGGGGTGGGCGGTGGAACACCTGGTGTCTGAACCATAGCACGGGAGCCCTGCTGCTGCGACTGAGTACCCGCTAATCTCGGACAAGCCCTCCGGATTTGACCATACTCACCACACTCAAAGCATCCACCTGAGTGTTGCGGCTGAGGAAATTGAGACTGACCTTGGCGACCTGAATGGCCACCCCGAAAACTCTGGAGCGGCGGTGCACTGATAGGAGCTGGTGGTGCACTATAGGACTGCTGCTCAGAATACTGCATATGAGAACCACGGCCACCTGAAGCACCGTGAGAAACCTGAAGTGCTGACTGAAAAGGCCTAGGAGGATGGCCTCCACCATATGAATCCCTGCCTCCAGACGAGGTACCACTGAATCTGCCTGAATGACGAGGCCTCTTGTCAGACCCCTGACCACCTTCCTGTGACAAAACCATATCGACCCTCCTGGCCACATTGGGCGCCTCCTGGAAAGAAATCTCACTCCCCGTCTCCTTAGCCATTTGAAGTCGAATAGGCTGGATAAGTCCCTCAATGAACCTCCTCACTCTCTCTCTCTCTCTCTCTCTGTGGGAAGTATAAGTAGAGCATGACGGGCCAAATTAATAAACCTAGTCTCGTACTGGGTAACAGTCATGGAACCCTGCTGCAGACGCTCAAACTGCCTCCGATAGATCTCCCTCTAAGTAACGGGAAGAAACTTCTCCAAGAATAGCTGAGTAAACTGCTCCCAAGTCAAAGCTGGCGATCAGGCTGGTCTAGCCAAACAATAATCTCTCCACCAAGTCTTGGCGGATCCAGATAAGCGGAAAGTAGCAAAGTCGACCCCATTGGTCTCCACTATCCCCATGTTCCTGAGAACCTCATGACAGTTGTCTAGATAATCCTGGGGATCCTCAGAAGATGCACCGCTGATAGTGGCAGTGAAGAGCTTGGTGAACCTGTCCAATCTCCACAAAGTATCGGCAGACATAGCTGTTCCATCAACGGTCTGAGCTACCACACCTGGCTGGACTGCTCCAACTAGCTGAGCTGCTGGAGTTTGAAACTGGGGAGCCATTTGCTCCGAAGTGCGAGTAGCAAGAGTCTGGGCTCCTCCTCCAGGGAGCAAGCCTGCCCGGGTGACACTCTCCATAAGGCCCCACTAGACAGACAGAGCATCCTGGAGTACTGGGGTAGCAAGTAAACCCCCTCGGGACATGAGTTGGGCCCACGGACTGTTGGGCCGTACC
>NC_031995.1:38829030-38897963 GCF_001879085.1 Nicotiana attenuata | reverse complement strand
ATTTAGTTTAGTTAGATTTGAATTATACTTTGTATTGTCTTGATAGTTTAGTTAGAATCTAGGGTTTAGGATATGAATTGAACCTTTAGGATATGAATTGGACTTTTAGTTTATGAATTGAACTTTTAGTTTATAAATTGAAATTTTAGGATATGAATTGAACCTTTTGGATATGAATTGAAATTTTAGTGTATGAATTGAACTTTTTGGATATGAATTGAACTTTTAGTTTATGAATTGAACTTTTAGTTTAGTTTATAAATTGAGTATTTTAGGATATGAATTGGACTTTTAGTTTATGAATTGAACTTTTAGTTTATAAATTAAAATTTTAGGATATGAATTGAACTTTTAGGATATGAATTGGACTTTTAGTTTATGTATTGGAATTTTAGTTTATGAATTGGACTTGTAGTTTATAAATTGTAATTTTTGGATATGATTTGAACTTTTAATTTATGAATTGAACTTTTTGTTTATAAATTAAAATTTTAGGATATGAATTGAACTTTTAGGATATGAATTGGACTTTTAGTTTATGTATTGGAATTTTAGTTTATGAATTGGACTTGTAGTTTATAAATTGTAATTTTAGGATATGATTTGAACTTTTAATTTATGAGTTGAACTTTTTGGATATGAATTGAACTTTTAGTTTATAAATTGAAATTTCAGTTTATAAATTGAACTTTTAGTTTATAAATTGAGTATTTTAGGATATGAATTGGACTTTTAATTTATGAATTGAACCTTTTGGATATGAATTGAAATTTTAGTGTATGAATTGAACTTTTTGGATATGAATTGAACTTTTAGTTTATGAATTGAACTTTTAGTTTATAAATAGAACTTTTAGTTTATAAATTGAAAATTTAGGATATGAATTGAAATTTTAGGATATGAAATTAATTAACTAAAAAAGATTAGGATATGAATTAACTAAATTAATGTATTCTTGTTTTATTTGTATAGATGGAACATCGCACTTGGATGTACAATAGGAATTATCCTAATCGGCGGGGATTGCGGGAGGATTTTGTAGAAGGGGTTGATGACTTTATTAGACATGCAATGTCACTTCCACCATACCGAAGTGAAGGAGTAATTAGGTGCCCTTGTGTTAGGTGCGACTGTATGAAGTTTGGAGACCGGAGGAAGTTAAGCTTCATCTTTATAGGAAGGGGTTTATAGCAAATTACTTTGTGTGGACTAATCATGGAGAGATCGATGGTAGCCATGGGATATTTCATAACATGGTTGTGGGTGAAAGTAGTAGGTCGGTGGAGAATATAAATAGTGATTCTAGAATTCATGATATGGTTGCGGATGCTTTTGGGATGCACTTAGGGGGTGAGCCCAATAAAAATGTTGAACAAACTCCTAATGATGACGCAAAATGTTTTTCTGAACAGTTAGAGGAAGTTAGTCGTCCATTACAGGAAGGAAGTCCGCACTCTGAGCTGTCTATTGCAGTTAGATTACTAAGTATAAAATCTGATTGGAATATTTCTCAAGCAGCCATGGACTCTTTCATTGACCTTATGAGTGAACTAGTTGACTTCACAATCCGGATTTTCCACCCTCGGGAGTTGTGATGGCGCCTACTAATGTGAGCTAGGCAAGGCAATTATTGAACAGTTTACCTTTATCCATTTTTACACCTTTTTGACATTCATAAAGCAATAATGTGAAAACCGCGGAAATTTCAAATTTAAGCGGAAGACAACGATAACATATATGAAAAACTATATCTATTACAAATACTTAAGCCTTAATCACCCAGAACTGGTGTCACAGTACCACAGACGATCTAAGAGTGCTAAATACAAAGTCTGAAAACAAAAGATACACTGTTTCTGAAACAAAGAAATGAAACAGGAAGTAAAGGATAGAGGAGACGCCAGGGACTGCGGACGCCTGCAGGTCTACCTTGGATCTCCGCGTGGACAGAAGGTAGTCACTCAATCTACGATCCAAAATCAACAGCACTGGGATCTGCACAAAAGAGTGCAGAGTGTATCATCAGCACAACCGACCCCATGTGCTGGTAAGTGCCTAGCCTAACCTCGGCGAAGTAGTGACGAGGCTAGGACCAGACTACCAAATAAACCCGTGCAGTTATATAATATACAGCGGAAAGTAAAGCAGAAATAAACAAGTAAAGATGGGAGGGGGAGCATGCTGTGGGGGAGATAACAAATCCGAATAGAAAGACATCAAACAAACGAAAGAAGCAACATAACTCGGATATTAACAAGGATCAGAAATCAATAAATGCACGGCATCTCCCTTCGTGCTTTTACTCTCGTCCTCGCCAAGGCAATCATATAATAAAAATGTGCACGGCATCAACCTTCGTGCTTTTACTCTCTTTTCTCACCAGATAATTAATAATATCGGCACGGAATGGTACATCGTGCGGCACGACATCACCCTTCGTGTTTTACACTAATTCATCACAATAATACACGGCATCACCCTTCGTGCTTTATACTCTTTTCTCACAAAACAAACAATGCACTGCATCGCCCTTCGTGCTTTAATGCTCTTCCTCACCCAAACAACAATCACAAACAATAGGGCAAGGGAATAAATGAAATTGTAATAAAGATCCCGGCAATGGAGCAACAATTCAACAAATAAATCCCGGCAAGGGAACAACATCAGTAATATCAACATCTCGGCAATGGAGATAACCAATAAATCAACAATAGCCTGGCAAGGGTGTCAACATAATAACTTCTTTTCTTTCTCACTTTTACTTCACAATTCACTTCATAACTCGGGCCAATGCTCTAGAGATTCAATTATCACTTACACTTTCACAATTTGTTACACAACTTGAGCCAACGCTCCTTAATGTTCATAGGTCACAATTCCTTCCACAAACTTCACACAACATATAGAAACCATCATCAAGGCATGAAAAATACAACGAAGTCATGAAAATCACAATATAAGACCCACGGGCATGCTAGACACCAACGTATAGATACTCGTCACCATGCCTATACGTCATACTCAACAATTACCACATAGCAATTAGGACTCAACTCCTAATCCTTCAAGCTAAGGTTAGACCAAACACTTACCTCGATGCCACAAACACAATTCACGCTTCAATTATAGCTTTACCCCTCGATTCCGCCACCAATTCGTTCGTATCTAGTCACAAGTTACTTAATTACATCAATAAACGCTAAATGAATAAATTCGAATGCATAAAAATAAATTTTCCAAAGTTTTACCCAAAAGGTCAAAAATCGCCCCAGGGCAGACATGGTCAAAACCCGAGGTTCGAACCAAAACCCGATCACCTATTCCCCCACGAACTCAAATATATAACTTGTTTTGAAATCCGACCCCAAAACGAGGTCAAATTCCCAAATAATCAAAAAGCCCTAACTCTACCCAATTACCCAATTTTCTACCATTAAAACCCTAGGATTATTGAAAAAAGTTGATGAAAAACATTAGATAGTTGAAAGAAATCAGTTAATGAATACTTACTTGTGATTTAGGAAGAAACTCTCGTGAGAAAATAGCCCTAGTTCTTCTATTTTTATGAAATTTTGAAGAAGAAAACGCTGAAGTTTTGTTTTAAAAAAAAAGACTCCACTGCCCGACTTCCGCATATGCGGCTCGTGGGCCGCATCTGCGCAATCGCACGTGCGGAAAAATGACCGCTTCTGCGGGAATGACTTGGCCCACCGGGGCCGCATCTGCGAGGGAGAAATCCGCTCCTGTGGAACCACTTCTGCGGAATTTCGCCCGCATCTGCGAAGGCTGGACCGCACCTGCGATACACTTCCCGCACCTGCGAGTCCGCATCTGCGGCCCAAGAACCGCAGGTGCGGTTGCACCAGAACTGGTGCAACAGCAGTGTTTTCCCTAAGCCTAAACACACCGGGACCTACCCGAACTCACCCGAGCCCTCGGGGCTCCAAACCAAACATACGTACTAACTCAAAAACATCATATGAACTTATCTGTGAGATCAAATCGCCAAAATAACATCATAAACATTGAATTAAAGCTCAAAATCAATGAAATATTTCAAAACTTCTTAAAACATCAAATTTTGCATTTAAGGTCCGAATCACGTCAAACAGATTTCGTTTCTCACCAAACTTCACAAAATTATCTTAAATTATATACAAGACCTGTACCGGGCGGCGGAACCATAATACGGGCCCGATACCTACATGTTCTAATCAAAATTCATTTCCAAATCCTTTAAACAATTTCAGAAAACAATTTTCTTCAAAAATTCATTTCTCGGGCTTGGGACCTCGGAATTCGATTTCGGGCATACGCTCAAGTCCCATATTTTTCTACGGACCCTTCGGGACCGTCAAATCACGGGTCCGGGTCCGTTTACCCAAAATATTGACCGAAGTCAAATTAATTCATTTTATAGTCCAAATTTATAATTTTTCACAGATTTTCACATATAGGCTTTCCGGCTATGCGCTCGGACTGCGCACGCAAATTGAGGTGATGCTAAAAAAGCTTTTTATGGCCTCGAAACGCGGAATTTAATTTAAAAACAAGTGATGACCTTTTGGGTCATCACAATACCGGTCCAGTTTAATATGCTGGAAGTTCATAGACAAGTGCTCAAATCTGCGGTATATTATGCTGTAACTTTCCGTGTGTTGGAGTTCCAGCATAATATGCTGGAAGTTCATACATAAGTGCACCGAACTCCAGTATATTATGCTGGACTGGTCTCTGTTGCAGTAAAATAGTGGCTATTTTTTATCGACTTGGTAAACGCTGGCTATTTTTGAATGACCAGTCCGAAAACTGGCTAGACCGTGCTATTTTTACGGCACCAAAGGGACAATGCCAGCCCAAAAGATACCGACGGCAAAAAGAAAAGAACAATACAGATTAAAATTCACGTTCGTGAAATATGATAAATGAAAAACGAATCACCAACATTGTTGGGTGGAGTGAAAAATATTCTTTTACTCCCTCTGTTCCAATTTATGTGAACATATTTGACTGGGCACGGTATTTATGAAAAAATAAATACTTTTGGAATTCATGGTCCTAAACAAGTCAAAAAGGGGCCCAAAGTATTTGTGTGGTTATAAAAGCTTCTCATTAAGGGTAGAATCGTAGTTTAAGCTAAATTGTTATCAACTTTCGAAAGGGATTTTTTTTTGGAACGGACCAAAAAGGAAATAGGTTTACATAAACTGGAATAGAGGGAGTAGTTTTTACTAAGAGGTCTTGGAATTCGAGCCATGTGCACGTAGTTATCTTTGTTTAGTCGCACGTAATCCTTCCTCTTCTCCCCCAAACATGGAATATCAGGAGCAGAGCCAAAGTGTCGACTACGCGTTCGGCCGAATGCGATAAATTTGATTCAAATTATGTATTTATCTTAAAAAGTTTCTTATATGTACAAATTAGTATTTAGAACTCAATAACTTAAAAATATTAGACTCTTAAAATGATAAGCACGAAATTATGGCTCCGCCTCTGGGATGGATGCAGCAAATAGTACCAAGTTCATATGAACTTAGTATATTCAGTGTGGAACACAAATTTATATCTAAAAATTTAATAAAATTATTCATAACTTTAAAAGTACACCAATTTCAGTGCTAAAAATATTAAAAGTGAAGTCGTGGAGTTTAAATTCTAAGAGCCCATTTGGCCAAGCTGCCAAAATCTGCTTATTTTGACAAGTACTTTTATTGAAAAAAAAACTTTTTGTGTTTGGCAAATTCATTTAAGAAGTATTTTTTGGAACATTTGGTAAATAATTTGTGTTTGGCTAATCATTTCAAAAAGTGATTTTGAGTGTCAAATTACCAAAAAGGATAGTACCAAGGTCGTATAATTCTTTTAAACATATAAATGAACTTAAATATTTATCGTAAGAGACTTTTATTATTTTTTATTTTATTTAATTAAAATGTAAAACATAAAGTAAAAAAATATATTAAAGATTTAAATCAATTTTACATGTATAGTTATACTAAAGTATATGAAATTATCTAGTATAATTACTTATTTTTGTATGATGATTTGAATCATTAAAATAATATCATTCAATATAAATTAGAAGTCTATCCACAAATTACTATATATTGATAATCCATCATGAAATAATAAGTAAAGTCGCTCACACATTGATAATACTTCTCAACAATTTTATCTCTACTTCTATCACACAACGCTTCAATATTAGTAGAAGACTTGCCTCGCATTTCTAAAGGAATATCAGAAGACTGATCTCCTTCATCAATCTCTACAGTAATGTCTTCATTAGCATAATAGTTGAATTCTTTATAGGTAAAAGATTGTTGTCGGAAGAAATTATGTATAGCCATGATAGTTGTAACTAGATGATTTTGAGTGTCAAACTTGAAAGATGGCATTGAATGTAGGGGTGTGCATTCGATTTATCGATTCGATTTTGACCCTAATCGATAATTACTTATCGATTATCGATTTGTACATATGCTTATCGTTATCGTTTCAATAAGTTTTCGATTTTTTCGATTTCGATTTATCGATTTTGGGGGCTTATCGATTCGGTTATCGATTACACCAATAAGAAAATTTGCAGGATTCCACGGAAAGTATATCGCTATAAACGTGCCTAACTAATATGGACAAAAAGAAGCTAAAATAAGACGAACACCATTTATAATATAAAAATTATGTCAACAAGCACATGCAACAAAACTAAAGTAAGGGATCAAATGTATGCCACCAACACTCCAACGGTATAAAAAAAACAAAACAAAACAAAACACATCATCACGGCTAATTCTGTTTTCCATTAATTTGAACTTCATTCCCTTGATCTTTAAATATGATCATTCCTTAAATGTGGTAGAGGAAATAATAGGGTAAGGGACTTAGGGTAAAGGAAAGGGTATAGATTAGGGAAAATAATATTGTATAGCCGCTTTCAAAATAGTAGCGGAATATATATATACATTCTGTATGTTATATTAATCTACACAAATAGGTAATTACTCATTTAACAAGTGTCTACAGTCTATGGGTGTGCATTCGATTTATCGATTCGATTTTGACCCTTATCGATAATTACTTATCGATTATCGATTTGTACATATGCTTATCGTTATCGTTTCAATAAGGTTTCGATTTTTTCGATTTCGATTTCGATAACAAATAATCAATTCGATTTATCGATAAACCGATTCGAATGCACACCCCTAATTGAATGTAAAATAAAAATAATTTTAAATATATTAAAAAAATTGTAAAAGAAATAGTTAAGTATGTTTAAATTCTAATTCAAAAAGAGTAACTAATTATTAACAATACATAATGTATAATTTATTTGTTTTTAAAAAATTTAAATTCAAAAAGAAACTAATTATTACCTAACCTTACTAACTTTGTCCTAAAATGCCAAGTGGCCTATTGTGAGGCTGCCACTTGACTAAATATGGATGCATTTTCTTCTTCTTTTAATAATATATAGAAAGATAATATATAGATAGATCATGCAATGCAATTGTAAATTTATTACCTATTTGTAGGTCATTTTCACAAATCAGATTTGATAACTGTTTTAAAGATTCGGGAACTAATAGCATATAATAGAAGAAATTATAAATAATTATTTGTAGGAAGAGAATTGATAATCCAAAGAAGATGCAGATAATTTGCTTTAGTGTGAAAAAAGAAGAAGATAATTTGGAAAGTTACGAGACATTACACAAAGAAAAGATCAAAAACAAGAAAAGTCAATAAAAATTTAAAAAGTTATAATATGATTCATATATATGATATCTTTAATTTTAATAGGATGGTAAAAACTAGAAACAAAAATAAAATAAAAAAACTTAAATTAGTAAGGGATAATTTGGAAAATATAAATTTATGTTGAGGATAGTTTTGTCTTGAATAAATTAATTTTCTACTTCTGCTTCTTCCCAAAAGCAGAAAAACTGCTTCTGCTGCTGGCAAAAAGTATTTTTCCGTATTGGCCAAACAACTCAAATTTTTTAAAAAGTACATTTTTGGAGGAAAAAGGTACTTTTGGGCTCCCAGAAGCTTGGCCAAACAGGCTCTAAATATGCCACTATCATCAATATGGAATGTCTCGACATAAATTCGGATCCAGTCAAGCCCAAACACAGGTGCGAAACACCAGGGAAATAAATGAAAATGAAAGAAGTGTTATAAATAGAATTGTATTTATGGTGAATGTCTATATTTAGAGAGATTCTAGGGTTCATAGCTTGGTGGCTAAGTCACCCTCTCCGTATAAATAGAGGGTTCTATTCTATTGTAAATCATCCAATATCAATAAGAATTCTCTCTCTCTCTCTCTACTTTTCTCTGCAATACTCTTCTTTTTTTTTGTTTCATAATAAGTTATCAGCACGAGACTCTAACCAATTGAGTAGAAGCTTTGGGATTGAGTATAATGATTGTCAATTGTTCCCGTGAACTTCCTTCATGATTAAATTCTGGATTTAAGGTAAGTATCTTAGTTTATTTTTCTCTTTTAGATTCTTGACATTCTATAATTTGATTTTAAATACAAGCAAAGACAATAAATCTTGATTTTAACTCTAATGGAGTTTGAAAGAAAGTATAATCACCCAAAGTGGTAAAATTTTTATGTCTTGCCATGATCAAATTCAGGTATGATTGTGGGCAAAGAATTGAAAACCCGTCCCACTGAATTTGCTCCATTCTCATTCCCTTAAGAGAATGTGATAGCAGTATGTGATAAGTCTGAAAGAAGACAAAATTATTACTATGAATGTATCAATGGATATGGACGTGACAATAGACGAAATTATAATCGTCATTATCGTGGTAATGAGAATAATAAGGATTCTCAAAATAAGCCTTCACTCTATGATGTTAATGTTTGTCATCGATTTGACATAAGATTTCGTAAAGCACATACAGATGACTATGGTCAATTCATGATGTAAATGTGACAACATCTGATTTATGAATACATATTTATTCTTGGAAGAATATGAACGTGCTAGTGGTAGTGAATATACCACGCACTCACCTCTAGAAGGAGGTTTGAGATGATATAAGAAAATAATGTCATTATTATGGCATGAATGGTCATTGGTCACGTACCTATTGTACGCCAAAATATTTTGGTAATGTGATTAGTAAAGAATAACATTAATGCAAGAAACATATCTTGCATATAATTTTGACCATAACCATAATGGTATAACTTTATCCTTGAAAGAGATATTCACCATATGGATGTTGATGAATGTGTGGTAGTACAAAATTAATTGAGAGCTCTGAAAGAGCCAATTATTACCGTTTTGGAGGAATACAATTGATTATCATATCAATTTATTGTGTTGTAGTAAGTATCAAAGAAACTTATTTAGTTTCTAAAGTATTCGCAAAAGCGATTGGTTATATTGAGACTATAAATAAAGAAAAGATTTAATATCTTCCATTACTACAACTTGTAGCGAGGTAATATGTATGTGAAAAGCTACCCGCTTTATTCTCCAGTTTGTACTACACAAACAAAAGAAAGCCACAATAAAGAGAAGTTTATTGATATAAAAACCCATATCATAATAAACTTGGAATTTATTGATAATTGCACACGTCATGGTGTAAATCTGAAGTTTATCAATATTGATAATTTATTCAGTTGGCATAATTGGTTTACCCATATCAATTTAAGTATGATGTGCAAAAATAAAAGAGAATTCACATGGGTAAATATTAAAGAACTAGAAAGTTTTTTACGAATTCTCTTATGTTGCATGTTCTCATTAATTAATATACCAACTGAAATTGGGATTGAATCCTGAATGCTGGAAATATCAAAGGTGAATATGGGCCCATTCACCTGCCATGTATACCACATAAGATGCATCTATGAGATGGTTACATGTGCGATTATTAATAACCCGCAACATGGTATTTTGCGAGGTAACTTGCTCAATAATTTAATTTCGAGCATAATTTCCAGATTTTCTATTCAAAAAGTTCATCTTGATAAGTTGGTTTACATCACAGTTGGTTTAGCAAAATTATTTATTGAGTGTCTCCACTTAATAGCTAAGCAATTGCTTATGAGAACAAAGCTATCAATATCAGTTTGATATACGTTATATACCAAAGTATATTTTTTATCCCCTTACAAGTGGTTCGGGATCAGGAACCAAATAATTCCATATTATTATTGTTAATGTGCGGTGTATATTTTGATTAACACCATAATGCACAAAGACGTATTTTGAAAATTGAGGAAGCAAGTTAGTTTTTCTAACATGAGGGGGAGACAAGATAAACAATTGAGAAAAAGTTACGTGTAATGAATTATCATGTGTACATCTAGATCCTCGAATAAGATAATATGAACTTGAAGTTCATAAAAGATAATTCATTTGCAATATATTGCAAAGCATGCCGGACGCACTTGCTGACCCAAAGAAAGTAACTATATTCTCATTGCAAATGCTCATATTAAGTCCTAGAAGGACAGTCTGCGGTACGCTTAAAGCGTATAGACAAATCGGTTTCAAATAAATTTCTTGATAAAGAAGATGAGCAAATGATCAAAATGATCATAATAAAGGAGGCAAGTGATCTAGAAGATCACATGAAATAACACTTCATAAAATCTCATGAGAGATTCAGGTACCTGAAAATATGAATGAAGAGATCCCTATGTCATGTCTTTATGAAATTAAAGCTGGAACCGGTATAAAATGTTCGTCGACGACATCTATAATAGTGCTAAGTATAGATGAGGATCTTAAGTTTGTCGAATACAAACACAAAAATATTGGCCAAATATAAGAGACGCAATTCAAGTAGAATTGGTTTCATATGAAAGAAATGTTGTTTTGGACCTGCAGTTCAAACACTCAAAAGTATAAAGTCAATGGTATGTGCATTCAGTTTTCGACATCTTATATGTCCAGCATGACATGAAAACTTGATATGCATCTAAAGTCTATTATATGGCTTATATGACTTAACAATCCATGAAGGATTTAAATTGCTTAAAGTATATAGAATTCATGGTCATGAAGTACTACATCCATAGTGAATTTGTGCACAAATGTATCTTGCTATAACTATATGCATGATAATATGATAGCAAGAGTTTCACCTCTACGTGAAGATATTGAATTGACGATTCCAACAAGATCATATGAAGACAATACATCTATTAGGGATGATGATTTCAAGATGAAACAAATTCGTTCAAGTTAATATGACTAATTTGTTTATCAAATCTCTACCAACGATCTTTTGAAAATGGTGCACAAGATTGGAATGTAAATGTTTAAGGATGTGAATTGATGCTCTCATCAGGGGGAGTTAATGCGCGTTGCACTCTTTTTCCCTTACAAAGTTTTGTCCCACTGGGTTTTCCTTGCAAGGTTTTTAACGAGGCAACCAAAAGGAGTATTGTTAGATATGTGTACTCTTTTTCCTTTTCTAGAATTTTTTTTCCACTGGGTTTTATTTTAGTTAAGGTTTTAACGAGGCACATTATCTGTTGAATAGACATTCAAGGGGGAGTGTTATAAATAGAATTGTATTTATGGTGAATGTCTATATTTAGAGAGATTCTAGGGTTCATTGCTTGGTAGCTAAGTCACCCTCTCCGTATAAATAGAGGGTTCTATTCTATTGTAAATCATCCAATATCAATAAGAATTCTCTCTCTCTACTTTTCTCTGCAATACTCTTCTTCTTCTTCTTCTTCTTCTTCTTTTTGACCTAATTATTTTTATACATATTATCACTTTTAACCAGCGCCATATTTATATTTGATTGGTGAAATAGTGATTAAGTCTATTAAAGTGCCGTTTTGTTTTGACCCAATAAATGATTCAGATAAATTTTCATCGAACTTATCAACCCAAAGTATTGCTATATCAGGAACTTATAAACCTACGTATTTACAAGGAATATCCCTAAATGAAGTCTAAAATAAAATTTGACATATTAGAATTCGGTTATTTTCAAATTCTTTCTTTTTTGAAGCAGTACCATCAAATGTGTTTCCTTTTTTTCTATCATTACTATTTGCGAAATTAACACACATTTTTTGAATCATCAAACAAATTGAATAATTGATATATACATTATCCTCAATAATGAAATAAATCAACGAAAGTTCAACAAAATAGTTGAAATTTTTGATTAATTTTGAGTCTATAACAAATTCACTTTTTAAAGTTTAATTTGTTCAATGTGAATATATCCAACTGCAAGATCGGATAAACCAATTTCTTTCCAAGTGTTAGGAGAATCCGTTCATGTTATCTTCTATACTAAACTTGCTATTAATTCATGTTTTATTTTCCACTGGTTTTTCTTTGTGGAAATAAACATAATATAGTCATTCATTCTCTTAAAACCTACAAAGAATACACATTATTTAAGCCATAATAACTTCTAAATCTATAAACTAGGTCTGCATAATGCTTTTGTCAACGTCAACCAATGCACGCTTTGTCCCCCCAATAATTTTATTTACTCAAACCTCCCTCCCCCAAAATATAAAAATAGAAATACAACGTAATCATGACCCAAGCATTCCAAAAAATCGAAATAAATCATATACAAAATGAAAATTGCGTAATATAAATAGGGGTTAAGGGTTTGTTACAACCACTTCCATGATTGAAAGAGAGACATGGCAGCCCATATTGTTCCTCCTACGTACCCTAGCTCTTTATTCTCCATCCTATTCCACCAACCACCCCACACGCACCAAATTTTGGCTTAATATTGAAGTTTTACCATCTAGTGTCTTTTTGGATACAAAAGCAATTTTCAGCTTATGTAATTAAAATAGCCAACATCATAAAATTTTAAATTTCAGGTAAAACTCCATCATAATATTCTAGAGTTGAATATGTAGAATTTGAAACACCGTGATAGTGTGAGCATGTGACTTTTGCCCTAAGCAATAATTTCCAAAATTCCAAACAAAATAATTTCTTTAGTATTTTATAATTTTTTGTGAATTTTATGGCATTTTTTGGTAATTGTTGAATTTTTATTTGTGTATTTTAATTCATATGAAAATACAAAAATATGCATTTTTTTTTTTTTTGCATTTAGGATTTAATTTCATATTTTAGTATTAATTTGTTTTAGAACAAAATGTTAAGAAAATAACAAAAAGGGTCCATTTTGCATTTTTTGGTATTAGTTTGCATTTTTCTTTAGGAATTAATTAGGAAATATAATTGTTAGAGTCAATTTGTTTTTAGTTTTATTTTAGCATTTTATAAAATCAGAAAAATAAATAAATACAAAAATACAAAATAAAATACAAAAAGCAAAATGAATAAATACAAGAAAACAAACAAAAATATAATAAGAAGGCTGCCCTGAATTGGGCCATTGTCAATAAATTCGGAGCCCAAGTATTAAATCAACCCCCAGGCCCAAAATTACATCAACCCTGACCAAGCCCAAACTCCCCAACCCGGTCAGCCCCATCCCAACCGACGCAGTCTTAAGGATCAATCCTAAAATGAATCCGAGCCCTTCAATCTAGTTCATCCAATGGCCAGGAACTAAAGCCCCATTCCCTTTAATATGTCCAAATATTCAGAGTTGGGTCATCTTCCCCATCTCCATCTCTCTCATCTCCTCGACATCTCCTAGCCCTACTTTAGGACCCGCCATTTTTAACGGGCAAATTAACTTCGAATCGCCATCGAAATTACCCCAAAACCACCCTTACTCACCCCTGACCCTTAATCTCTCACCACAATTCTTCAAACCATCACCAAACAGAGATTAGTCCGGGGAGAAGAGGAAGCGAGTTCTCCAGTTTTGTCAAGAGATTTTGAGTCGAGACTAGCCTTGCTCGTCTGTTCTTGGCAAGAACGTATGATTGAGACCAATTTCGGCTCAAAATCGAAGCCCAAGTTCCTTCAAGCTTGCCCATCCGCGTTCGATGTTAGGTACCTTCGTCCTATTTTTCTTCGTTTCTTTCATTCTTCTCTCCATCTTCATTTTTCTTCTGGTTCACCTCCTCTTTTCTTTGCTTTATTTTTTATATATATTTCCTTTTGATTGAATCAGTCCTTGTTAGCATGATTAGAAGGAAAACATGTTAGTTGCATTTAAATCTCATGGTAGCTTTGATTCTGGTCCTTTGTTCTGGTTTGGATCGATATTTTCTTGGTTTGCTCAGTTTGAATTTTGGGCGGGTTATTGAGTCAGAGTTTGTTTCTGAAAGCCCAAAAGAAAAGAGGGGTTAGTCTGGTTCACTAGCCCAGTTTTAGGATGGAACTTTGGGTCAATTTTGACCCGCCTGGTGTCCTACAGTAAATAATCAAGGCTTGAGGGGTAATTTAGGAAGTTTAGGTGGGGAATCTTTGGTAACTGATTTCAGAAGTTTCTAGTAGGGGTTTTAGGAGAATTTCAGACTTTTGGATAGCTAACTTGGAAAACAAGTCAATAACTAGAGGGTCTCTAAGCTAAAACAAGAAATTAGAAAGGGACCTAAGGGGTAAACTAAATTGAGGAGGGCTGCCCTATTTTGCTTGCCTATAAAGGCACTCTTTCTTGCTCTAGAAGGCGGGAGCTTAAGAGAGAAAAATCTGGAAAAAATCAAAAAGAGCTAAAATACACAGACTTTAGAGACCTGAAGCGAGAAAAATACAGAAAAATCCAAAAGGGCTGCAGAGTTTACTATTCTATAGAAATTTGAAGGCATAAAATCAAAAACAAAAAAGGTTTCCAAAAATCACTGTTACATTGAACGTTTTCTTTGATTTCTGAAGTCTTGAGTTGCTGAGAGAGCATTGATGCTTTTCTGAGGTTAAAATTTGGTTAGAATTCTGGTTTTAAAAAGCTTTTGGCTGAAGATGTTTGAGTATTACGACTCTGTTGGTTTTTGAGTTGAATCTCTCGTTCTAATTGCTGAAATCTGGGTTCATATCTTGCTGTTGTTGCTGGCTGCTTGTTCTGTCACTGAATCCTCACCTCTTTTATTCCATTTTATTTCCAGGTATTTCCTTCAGAACTCACTGCATGATAAGCTGAAGTTATGGACCTAGTTTTTGTATGAGATATTTGAAGTATATGAAACAGAAATGAAGTTTGAATTCAGTTCTGTGTGAGGCGTGTAATTTGAGTCCTGAGATTAGTTTTAATGTATTTTAGTTTATCATCCGTGCTAGCTTAACTATGTGAGTATGATCATTTGAGCACCTGTTTATTCCGAAGCTAAGATTTCATTTAACCATGATTGAAATTAAAACTTTCATCCTAGCTTGACATGTATAATTGAGTATGGTGACTATTGAGCTCATTGATTGAAGTTGATTGGTTTTTAGAAGTGTTTATGGCGATGGTTATATGTTTACTGGTTTGGTACATCCATGTTATAGTTTCAGGAGTCCAACTTAGTTTTATCACTCTTCAATTGCTTTGTCAAAATGTTGTCTGGAGTCTTCTTTTGTATTTATAGGAATCTGTAGTGTTTACTTGGTTGAAACTGTTATATGGATGGTCTATGCAAGTGTTAATCCCTTGTGTTTGCTTTGTGAGATTAGTTTAGGAAACAAAAAATAAGCCTGAACCTCTGTTGCTTTTGTCAATCCGCTGGTTAATAGAAACGTACCCTGAATTAATGACCTGTTGAAATTTGGTGTTGGACAAGACTCGATATTGAGTCTGATTTCCAATTTTGAACCTTCAAGGGTTTGGTTTTGTTTGGAAATCTTAGATGTTAGGCCACTTTCAAGAGAAGGTGTTGTTTTGTTATGTTGGGCTTGCCTGCCGAGCCCAATAGCTTGCATCGATTGTTGCTGGACATTTTCCTGTAACAAAGTTGAATCGAATGGGCTAGCATAAAATCGGAGGCTCAAGTTGGCTAATTGGTTTTAATCAGTAGAAAAAGCAGAAGCATTGGTATAATTCAATCGTGTGTTCTCTTACAGTATTGTAGGGAGTTGGTGATGCAAACGTTTGATTATGGAAATTGGGCCTGTGGGCGGCCCAGCTGGCTTGAGAGGCACCTAATTAGGATGGTCGTATCCTCACTAAGCAAATGGGCTCATTTTGGGCCCGGAATTGGGCTTCTCTTGTGTTTAATTGATTAGGTCCATTAGTTAGTGAAGGCGAGCCATAATAGATAATAAATAGTCCATGGCCCTCAAAATGTAATTTGGAACTTCCTCAAAAAATAATTTAAGGTGCGTCATGTCAAATAAAATGATAATTCTGTGGCCCTCGTTTAATTAGCTGTAACTCAACCCTAGAATTCGAGGCGTGCCATTTAGCAAATTCCATGGCCCTCGCAAAGTGCAAACGCGTAGTTGCTATAGGCGTCTATTTTAATGATCTACCTTCTTAAACTCGGGTGCACATTTATGTGACCCAAATCCAAATCTCAGCGAAGTCGAAATGTGTTAACAATCACGGGTGCACTGGTGCGACGTGGTTCGAGACGCATTTTCACGACGTTGCAATTCTTAAAAAATAAAATGAAAACGGTTTATTAATAAAAGGCACATAGGTTAGAACATGTTTTAAAATCAGATAAAATCAAATACAACAGTTGAGCGACCGTGCTGGAACCACGGAACCTGGGAGTGCCTAACACCTTCTCCCGGGTTAACAGAATTCCTTATCCGGACTTCTGGTTCGCGGACTGTTAACAGAGTCATAAGTTCCTCGGTTCGGGATTCAACCGGTGACTTGGGACACCATTAATCTCCCAAGTGGCGACTCTGAAATCTTAATAATCAAATCCCGTTCCGATTGTCCTTTAAGTGAAAAAACTCCTTTATACCCTTGCGGGTGCAGTGAAAAAAGAGGTGTGACAGATAGTAGCTATTTTTCAATTACAATGCTGAAAAATGGCTAGCCCACACTATTATTATGTGCATTTTTGTGTAAATTCATGAAAGTAAAGAAAATTTAATTTCCTTCTAGCAAGCTGAAAATATAGCTGTGACAATATTAATTCTTTATTAACACCCCTTAAATAAAGGTGATTCCACTATCGTACAAGCCTTTTGAACAAATAGAAGAAAATGAAAAAAAAAAAACATTCATGGGATTGCAAGAAAGGTTCACTTAATTATACACTCATGTAACTTTTTATTCCTACACAATATATTAGGTGTCTTTTTTTTTCTTTTTTCTTTTATTTGGGGGTTGGGGGGGGGGGGGGGGGGCAGGCAAAGAGGATGGTTCAAAGAGGAGAGTTAGGTAATAATTGAATTCTTCATCATTGAGATGAAATTTAGGAGCTCTGGCTCAATCTTATATTAATCATTTGTTATATGTCATGTTTAAACTTCAAAAGAATGGAAGGTGCGAGAAAGTTAAATCACCTCTTTTGCAAGATTAAAAATGCATATAGAAAACTATAGGTTTCAGATAGTTGTGTCATGAATAAGACTTGTTACAACAGTAGACATTGTAAATTTCATTAAGTTTGTTTAAGCTTTTAAAATATTGTATTATGGTGGATGTTACGAAATTAAGTTCAATGTAATAATATAAAACAAGAAAATAGATAAGAGAAGTAGAGAGGAAGAGAGAATTTTCTTATTTCTTCTAAATATTTTTAAATGTGTACAATGAGATGTCCAAACCCTTTATTTATCGGATGACATTAAGTTAATATAAAGGAATGTGAACATGATATTAACTGTTGAAATCATGAGAGAAGATCATGGAGGAGGTTATAGAGGTCTGGGAGCTATAACCATAATGGTGAAGAATAGTGGGGAGGTTATTTGTGTAATAGAGAAGAGTAGTGAGAGTTGTATTTTTGTAGTGGACATCCATATAAATAATATATTTCATAACACCTCCTTCTTAGATATCCAAAGAAAATATGCCTCGTTAAAACCTTACTAGGGTAATACCATGTTGGAAAAAAATCACAAGTGATAAACATTACTTGCTACCTCATTAAAAATCTTAGCAGGAAGATCTACTGGGGAAAACCTTAGCTAAGGGAAAAAGAGTACACTTGCGTATTTGCCTCCTCCTGATGAAAATATCACTTGTGTCTCACAGAAGATGCGTTCCAATGTTGTATCTTTACTTCTCAAACATTGAGGTTGGTAATACTTTGTTGTCATGACCCAAAATCCTAACCACGAGGTCGTAATATCCCCAAACATCCGCTTGGTAGGAAAGCCAATATTAGCTATACAGATATTTATTTTAACAGTTTTCAAAGCAGATTAGTAAGAGTTAAAGCCGTAGAACTTCAAATTATATATAATGAACTCCATACTCACTGTCTAGTCTAATCCAGAGCCTGGTGTCACAAGTACATGAGCTGCTAAAAGTACTACAAACAATGTCAGAAATGAAAATGCAACAGCCTGAATGAAATAAATAGTATGAAAGATAAGAAGGGGACTTCAGGGTCTGCGAATGCCGTGCAGCTCTACCTCAAGTCTCCGGGTAATGATATTTCGAGAAAAACCTCCACTACGTGCTGTTAGGACCAACACCAATATCTGCACAAGAAGTGAAGATGTTTAGTATGAGTACAACCAACCCTATGTACTCTGTAAGTACTGAGCCTAACCTTGACAAAGTAGTGATGAGGCTATAACAAGGCACTCACATATACCTGTACGAGTATAAGTAAAACAATAATAGAATAGAAAAGCAATGACTAACATAAAAATTGGAACAGAAATTACATAACAGAGGGCCCCAAAACATCATACAAGCTCAAATTCACATCACAAAACGGATTCGGAACCAACAGCCAAGAATAATCATAACATATATCTTCTCCGTTGCAGCGCACAACCCGATTCAGATATTTATATATACCGATTCGTTGCAGCGTGCAATCCAATCCCATATACAATATCAATATCCGTTGCAGCGTGCAACTCGATCCCAAATACAATATCAATATCCGTTGTAGCGTGCAACCCGATTCCAAATACAATATCAATATTTATTGCGGCGGTGTAATCCGATTCCAAATACAATATCAATATCCATTGCAGCTTGCAACCGGATCCCAGATATGTAGTAATACTACAAACAACAACGGCGTAGCTTACTACGGATGAGAAAGGAACCCAAACAAGTAAATACTTTAAGGGAAACCAATATCACAAAACAAAGCGAAACAGAAGCAATGAAGGCAATAGAAAATTAAAGGCATAAAACAAGTAATTAAAAACGGACAACCAGTAAGAATATTGATGTACGAAACACGTAGCAAGGAAGACGTGTATTTAATAAATAAAGACAAGTAGCAAAGAAGGCATGACATGAATAGTTACTCAGAGTAAAAAAAGGCTTGATATAGTTAAAATACACAGTTAATAGCCTACCCGCATACTTAACCCGTGACAGCACATATGCACTCATCATCTTGCATATATGTTGTTCCCACACATGAATTCACGTATCAAATAGAACAATAAAGTACTAACTCTCTCGAGTCAAGGTTAATCATGAAACTTACCTCTTTTCAGAATCAAAACAACAATCAACCACGATTTGCCCTTAGAACAAGCCTCCAACCGACTGAATCTAGCCAATTATCAGCCAATCAATACAAAATAAGCTTTAGAAACTACCCACGAATGAAAAAAGTTAAATCTTTAAATAAATAGAAAAAGTCAACAAAATTCTATCTTGGGTTCACTTGGTCAAAATCTGAGATTCGGACCAAATCCTGATGAACCATTCACCCCCGAGCCCGAATGCGTGATTTGTTTAGAAATATGACCTCACTTCGAGGTCTAAATCTCAATTTTATCAAATTCCTAAATTCTACTCAAAAGCCCCCATTTCCACTTGAGACTGCTGAATTTAAGGTTAAAAATCTGGATGTTTATGGAAATACATCAAAACTAGTTCAAAATCACTAACCAATGAAGTTGGGATGAAAATCTCTTCAAAACTCTCTCCAATACGTGATCTAGGTCTCAAAAATGGTAAAAGATAATGAAATTCCGATTTCAGCTTTTTATTTAACTAGGCATTAGGTGCTCTTCGCGTTTGCGAAGCACTTGTCGCGTTCGCGAAGTACACAGACCAATTGGCCTTCGCATTCGTGAGGTCCTCATCGCGTTTGAGAAGCCATTATCCCAGCCAAGCCTCCGCGTTTGCGTCCAGTAGGTCGCGATGTAGACCCCATCTGCCCTCCCCAGACATCCCCAAGCCTACGCGTTCGCGAGCTTCCCCTCGTGTATGCATAAATAAACCTGCCCCATTCCCATATTCCCCCTTCGCGATCTCGGTAGTGGCTCCACCACCGCGAAGCACTATGATACACCAACAAAAACACGCTAACTCTACAACGCCAAAAATGGTCCAATGTCAATATGAAACTCACCCGAGCCCCGAGGCTCCAATCCGAACACTCACAAAAGTGTAATAACATCACGCTCGCCCAAATCATAAAAATAACATCAAATATCAAGAATCGATCAGTAAAACTCATGATTTTTCAAAGTTAAAACTCATTTTCCAACTTCCCACATAACGCGCCGAAACGTACTCGGGTCTCCCGGGACCCCAACCAAACTGCGTACAAGTCCAAAAATATCATACGAACCTACTGAGATCGTCAAAATACCGATCCGAGATCGTTTACAAAGAACGTTGATCGAGGTCAACTCTAGTTGCTTTTAAAGTCAAAAATCATATTTTCTAAAAAAATTTAAATAAAAGCTTTCCAAAAAACGACATGGACCTCGCATGCAAGTCATATAAAATCAAATGAATCTATGGAAGGTCTCTAAACACAAAAATAAAGGCTAGTACTCAAAATAACCTATCGGGTCATCATATTCTCCACCTCTAAAAGAAATGTTCATCCTCGAACAAACATTGAAACGTTCCTGGACTGGTAAAAAGGTGTGGGTATCTACTCCTCATATTGGACTCGGACTCCCACGTAGCCTACTCGATCGGCTGACCTCCCATTACACTTTCAAGAAGGAAAAATCTTAGACCTCAACTTAGGAACATGCCGGTCTAGAATAGCTATCGGCTCTTTCTCATAGGCCAAATTCTTATCAAGCTACACCATGCTGAAGTCCAAAACATGTGATCTATCCTCATGGACCTTCCGTATCATAGAAATGTGGAATACTGGATGTACCCCTGCTAGGCTAGGAGGCAATGCAAGCCTATAAACAACCTCCCCAACTCTCTCCAAGATCTCAAACGGTCCAATAAATCTCGGGCTCAACTTGCCCTTCTTCCTAAACCGCATCATGCCCTTCATAAGTGACAGTTGCTTCTGAATCACCTTAACATTTTCCAAAGCATCACGAACCAAATCAGTACCCAATAATCTAGCCTCACCAAGCTCAAATCAACCAACCGACGAACGACATCGCCTCCCATATAAGACCTTGTACAAAGCCATCTGGATGCTCGACAGATAGTTGTTGTTGTAGGCAAACTCCGCTAGAGGTAAGAACTGGTCTCACTGACCCCCGAAATCCATAGAGCATACCCGCAACATGTCCTCGAATCTCTGAATAGTGCGCTCGGACTGTCCGTCCATCTAAGGATGAAGCATGGTACTCAGCTCGACTCACGTGCCCAACTCGCACTGCACATCTCTTCAAAAATGCGATGTCAACTGCGTGCCCTGGTCAGAAATGATTGAAATATGCACGTCGTGCAGGCGGATAATCTCCTGGATGTAAATCTAAGCCAATTGCTTTGAAGAATAGGATGTCATCACCGGAATGAAGTGTGCGGACTTAGTCAATCGATCCACAATAACCCAAACCACATCATATTCCTCATGTTTGTGGTAATCCTACCACAAAATCTATAGTGATGCGCTCTCAGTTCCACTCCGATATCGCCAATCTGTGAGTCAACCCACCCGATTTCTGATGCTCGTACTTCACCCGTTGAGAGTACAAACACCGAGAGACATGACTGACTATATCTTCTTCATCCTCCGCCACCAATAATGCTATTTCAAGTCACGGTACATCTTTGTGACACCTAGGTGAATGGAATAACGCGAACTGTGAGCCTCCTCAAGGATCAACTCTCTCAAGCCATTAATATTTGGAACACAAATCCGGCATTGAAGTCGCATAACAACGTCATCTCAAATCACAACCTATTTGGAACCACCCCGCTGCACCGTGTCCCTCACCACCAACAATTAAAGACACGCTCCAACAACGATGAGTGTTTCACAACACAAGCAAGTACCCATCTAGGCTCCGAAACATCTAATCTCACAAACCGATTGGCTAAAGCCTAAGCATCCATGGCTAGTGGCCTCTTTATTGTCGGTATACATGCCAAACTGCCCATGCTCTCAGCCTTCCTACTCAATGCATCGGCCACTATATTAGTCTTCCCCGGATGATATAATATGGTGGTATCATAGTCTTTCAGCAACTCTAACCATCTCCGCTGCCGCAAAATAAGGTCCTTCTACTTGAAAAGGTGCTGGAGACTCTGATGGTCAGTATTGACCTCACATGGGATACTGTATAGATAGTGCCTCAAAATTTCAGCACATGAACAAGGGCTGCCAAATCTAAATCATGCACAGGGTAATTCTTCTCATGAATATCCAACTGTTGAGACGCGTAGGAAATCACCCTACAATCCTGCATCGATACCGCGCCAAGCCCAATACGCGATGCATCACAATATACAGTGTAAGATCCTGAACCTGTAGGCAACAACAACACTGAGCTGTATTCAATGTAGTCTTGAGCTTATGAAAGCTCACCTCACACTTGTCAGACCTTCTGAGAAGAGCACCTTTCTGGGTCAACTTGGTCAATGGGGCTGAGATAGAAGAAAACCCTTCCACGAACCGGCGATAATAACCCGCCAAACCAAGAAGCTCCGTATCTCTGGCTGAAGTAGGCCTAGCCAGTTCTGAACTACCTCAATCTTCTTGGGATCCACCTTGATACCTTTGAAAGAAACAACATGCCTCTTAAAGGCAACTAAGTCTAACTAGAACTCACATTTCGAAAACTTGGCATATTATTGATGATCCTTCAAAGTTTGAAGTATGATCTGCAGATGCTGATCATGCTCCTCTCTACTGCGAGAGTAGCAAAAATATCATCAATGAAGACGATCACGAAGGAATCTAGATAAGGCTTGAACACCCGGTTCATCAAACCATAAAGGCTGCTTGGGTATTAGTAAAGCCAAATGAAATCACCAATAACTCGTAGTGACCATACCAAGTCCGAAATGTTTTCTTAGGGACATATGATGCCATAATCTTCACATGACGGTATCCAGATCTCAAATAAATCTTTGAAAATACCTTGGCACCCTGAAGCTGGTCAAATAAGCCATCAATCCTCGGCAACGAATACTTGTTCTTGATAGTGACCTTGTTCAACTGCCAATAGTCTATGCACATCCTCATTAATCGTCCTTCTTCTTCTCAAACAACACTGATGCACCCCAAGGCGAGACACTAAGTCTAATGAATCCCTTGTAAGAAAATCCTGCAACTGTCCATTCAATCCTTTCAACTCAACTAGGCCATGCGCTATGGTAGAATAGAAATAGGCTGAGTGCCCGGAACCAAGTCAATGCAAAAGCTGATATCTCTGTCGGGTGGCATACCCGGAAAGTCTGCAGGAAACACCTCTGATAACTCTCTCACCACTGGAACAATATCAATCGAAGGCACCTCGGCACTAGAGTCGTGGATATGACCCAAACATGCCAAACACCCCTTCTCGACCATACACCGAGCCTTCACATTTGAAATGACCTTGCTAGTGGAGTGACCAGGAGTCCCCCTCTACTACAATAGAAGCAACCCCGACATGGTTAACGTCACAGTCTTGGCATGAAAATACAAGAGAGCGTGATAAGGTGACAACCAATCCATGCCCAAAATCATATCAAAATCTACCATACTAAGTAATAGAAGGTCAGTCGTAGTCTCATAGCTCCCGATAGTGACCAAACAAGAAAGATAGATCTAGTCCACCACAATAGAAACCCAAATGGGCGTAGACACATAAACAGGAGTACTCAAATAATCACGAGACATATAAAAATATGAAGCAAACTAGAATGACACATACAAATAAGTAGAGCCCAGATCATATAAAACCGATGCATCTCTATGGCAAACCAGAACAATACCTGTGATGACCGTATCAAATGACTCTGCCTCAAGTCTAGCAGGGATTGCATAGCAATGGGGCCGAGCCCCACCAATATGACCTCCACCTCTCGGTTAGCCTCTCACTGACTGGACTCCACCTCCAGCTACCTGACCTCCACCTCTGGCTGCCTGACCCCCGCCTCTAGCTGGCTGAGCGGGCGATGAAGCAACCGATTCCAAAATCATGGCACGAGTACCCTGCCGTGGCATACTGCTCTGAAGTCTGGGACAATACCTCCTTATATGACCCATACCTCCACACTCAAAGTCTTTACTGACATGCCTGCTGAATATGGGATTGACCCCGACGGTCCGAATAACCACTGTGATAGCTCTAATTTGGTGGTGCACTGATAGGATCTGAAGGTTCACTGCAGGCTAGTTGCTCAGAACGAGACCCATAAGAACCACGACTGCTCGAAGCACCTTGTGATACCTGAAGCACAAACTAAACCGACCTAATAGGATGGCCTCTACCAAATGAACTTATGCCTCTGGACAAGGCACCACTAAAACTCCAAAAATGACAAGCCCTTTTATTAGATGCCGCTTCTTTACCCTGACCACGAATCCTCTCGATCTACCTAGTGATCTCCACAATTTGAGTGAAAGAAATATCATCCTCAATCTCTCAGTCCATCTTTAGCATGATGCCGTAAGTAAGGCCATATATAAACCTCTAATCCCTCTTCCTTTCTATAGGGATCAATAATTGCATGGTGGGATAAATCTACGAATATGGTCTCATACTAGATAATAGTCATGCTACCCTAATGGAGGCGCTTAAATTGACTGTGGAAGTCCTCACTTTAAGTTAAGGGGATAAACTTCTCCGAGAATAGTTGTGGGAATTGAGCTTAAGTGAGAGGAGGTGAACTTGCTGGTCTGCCCTGAACATACTCCTGTCACCACCTCTTGGCACAGTCATGTATCTGAAACATTGCGAAGTCCACAGTGTTGGACTCCACTATACCCATATTACGCAATACCTTATGGCAACGGTCCAAGAAATCTTGGGGGCCCTCAGAAGGTGTACCACCAAAGTGAGTGTGAAACAACTTGGTAAACTTGTCCAAATTCTTTAGCCCCTCGGCTGACATCGCAGGTCCCTCCCTGGACTGTGTAGCAATAACAGGCTAAACTGCTCCAACTGGTGGAACAACTAGAGTCTGATATCCATGAGCCATATGCTCTGGAGTGTGAGTAGCGGGAGTCTAAGCTCCTCCCCTGGCCTAAGAGACGGTTTGTGCCATAGGGAACACACCGGCCTGGGCCAAACTCTCCATAAGGCAAACCAGGCGGACTAGGGAGTCCTGGCATACTAGGGTAGCAATGAACCCCTCTGGGACCTGAGCTAGTCCAACTGGCACGGCCAAAATAGGGATCTCCTCATCCTGCTCGATCTGGGGTTTTACAGTAGATGCTGTTGTGGGGGCTCTAGGCTGAGCTTTGCCTCTGCATCGGCCCTGGCCTATACCCCTGGTAGTGGCTGCAACTTGGGGCTCCAACTCCTAATCATCTGCTGATGTAGTATGTGCACGCACCATCTATGAGAGAATAAGAATAAAATGATTCAAACTCAAAAAAAGAATAAAATTGCGCGATAGAGAAAGAATGAAAGTGATATTTACTAAAGCCTTATAGCCACTAGAAGATTAGTACAGACGTCTCCATACTGATCCTCCAGACTCTACTAAGCTTGCTTATGACTCCTGAGACCTAGGCAACCTAGTGCTCGGATACCAACTTGTGACCCGAAATCCCAACCATGGGACCGTGATGGCGCGTAATATCCTCTTGCTAGGCAAGCCAATATTAGCTACATAAATATTTATTTTAAGAGTTTTCAAAGTAGATTAATAAGAAGGTAAAGCTGTAGAAGTTCAAACTATATATATAATAAACTCCATACACGTTGTCTAGTCTAACCGAGAAATGGGTGTCACAAGTACATGAGCTGCTAAAAGTACTAGAAAAAAGGTCTGAAGTAAAGTACAACTGCCTGAATGAAACAAACAATAAGAAAGATAAGAAGGGGACTTCAGGCTCTACCAACACCCTGCAGCTCAACCTCAAGTCTCCGGTTAATGACAGTCCGAGCAAAACCTCCGCTGAGCGCTGATGGGACCAACACCAGTATCTATACAAGAAGTGCAAAAGTGTAGTATGAGTACAACTGACCCCATGTACTTCGTAAGTACCGGGCCTAAATTTAACGAGGTAGTAACGAGGCTATAACAAGGCACTACCTATAAACCTGAACGAGTATAAGTAAAACAATAGCAGAATAGAGAAGCAACGATTAACGTGAAAAGCAAAATAGAAATTACATAACAGAGGGACCTAGAATATCATCTAAGCTCAAGTTCACATCACAACGCGGATATGAAACTAACAGCAAGAATAATCATATTATATATCTTCTCCATTGCGGCGCACAACCCGATCCACACATTTATATATACCAATACTGTTGCAGCGTTTAGCCCAACCCATTATACAATATCAATATCCATTGCAACGTGCAACACGATCTCAAATACAGTAGCAATATCTGTTGTGGCGTGCAACCCGATCCCAAACACAATATCAATATCCGTTGCGGCGTGCAATCCGATCCCAAATACAATATCAATATTCGTTATGGCATGCAATCCGGTCCCAAATATAATATAAATATCTATTGCGACATGCAACCTGATCAAAAATATATAGTAATACTACAAATAACTATGGCGTAGCTCACAACATACGAGAAAGGAACCCAAACAAGTAAATACTTAACCAATAACACAAAACGAAGTGAAATAGAAGCAAGTGAAGGCAATAGACAATTAAAGGCATAGAACAAGTAAAAACGGATAACAAGTAAAAACATGGATGTACGGAACATGTAGCAAGGAAGACATGTATTTAACAAGAAAAGACAAATAACAATAAAAGAATGACATGAATAGTAACACGAAGTAAAAGAAGGCACGATATAGTTAAAATATACAGTTAATAGCCCACCCCGCAAGCTTAAGTCATGACAACGCATGTACACTCATCACCTTGAATATATGTCATTCCCACACATGAATCACGTTGTAAATCGACCAATCAAGTCCTAATACCCTCGAATCAAGGTTAACCACGACACTTACCTCTTTTCTGAAATCAAATCAACAATAAACCACGACGTTTCCCATAAAACAAGCCTCTAAACGAACTGAATCTAGCAAATTATACAATCAAACATTCCAAAATAGGATTAAGAAACCACCCACGAATGAAGAAGGTTTAATATTTAATGAAATTAAAAAAGTCGACAAAATTTAACCTTGGGCCCGCTTGGTCAGAATATAAGATTCTGACCAAATCCCTATTACCCATTCACCCACAAGCCCGGATACATGATTTGTTTCGAAATTCGACCTCAATGTAAGGTCTAAATCTCAATGTTACCCAATTCCTATATTCTACCCTAAACCTTCAACATCTTCATGAAACTACTAAATTTAAGGTTAAAAATCAATGGGTGTTTATCAAATACATCAAAACTAGTTGAAAAGTGATAACCAATAAAGTTGGGAATCTCTTCAAAACTTTCTCCTATCCGTGCTCTAGGTCAAAAAAATGGTGAAAGATATTGAAATCCCGATATCAGCTTTTTATTTAACTTGGCGTCAGGTGCTCCTTGCATACATGGAGCACCTATCGCATTCGCGAAGTACACAGGCCAATTTGCCTTCGCGTTTGCGAGGTCCTTATCGAGTTTGTGAAGGCATCAGCCCAGCCAAGCCTCCGCGCTCGTGTCCAGTAGGCCGCGTTCGCAATGTAGACCCCATCTGCCATTCCCAAACATCCCCAAGCCTATTCATTAGCTTGAGGTCTGTCGCGTTCGTGAAGGGCAGTCCCCCAAGCCTTTGCGTTCGCGAGCTTACAATCGCATTCGCGTCGAGCAACCTGCCCCAGTCCCATTCCCCTCGGGTCTTCCATGACCCTAACCAAACATGAGTACGAGTCCAAAAATATCATACGAACCTATTGGGATCGTCAAAATACTGATCCGAGGTTGTTTATCAAGAACGTCGACGATGGTCAGCTCTAGTTGTTTTTAAAGCAAAAAATCATATTTTCTTAAAAATCTCACATAAAAGCTTACCAAAACACGACACAAACCATTCATTCAAGTCATTTAACATCAAATGAATCTATGGGAGGTATCGAAACACAAAAATAACTTCTAGTACTCAAAACGACCTATCGGGTCGTCACAGTTGTTGAAGAGATCCAACAAATTATCAAGCAAACAAATTTGTTGAATATATGTTTCACCATTCTATTGAATATTGTGTCTGATAATGAACTTTAGTGAAATGTACTTTATTTTGTTCTTCAATATATCCTTCTTTCAATTGAGATAAGCAAGCAACATTGTCTTCAATATTATTGAAATCTAATTTTCAAAGAAAAGTCACACATCTCCTTTATATGCAAATTGGTTATTTGAAGAATGAATAGCTGGGAATGCCTTGCATTTTTATAACCAACAAAATATTGACAATATTTGTTAGGATAAATAAATTTTTATCAATGATTCTTCGTAATATAATTGATGCGTACAAGTGTCGTTGTATGCTAAACAATACATCTCATATCAAATTTCTTTTTGGGAGTACTGTTCTCATAGAAAATGGTTTAGTTATAATTAGAGGATTATAATTTTTGCTAAACCAACCAACATTATCAAAACCATCGTAATTTTATTATTTGGAAATATGCTCTACTATGTGAGCAAGCGACCTTGCAAATGTCAAATTGGAAGTTGCTAAAAAATTGCACATGGGACCATATATGCATCTATTAAACTCATACAATGGTAAACAGTCCATATGGCAGGTGATTGGGTCCATATATGTCACGCAATAATTTTCACTATAGGCCGTGATGGCGCCCAACATTGCTATTAGGCAAGCCAATGATGAACCATCAGCACGAACAACCATCATAATACTTTTAAAATCAACAATTATAATAATAAAGTGGAGTTATGTTTCGAAACCATGACAAAGTACTTTCAATCTTGCCAAGTCACAAAGTATGAACAAAACATAAAGCGAAGTGATATGAATATTAGGTACAACTATGAACATCTACAATAATCCCCAAAAACTGGTGTCATAAGTGTATGAGATCTTGTAGGATATAAAAATCACTACAACTACTGTCTGGAAAGAAAAATAGACAGAATAAGATAAATATAGAGGGAAAGAGACTCTGGGTGCTGGGGGTCGAAGCATGGAAAGCAGCTCACCACTAAGTCTCTAGCTGATGCGACTATGCACTCGAGTGACCACCTGATGTAGTTGTCTCAGTACCTGCACAATTAGTGCTAAAGTGTAGTATGATTACGTAAATCAATGCGTACCAAGCAAGTATCTAGTCTAACCTCTAAGAGGTAGTGATGAGGGGTCGACTCATATGTGCTTTGACTCCCTATCGAATATTACGCACGAATTGCTCCTAGGTCATGCGGCCTGATCCACAAGAATAGTGTTACATAACATCGCCGTATTCGTACGCCCCGATCCATAGATGTATCTCATAATACTACCGAGGTCGAAGACCCGATCTATAATTATATTTCATAGCACTGCCAAGGCATAGGACCCAATCACACAGGAATAGAGAAACTTTCATCGGGCCGCTAGCCCCACTCGCGAAGGTACTTGCCGGTCGAGAAGTCCCTGAACTACCGATCACATAAACACACACGAGGATATGATGTAAGAGAAAACATAATTGTTACCGAAAATCAAATATCCCACTAAAACTCAAAGTAAAGAGGCTCGGTCAAATACGTAAATTCTAGTCTCAAGTTCAGTTATGAATTAAAGTAATCAAAAAGGAAAGATTAATTCAAGTATTACAGTTAAGGCATGATGTAGGTATAATCTACCTGGACATAAACCAGAATCTACCTTATGTACGATCGCTCGTCACCTCGTATGTACGTAACACCAAAAACACGTAACACATAACAAGTAAAAGTACCTATGGGGATAATTCCCTCTTACAAGATTAGACAAGAGACGTACCTTGCTTCCAAGTCCACTACTCGGCTCCCACACCTCACTAACGCCTCAAATTGATGCCGAGCAACTCGAAACTAGCCAAAAGAACGTGCAAACCAATCAATATATGCTCAAGAAGTCATAATTTAACTATTATAAATAACTTCCAACCCCACTCGGAAAGTCAACAAAAGTCCACCCCGGACTCAAGCGCCCGAATTCTAGAAATTTTTGAAGATAAATATTACCCATGGCATCACGAACTTAAATATAATGTTCATACTCAATTTCATAACCAATTTCATGGTCAAATCTCTTTTTGTTCAATTCCACGTTTTCTAACCAAAACTTAAAAAATCTACTAAGTTTCATGTTAAAGTCCTCACATAATACATCTTTTCAACTCACAATAAGTACAAATCACTTACCTAGTGATGATTTATGAAAATGGCCCTTTAAAAAGCTCCCGTATCGCCCAACCCAAGAGAAAATAGGTCTAATAAGCCTAAGTCCCGTATTGAAACTTGTAATCTGCCCAAATGTCCTTCTTCGCGATCGCGAAGGCCAAATGTTGCCCCCGCCAACCCTTCGCGTTTGTGGGCCCACAGCCGCTTTCGCGAAGGCCAAATCTTGCCATCCCATTCCTTCCTCTTCCTTCTTCGTGTTGCATAGGCTCCTCCGCGATCGCAAAGATGAGCTAGGTCATCCATCGCGTTAGCGGGGGCCTTCTTCGCGTTCACGAAGAGCAACCATTGCACCCCTCCAAAATCCTTCTTTGCGATCGCGAAGCACACCAGCACCATAAAAATTTGTCAACTTCAATATCGCTCAGGGTGGTCCGAAACTCACCCTAACCACCCGGGATCCATTCAATTATACCAACAAGTCCATAAACATAATCTGACCTACTTGAGGTCTCAAAATAACACACAACCAAGAATCGCCACCCCAAACCAAACTAATCAACTTCTAATCATCAAACTTCTTCCAACTAACTCCTAACATAACGAATCATACTTAGATAACTCATAATGATACCAAAATCAATATGATAATAGGAACCTATCCCGAGGCTTGGAAAACCAAACGGGATCCGATAACGCCAAAGTACACCATAAGTAAAACGTAGAAAACTCTAAAACCTTCAAAATACCAACTTCTAACAATAAGCATCGAAATGCTCCCGGTCCACCCGAAACTCGATTCGAACATACGCCCAAGTCCAAAATTGCCATATGAACCTATTGGAACCTTCAATTCCCGATTTTGAGGTCGTTTACTCAAATTGTTGACTTAAGTAAAACTTTGCCATATTAGGCCACTATTATGGAACTAAGTGTTTCGACTTCAACCCGAACCCTTCCAAAATCAAATCAACCTCCCCCGAAAGTCATAAAATAGGAAAAACATATACGTGAAGTCTTAAATAGGGGAACCGTATTCTAGAAAGCAAATCGACCGATCAGGTAGTTACATTTTCCACCTGTTAAACAAATATTTATCCTCGAACGGGTTTAGAATCATAGTTGAAGTGCCAAATATGTGTAGATATCTACTCTGTGTGTCCTCCTTTGTCTCCCAAGTCACCTCCTTGACTGGTTGACCCCTCCATTAAACCTTCATAGCTGAAATCTCCTTAGACCTCAACTTGCGTACCTGCCTGTCAATAATGGCAACTGGCTCCTCCTCGTAACTCAAGCTCTCATCCATTTGAACTGTGCTATAATCCAACACATGGGACCTATCAGCATGGTATCTCTAGAGCATAGACACGTGAAATACCGGATGAACTCCCGATAGGCTAGGAGGGAAAGCAAACCTGTATGCAACCTCACTAACTCACTCCAAAGCGTCGAACGAACTAATGAATTTCAGACTCAACTTGTCTCTCATTCGGAATCTCATGATACCCTTCATCGGTAAGACTTTCAAAAGTACCTTCTCACCGACCATAAATGAAAAATCACTCGTTCTGATATGCATAACTCTTCTTCTTGGACTGTGCTGTGCGAAGCCGCTATTGAATCAACTTTACCTTATCCAAGGCATCCTTTACCAAATTAGTGCCATATAACCTAGCCTTGCCAGGCTCGAACCAACCGATAGGGGAACGACATTGTCACGCCCCAACCTCGGGAGGCGCGATCGGCGCTCAATCGAGTGAACCCAACTGAGCAAGCCTTATTACCACTTTCCACCCAACTCAATACGATTAAGGAAACCATGCTTTCGTTTATTTAGACAACAGCAAAACCGAACATTCAACATTGTTAGTTCATTTTTATATCACAAATCTTAAATCATGGCTAAGTTTCCAAGATTTCGTATAGTTATAGTTTAGACGAACTAGAGTATAGAGTTATAACACAGTTCATTAACCCATCCAACACCAATACATAACCCACACAATGTCTACGGAGCCTCTATGGATACAAAAGACAAATTATGACAACGTCGGCAACAAGGCCTCGACTATACCACAAAAGTGGAAGTCTACAACAAAAGATGTACAACATAACCCCTTGAAGGAAAAAAAGGGCTCACCAAGACTGCGAAAGGAGGACACTCCACTATGTGCGATCGGCACTGTCTGCTATAGAACCACCTACATTCATTTAAAAATGTAGCGCCCCCGGTAAAAGGGACGTTAGTACCATGGAATAGTACTAGTATGTATAACTAAACACCATCTAGTTAGAAAGAACTTTTATACAAGAATAAGGAAATCACAAGTATAACTCAAAACCTTAGACGATCATCACATTATCAAATAAAAGAATCATACAATTTTCACATTGTTTTTCCACAACTTTTAGTTTAGGGCATTTCATATTGTTCATCATTGTTCACAATACCACCGCTATCTTGAGCGAAGTTCGATCTCGACCCGATCGGCTAGGTTGCCTCATTTGAGACATATGATTCAATTACAATCTCATGTTCCCTTTTTTCGGAATTCAATGTCAGCATAATACCACCATGTGTGCGGCATGGCATCCGATCTTGACCCGATCAGCTAGGCCGCCTTACCAAGGCGTTGTTCCCTTCTCATTAATTATCTCGTTTCACATATATCATTTCATAGGCACTTGGGGCCACAACTATCACATCATTCTTGGCACTAGGCCACATTTCACATCATTCCCAATTTTAATATTAGCTTTGCCATTTAGGACAGTAGGTGCACACAAGAGCAATTTAAATTGTAAGCATGGATAAGACATCACGTAGATGGCACAACAAATGCAGCTTCAATCTTGATTTAAGGTCTAAGCATTTCAATACATGATTCATATTCTTCACACCTTTTCAAGTTATCAAGAATAGCACACTGATCATATTGAAACACATATTTCACGTATATAAAGTTGCAACACCAATTCATGTGAAATAATAATCAATACAACAATCCAACTTTAATCTTACCGCATTTACACAAACACCAACGAAGCTCGATTTCTAAAAAGATGGGGTTTTAGCCATACATACCTCAATTGAGCGTTCCCTTAATCCTATAATGTTCGGGAATGTTCGCAACTTCAATCTATTTAAGCAATGTAGCACAATTGAACCCATAATCAGGATAAGATCATAATCTTAGCTCGCTTGAGCATTTTATCAAGCATTGAGTGTTCATTAAGGTCTTATGGTCCTTTTATGCAAGATTACACTAGCCCTTTCCCCATGCCTCTCCATTTATAATTTCCACATATCTTCTAAGAACACATGCATGCAATGTAGTCACCCTTATCCCCATGAATCACCTCACTAATGACCCCTTATAGCTATGTTTAAAATTAAGAGCTGGGGTGATGAACACAGGGGGTCGGGTTTAAAATTTAGAAATCTGGAGCCCCGACACAGATCTGCGGTCGCATATGCGATCGCAAAGTTGACATGCGGCCCGCAGAATGGACCGCAAAAATGTTCCCAAAAACCAGAACAAACTGCCTGGGTATGCGACAAGAATGCGGTCCGCATACCTGTTCTACGGTGGCATAATGCACCGCAGAACTGCTCCTCCTAAAAATTCCAAGGGGATTATGCGATGACTATGCGGCCCGCATATTGATTATGCGATCGCATAATTGGCCGCATAGTTGACCTCAAAATTAACCATCACACTGCTTGACTCTGCGGGACTATGCGTCCGCATAGCTGCTATGCGACAGCATACTGGACCGCAGAATCGTACTTTTCTGGAAAACATTATTCCTTGACTTTTTAATGCATATATCAGTCCAAAGGGTTCGAACCGTGGCGAGCTTGCGAGCCGCGAAGAATTTTACAAATTTCTAACACGTATTCCTAACTTGGCACTACGAGCTCTCGGGTTTTGAGTAGAAATTTTCACTGGGCCTTACATCCTCCCCCACTTAGGATCTTTCGATCTCGAATGAGGATCAAGGTTCACTCATTAGCAATCTTTATGCAACCTCAGCTTTTCACAATCATGGAATATATCAACAGCCCCAAATTTGGCTAACTCCCTAAATTTCCAAAATTTTTGCCTGAGTTTCCTTTGTATCTAGGCCTATCCACCTGTCAGAGAGCCCCAGAAACATATCCTAACAGCATATACATATTCCATAGACACAACATAACCTGTACAATACTAACCATGGCCGCATAGGCAATCATATAACCAAAACGAAACAGAACAATTTTACATAGATCAAATCAAGGATGCAGAGTTCATAGGGACCAAATGCATGAAAGCTATTACATGGCTATTCTAACAAATGTGGGTACTTCCTTCTCATTTCTTCCTCGGCTTCCCAAGTGGCTTCCTCAACCTGCTGGTTTCGCCATAACAGCTTTACGGAGGCAATTTCCTTATTTCTGAATTTCCGGACCTGCCTGTCAAGATTGGCAACTGGAACTTCTTCATAGGACAGTTCTTCATTAACCTCAATAGTTTCAACTGGCACAACATTAGACGGATCTCCCAAGACCTTCTTCAACATAGACACATGGAAGACTGGGTGTACCAATGACATCTCGGGTGGCAGCTCGAGCTTGTATGCCATCTGACCAATCCTCTGAATGATCCTGTACGGTCCGACATACCTTTGACTCAACTTTCCTTTCTTCCCAAACCGCATGATACCCTTCATGGGGAAAACTTTCAAAAACACCCAATCATCTTCTTTGAACTCCAAATCTCTGCGTCGAACGTCCGAATAAGACTTTTGGTGACTCTGAGCAGTTTTCAACATTTCTTTAATAATTTTGACTTTCTCCATGGCCTGGTGCACAAGGTCTGGCCCTATTAATTCAGCTTCTCCAACCTCGAACCACCTAATGGGAGACCTACATCTCCTACCATATAATGCCTCAAATGGTGCCATCTGGATACTAGCGTGGAAGCTGTTGTTATAAGCAAACTCTATGAGTGGCAAATGATCATCCCAGCTACCTTTGAAGTCAAGAGCACAAGCACGAAACATGTCCTCAAGCGTCTGAATAGTCCGCTCTGCTTGCCCGTCGGTCTGAGGGTGAAAAGCCATGCTAAGATTTACCTACGTGCCCAAACCTTGCTAAAACTTCTTCCAAAAGTTGGCCGTGAACTGAGCCCCTCGATAATGATTGATATTGGAGTACCATGCAACCTGACTATTTCCTTAATATACAACTGAGCATACTGTTCCACTGTGTCGGTAGATTTGACTGGCAAGAAGTGCGCTGATTTCGTGAGTCGATCCACGATCACCCAAATTGAGTCGAACTTGCGCGGAGTGCGCGGTAACCCTACCATAAAATCCTTGTTGATCATTTCCCATTTCCACATTGGAATTACTATGCTTTGAGCCAACCCACCGGGCCTTTGATGTTCGGCCTTCACTTGTTGAAAGTTCGAACATCTTGCCACAAAGTCTGCCACCTCCTTTTTCATGTTATTCCACCAATAAACTTCCTTGAGATCATGATACATTTTTGTAGAACCTGGGTGCACAGAATACCTGGAAGTGTGAGCTTCCGCCATGATCCTTTCCCGAAGACCGTCAATATCCGGCACACATAGGTGGCCTTGGTACCGTAGGGTACCATCATCCATGCCAAAGGAAAAAGCTGTGGTCTTGTGCTTATGAATCCCCTCTTTCAGTTGTGCTAATAATGGATCGTTGAATTGCTTCTCTTTCACCTCTGCCACAAGCAACGATTCAGCCCTATTCTGCACAATTATCCCTCCTTCATTTGAGTCCGCAAGGCGAACTCCCAAACTAGCCAATTGATGAACCTCCCGGGCCAACGACCTATGATACGCCTCCAAATGAGCCAAACTTCCCATAGATTTTCGACTAAGAGCGTCCGCCACAACATTAGTCTTTCCCGGGTGATAGAGAATATCAATGTCATAGTCCTTGAGTAACTCTAGCCATCTTCTTTGTCTCAGATTCAACTCCTTCTGCTTGAAAATATATTGAAGGCTCTTGTGGTTCGTGAATACATCCATATGGACCCCATATAGATAATGTCTCCAAATCTTTAGCGCAAATACCACTGCTGAGAGATCTAAGTCATGGGTTGGATAATTCTTTTCATGATTCTTGAGTTTCCTAGAAGCGTAGGCTATAACCTTGCCGTGTTGCATTAGCACACACCCAAGCCCGATCCTTGAAAAATTTTACAAATTTCTAACACGTATTCCTAACTTGGCACTACGAGCTCTCGGGTTTTGAGTAGAAATTTTCATGGGGCCTTACAGACATCGTAATCCATACAAGGCCTCAAAAGGAGATATCTCGATGCTAGATAGATAGCTGATGTTATAAGCTAATTCGGACAATGGTAAGAATCGGTCCCACAGCCCTCCAAAGTCAATCATACATACTCTAAGCATATCCTCCAGGATCTGAACTGTCTACTCCGACTGCCCATCGGTCTGCGGATGAAAGGCTGTGCTGAGCTCTACCTGGGTACCCAACTCACTCTGTGATGCTCTCCAAAAATACGAAGCGAATTGAGTTCCTCGATCTGAAATGATGGAAATAGGCAAGCTATTCCACCAGACGATCTCCTGGATATAAATTTTGGCCAACCTCTCCTAAGTATAAGTAGTCATCACCGGAATAAAGTGCACAAACTAGGTCAGTCTATCGGCAATGACCCAAAATACATCAAATTTCCGCAACATCCGCAGCAAACCATCCAAGAAATCCATAATGATGCGCCCCCATTTCCACTCAAGTATAACCATCTTCTGAAGTAAGCCACCTAGCCTCTAGTGCTCATACTTAACATGTTGGCAATTAATATATCTCGACACATACTCAACTATCTCCTTCTTCGTCCGCCGCCACCAGTAATGCTACCTCAGGTCAGAAACATCTTTTTGGTACCTGGATGAATGTAATAACACGAACTGTGTGCCTCATCTAGAATCGACTCCCTCAGGCCATCGACATTAGTAACATATAAGCGACCCTGCAGCCGCAGAACACCATCATCTCTGATAGTAACCTCCTTGGAATCACCTCAAAGTACCATCTCTCTAAGAACCATCAAGTGCGGATCATCATACTGACGAGCCTTAATCCGCTCGAATGAATATTGAGCCACAACAATGCAAGAACTCGATTGGGCACTAAAATATCCAATCTCACACGGCTTTTAGCTAAGGACTAAATGTCTAAAGACAATGTCCTATCCTCTGTTGGAAAAAATGCCAAGCTACCCGTACTGTTAGCCATTCTACTCAAGGCATCCGCGACCTCATTCGCCTTGCCCGGATGACAAAGAATGGTAATATCATAGTCCTTTAGTAACTCAAGCGACATGCGCTGCCTCAGATTAGATATCTTTCTACTTAAATAGATGCTGCAAGCTGTAGTGATCGGTGTAAACCTCACATGAAACTCTATAAGGATAATGCTTCCAGATCTTAAGAGTATTAACTATCGCAACCAACTCCAAATTGTGAACATGGTAATTCTTCTCATTAGGCCTCAACTAATGAGAATCATACACAATAACTCGCTCCTCTTGCATCAATACACAACCTAACCCAACGCATGAAGCATCATAATACACGGTGTACATCCCAAAACCGAAAGGAAAAACTAATACTTATGCGGTAGTCAATGCGGTCTTGAGCTTCTAAAAACTCGCCTCGCAATCATCAGGCCATTTGTACTGAGCACTCTTTTGGGTCAATCTAGTTAAAAGGAGCTGCAATAGACGAGAAGCCCTCTACAAACCGACGATAATAACTAGCTAGCCCCAAGAAACTCCTGATCTCGATCATTGTGGTAGGACGAGTCCAACTCTAAACTTCCTCGAACTTCCTGGGATCCACCTTAATACCCTCACCGGACATAACATGCCCCAAGAAAGGCACAAAATATAACTAGAACTCGCACTTGGAGAACTTAGCATACAACTTTTGTTCCCGCAAAGTCTAAAGCGCTATCCTCAAATGCTGCTCGCGCTCCTCCATGCTACGCAAGTAGATCAATATGTCATCAATGAAGAGAATGACAAATGAGTCAAGATATTCCTGAACACCCGATTCATCAAATCCATAAATGTTTTTGGAGCATTAGTCAAGCCAAAGGACATTACCAGGAACCCGTAGTGTCTTTATCTAGTCCGAAAAGCCGTATTCGGAACATCCAAAGTATGAATCCTCAACTGATGATACCCAAATCTCAGGTCGATCTTCGAGAACACTCTAGCACCCTGAATCTGATCAAATACATCGTCAATACGTAGCAATGGAAACTTATTCTTGATGGTGACCTTATTCAGCTAGTGATAATCAATGCACATACGCATAATCACATCCTTCTTATTAACAAACAATATCGGTGTTGCCTTTGTGTTCCCTAAGGCAACACACTCAGCCTAATAAACCCCTTCTCGAGCAAATCATAAAGCTGATCCTTAAGCTTTCTTAACTCCACGTGAGCCATATGATAATGCAGAATAGAGATAGGCTGGGTGCCTTGTGCCAAATTAATGCCAAAATCGATATCGCGATTCGGCGACATGCTTGGTAAATCAACAAGAAATACATCAAAAAACTCCCACACCACATGCACTGAACCTATCTTGGGAGTCTCCACAGTAATATCTTGAACAAAGGCCAGATAGGCCAAACAACCTTCTCGATCATATGTCGAGCCTTCAAGAAAGAAATAACCCGACTAGACGTACTACCAGATGAACCTCTCTACTCAAGCCTAGGCAACTCTCGAGTGTTGGTTCCAAACACACACGCAAGTGTACGTGGTCGAAAAGTGGTAAAGTGATGAGAAAGTATCGTCCCGCGAGGATTTATAATCAACTATTGTCCAATATAAACTATTTATAAATTTATTGTTCAAGGATTTTTACTACGAAATCACTAAATAGTCAAACAATTCAAAGATGCAAATCAATCAAGCAAACACTTAGAAAGAATTCAATGAGATTGGAATATTCAGGGGTTATGTTATTAATGTCTCTCCAATGGCGTTCTACCGGTTGATTTAATTACTTGATTATCTAATTTGTTAATTAGCAGGGCTTATTATGCTCGCGAAGTTCTTTCGATGCTTCGCTCGCATATTCAAGCCAACCTAAGACTATATGTCTATAGAATCAGAACTAACAAGAATGCATGTGTATTTCTTGTGAAAATAACCAAGTAAGGCAACTAGAATATATCGATCCTAATCGTCAATCTATTCTCCGATGTCCGGATTCATGAACTTAATCTATTCAATCTTATATGCAGTTTATAATTCCCACTTTTGAGTTCAACTATTAATACGTAGATAGTATCCTATTGTTAGCTACGCAATAGAAAAAATTAAGTGCAAGATTGAATAAACAAATTAATATGATAATTCAATCAAAACAATCAACCATCAAACTATGATAGTCAATAACGACCCATAACCCCACAATAATGAGGTTCTTAGCCACTCATGCTCATGACAATAATCAAACTATTATTTTTAAACATAAGAGCTATGAATACTAGATGAAAGATAGAAGAATCGATGAATTTCGTGCTCCGTTTGTGTTTTTATGCGTTTGACACCTTCAAAATTGACCAACCCTCAAATAATCACATTTAAAGGGTATTTATAGGTTATGGTCAAAGTTCCCAAGCTCAAATCCAAGTGGAAAACGTTTAATGCATGGACTGGGAAAAGACCAGGCCTCAGAGCTCGAGAGGTCTGGCTTATAGCACGCCTTGGAGCTCACCTCGCCTTCTCTTCGTACGATGGATCTTGCCTAGGACCAGGCGTCGCCTGGCCTAGTGCCTAGTTCTAGGACTTGTCCGAATTTTTCCTTCACGTGCTCTTTTTGTGTTCTTTGATATCTTGGTGTGCAAGCTTCACGGATTTTCATCCTCCAATGATCCTACACATAAAAAGATACAATTAAGCTCACTTTCAAATCAAATGCTCAAATATACTTTAAGGGTTCATATATATCAAAGGAAATCTCTCACTCTCACAAAGAAGTCACATGCATGCAATTGGTGCCATAAGCTTGCCCTTAATGTAAACCAATACTAATGTAGGCTTGCTCCATCTAAAATAAATTAGGACTTTTTCATGGTTGTAGTGTGGGCTAAGGGACGGGGATGATATATTTAGGAATAGTGGTTCACCCTCCTGAGCATTGTAACACATCACATAATAAACTTTCAGCGCACATTCTTCAATCCACTTCAGTTTCACAACAAGATCATAACCCAAAAATATTCCTTCTTTCTTTCAGCACTATCTTAATTAAACTCCACCAGCAAGAACAAGACATCACTTTATTCATCTATACTTCTCCTTCTTTTTTTCTTCTCATTTATTTTGCATTTTCATTTTCTTCTGTAATTTCCGCTAGTGGTGTATAATTTTACAAAATTAGCGCACATTTCCTCATTTCTTCGGTTCTACTCAAAATCCGCCCAAATTCCCAAAAAGCAAAAATACACAAAATCGAAAAAAGAATCATATGGTATGATTCCCTCACTTCCATCATTAAGCTATACTACACTATTTTTTTTCTTTTTGTCTTTCTTTTTCACTAAGCTATGCTAAAAATAAAGAGAAAGAAGCTAATCTAAAAATTACTGAATTATAATAAAAATAAGAACTAACAATTAATCAACTATATACATACTCCAGAGAATTCCCCACCCACACTTAAATCATGCAGTGTCCTCAATGCATATAAAATAATATAAATTAAGTGAGGTGGTAAGAAAAACTCCCTGGTCACTCCTCATCATCACCCTCATCATAGAAGGCCATATCACCAGTTGCCCAATCCTCATCATCATCTCCTGGCTTAGCATCCTCCTCACCTTTATCCTTATACTGCTCTAGCTCGGCCTCTGAACATTCGGGCATGTTGACATCTTCGTCCTCAGGTAATCTTTGGCCCTCACCAAGCCCTACCAGATGCTATGCATAGGAATTGAGCGGGAAGCGCTCACATACGTTAGCCTTCTCCTTCTGAGTAGCCGAACTCCCTCCAACCTGTAGCTGTAAGTCCAACATCCCGTAGAAATAGGCCATAAAGCTTTCATCACGAGTATTGCGCTCGGCCGCAGTAAGCGCAATCATATCATTCTCCTTCTTAGGCCAGATGTTGGTGATGGCAGTCCCTCGGAGGGTGCTAGGATGATTATATCAAACTCTATCTCCTTCTCTACCTCCCCCTTTCTCAGATAATGAGTCAACATATTGCCAAAGATAACCTATCAAACTCTTGCTCTTTCTCACCTACGCCATCCGGTGGCGCATCAAATGTCCAACATTCACCTTTTCACTGGTCATTAGGAAGTAAAGCAAGCACACCTCACCCGCCTGATCAGAGTGTCATGATTGCACGATAGCAACCGAGTGTTAATCAATTTCAACCAAACTTGAGACTCCAGTTTTATCTTCTTCTTTTGAAATTTCCTATGGCAGCCAGTCTTTTTGTCACATACCCAGGCGGCCACATAATTGATACCACATAAAGTGTGTCTAAGCTCTCGATATATCGATTGGGCAATGAAGTTACCCAGGGGATCATGTGGAACATTCGGAGTTCTCAAGTAGTTGCATAGAGCAGTTGCAGAAAAATCAATCAATCTACCACGAGTAGGCATATACTGCTCTGGATCATATATCATAAAAATAGCGAACGAGGTTCAGATTAATATCCCTGTGGTCCCGAACACACAGCTCTACCCAAGCTCATGAACAAACTTCTATATTGCCGGATACTTATCTCGTAAATGGCGCTCATCAACGGCTAGATCTTGGTGAATATGCTTAGGCCGACAAATCTTATACCATGCCTTGGTAGATGGGGGTATACTTTTTATTCCATATTCACGCTTCCCTTGAGGCATGGGCCGTGAAGCTGCCCTGGCTGCAACTGTGTGTAGTACCTTATCCTGACTAGATGTGGCCTCTCCTTCTTTCCGGTTTTTCGATGGCGGTACGCCGGATGTCTTCCCTTTGGTGGGGCTAGTAGATTTGCCCTTTCTTTTGTCAGTTGGTGGTTAATTTGGTTTCGAGCATACCATATTTGTACCTGCACAAGTGAATGTTAGTTAACTTTAGAGGGCATTGAGCAATTCGAAACATGGTCGTATGACTCCAAATTTAAAGGATAAGCACATTGTTGTCAACTAAGTCGAGGCTACTCATAATTCACCTCTTGAAATTAAGCAATAATTAGAGCTGCAAGACAACTAGTTCATGCGGGAGAACAATGTAAGTGTCATACTTGAAACCTTTACCCCGGAACTGCCACCCTACACGTAAATCTTATGCTCGGTATGCTTAAAACCTACTAGTGTATCAATCTTGGAGATTCGGGCTCTAATTGGGACACAACATGTCTTTTAGGCATTATATTGAACACATGAGATGCACTACTATGGTTTAAGATTTTGTGCGGGTGAGGGATTGCCTCCACCTCCTAAATCGACTCGGTATTCGAGTGTAAACACTCGTAGGAGCAACAATAATAACATTCCTTTGGGTTTCATGGGTTTGGGACAAGCATGCACAATTTCACATTCAAAACATTCATAAATTTTGCTAGTTGCAATTACCTCAAGCAATCCAAAAATAGAGGAAGGAGAAGTAATAATCGCACCTTAGATGTTGTAGAGGAAGGAGGAACCTTCAATTAATGGTGATTTTGAGAAGATGTAGGTGTGAGAAAGGAGTTTGGGGAAGTTGGTTGAGGGAAAGAGAGAAGGGAAAGGGTTGGGCAGTGAGGTTTTGAAGGATTTGGTCATGCTTTTGTTTTGTGATGGTATGCTTTGTTTTGTGTGAGTTTTAAAATGGGTGTGAGAGGTTTTAAAAGGAAAAAAGAAGAAAAATATTATCTGGCCTCGCGAGTTGGGACGTGAGGCCTACCACATAACAAATCATTAAACGCGAGGTCTAAGGTGATTTGTAGACCAGGCGGCGCCTGGTGAGATACGACGAGTAGGGCGCGATGGAGCGGGCGTCGCCAGCTCTGGCGTAAGGGAACACACGCGACTAGGCAAGCAGCGCCAGCTCTGGCGCGAGGTCATCTATGCTTTGGTGCATGAGATCAGTTTTCCGGACTCCTTCATGAATTTTTGACCTCTCAACATGCTCCTTTACCTATTCAAGCACCAAAATTCAACTAAAAACTTGTTAGTACCGTAAAACAAAGAGAGAGAAAAATATAATTAAGCTAGACTAAACTACGAATAGGGTTTCCTCCGAACGAGCGCCTTAGCTAACGTCATGGCATGGCAAATACAACATCATAATGGGTTGCCTCCAACGAAACACCTAATTTAACATTGTGGCACGACTCAAGATATTCCCTCAAGCATCCACAAAGTCTATCAAAGTTTCATGATGACGAACGCCACCTCCCCAATAGTGTTTATCTCTTTGCCTATTGAATAAAACATGCCATCACTGTTGGGATCCCGTAGTTTGATAGCTCCATGCTTCGTAGCCCGTACTACTTCAAATGGACACGACCATCTAGACTTGAGCTTCCCAGGAAAGAGCTTCAACCTTGAATTGAACAATAGAGTGGCTTGATCTGGTTCAAACTCACGATGCATAATATGTTTTTCATGCCATCTCTTTGTTTTCTCTTTATACAACTTTACATTCTCATAAGCGTGAAATCGAAACTTTTCGAGCTCATTGAGTTGCAACATTCATTTTTCCCCAGCTAGATCCATATCAAATTTAAGCTTCTTGATTTCCCAATATGCCTTGTGTTCAAGCTCAACAAGCAAGTGACACCCATAAACTAACCAACACGGCGAAGTGCCAATTGGCTTTTTGTACGCAATTCGATATGCCCATAGAGCGTCACCCAGCTTGCTATCCCAATCCTTTTTTCTTGCGCTCACGATCTTCTCCAAAATTTGATTCACCTCCCTATTAGAAACCTTGACTTGACCACTGGTTTGCGGATGATAGGCAGTTGTGACCTTGTGTTTCACACCATACTTAGCTGAGAGGTTGCCCAACAATTTGTTGCAAAAGTGAGTACCTCCATCACTAATCGAAGCGTGAGGAGTTCCAAATATCGTGATAATATTTCTCTTCACTATGTTCACCACCACCTTAGAATCATTCATAGGCAAAGCCACAGCCTACCGACATTGACACATAATCAACTGCAACCAAGATGTACCTATGGCCATTTGATGATGGAAACAACCCCATGAAGTATATTCCCAGTACATCGAAGATTTGACCTCCAGTATGCCCTTCAATGTCATCTCATGCCTCCTTGAAATTGTTCCCTTTCTTAGGCACCTATTATATCTCTTCACAAAAGCATGTGCATCCTTGAATAGAGTGGGCCAATAGAGTCCCGACTGCAACACCTTTGTAGTTGTTTTGTCTCCACCATGGTGCCCTCTATAAGGTGATGCATGACAATCATGAAAAATTGCTTCCATCTCCTCCTTAGGGACATAGTGGTGCACCAACTGATCTACACAATGTTTAAACAAAAACGGCTCATCCCGTAGATAAATTCTAACATCATGCATGAATTTTCTCTTACCATCTGGTGACAACTCCGACGGAGTCACCCCACTTACAATGAAGTTCACATAGTCAGCATACCATGGGGTTGTGCCAGCTGTGACGGCTAGCAATTTCTCATCACAAAAACTTTCCTTAATTTCACCCCCTTCATCAATGTGTGCGAGTTTGGAAGCGCGACAAGTGATCAACTACCTAATTTTTGGTCCCCTTTCGATCTCTGATTCCACATCAAATTCGTGCAAAAGAAGAATTGAACGAATGAGTCTAGGCTTAGCATCCTTTTTGTCAAACAAATACCTGATGGCTGCATGGTCTGTATAGACGATGACTTTAGTTCCCACCAATTAGGCCTTAAATTTGTCAAACGCCCATGTTACCGCTAGTAACTCTTTTTTTGTAACTGTTAATTTATATGTGCTGGATTTAGAGTTTTACTAGCATAGTGAATCAAGTGGAACACTTTTTTTTCCTCTGGACCACTACAACCCCAATTTCCGTGTCACTACCATCACACATAAACTCAAAGGCTCCCCCACTCTGGGGCGGTGATAATTGGTGCAATCACCAATCTCTTTTTAAGCTCCTCATACGCCTTCAAGCAATGCTCATAACTTGAAAAGCGTGTTCTTCTCAAGCAACCTGCACAAGGGAATAGCAATCTTAGAGTTCAAAGAATCTGTGATAGAACCATGCATGACCCAGAAAGCTTCTGACTCCTTTAACAGAGATTGAAGGTGGCAGTTTGTCAGTTGCGTTCACTTTTGCCTTGTCCACTTCCAACCCACATTTGGACACTTTGTTCCCAAGTACAATTCCTTCTCGTACCATAAAATGAAACTTCTCCCAATTCATCACTAATGTTGTCTCTTCACACTCGGCAAGCAATTTACTCAAATTTGTGAAGCATTCATCAAAAGATTATCCGAAGACCTTTGGTTCAGCACTAAGGACAAGTGAAGATAGTCTTCTCTTGGTCTTCTGGTTCAATTAATATCTGACTTTAGGCGGAATATCCATCAAGAAAACAGTAATAGTCTTGTCTGACCAACCTATGTAACATCTGATCAATGAAGGGAAGGGGAAGTGATCCTTTCTAGTGGCATCATTCAATTTCCGATAGTCTATTCAAATTCTCCAAGCTATTACAGTTCTAGTTGGAATTAATTCATTATTCTCATTTGTGACCACCGTCATTTCACTCTTTTTAGGCACACACTGTACTGGACTTACCAACTTGTTGTTAGAGATGGAAAAGATAATACCTGCATCTAGCCACTTTATGACTTCCTTTCTAACCACTTCCTTCATGTCTGGATTCAAGCGGCGTTGGTGTTCTACACTTGGTTTGTTCCCATCCTTCATGATAATTTTAAGCATAAAAACGTTGTTCTAATACCACGAATGTCAGTCATGGTCCATCCAATCGCATGTTTGTGCTCTCTAAGCACGCGAAACAACTTTTCCTCATGCAAAACAAATAACTCAGAAGATACAACATGTAAAGTTTCATTAGCACCCAAATAAGCATAATGATGATGAGAGGGTAAGGGCTTGAGCTCCAATGTGGGAGGTTCTTTGATGGACGGCTTGGGTGGTGGTACAGTTGGTTTATCTAGAGGCTCGAAATTGATCATTCCTTTGATGTAAGAACATGCATCCAGATGACACACCATCTCCTTAACCTCATTATCCATGTCAATGTTGTCGAACACCATAAGTGCTTTCTCAAGAGAGTCATCCAGAAATGCACCTACATCATTTATTTTTCTAATTTTTCAACCACATATAACATATCGGGATCCTCACAGTTACTTGGAAGCTGAGATGCCTTGTACACGTTAAAAATTTCTCCCACATTATCAATCCGGAGAATTATTTTCCTTTACGAACTTTTATCACAGCATCTGCGGTGGCTAAGATAGGTCTTCCCAAGATGATGGGGACGTGTTCATTAGCTTCATAGTCTAGTATAATTAAATCCGCTAGAAGAATAAATTGCCCAATCTGTAGTAGCACATCTTCGATCATCCCCTCGGGATGGAAAATAGATCTATCAGCAAGCTGCAGCATGATTGTGGTTGGCCTTGGGGGCCAACCCCAATTGACTGAAAACCAAGAAAGGCATCAAATATATGCATGCCCTAAATCACAACGTGCCCGTCCCGCATCTACCTCACCTATTCGAACAGGGATGGTAAAGATCCTAGGATCCTTCAAATTTTGGGGCACTTTTTTTTGGATTCATGATGTGCACTCTTCACTAAGCCCCACTGTTTCAAACTATGTCAATCTTCTTTTATTAGCCATAATATCCTTGATGTACTTCGCATATTTTGAAATTTCGCGTAACAAATCAACCAATGGGAGATTCAATTGGATTTGACTCAGCATATCAAAAAATTTGTTGAATATGCTGTCATCACTTTTCTTCTTCAATCTTTGTGGGAAGGGAGGTGGTGGCCTTGAAACTGGAGTCTTTTCACTTTCCTCAATTTTTTTCTCAGTTTCACCTAGAGCTTTAGGGATTAGTTTGCCTTTAGGAGTGACTTTCTCTTTCTTTCTTTTTGGTACCTCTTCCAATTATCTGCCATTTCTCAAAGTTACAACATTTACTTAGGATTCTTCTCTACATCACTTGGAAGGGCCCCTGCAGGTCGGGTACTTTGATGTGCAACCAACTACCCAATCTGTCTCTCTATATTTTGAAATTCAGTCCTCAGTTGCTGGTTGACTGTTCGATGTTTCTATTTGTCAATTAACAGATTTTTCAAAATATCATTGGTGCTTTCTTCAATGTATTGTGGTGGGTTTTGGGGCTTATTTTAGTTTTCTTGGGGTCTGTATTGATTTTGTGTAGCCTGGTTTCCAACCCATGAGAAGTTCGGGTGATTCCTCCAGTTGGAATTATAAGTGTTCCCATATTGTCAATTTTGATTCGTTGTACCTCTACCCTACGCTCACATAATAAAAAGATTCTGGATTCACTGGACATTGGTCACTCATGTGACCATCTCCACAAATTTCACAACACATATCCATCCCTTGCACCTGCTGCATCTGATGCCCTTGACCCATTGCCATCTTAGCCACTTGGTTTCTAAGTTTAGAAATTTTTGCCTGCATAGCTGACATCTCATCCATCTCGAGTGTACCTGCTGCTTTCTGTCTTATCATTATTCTTGGTTCACTCTCACCTTGCCAGATATGATCGTTTGCAGCAAAATAATTTAGTAGAGTCTAAATCTCATTGTATGGCTTTTGCATGCAACTTCCTTCACAAGCTGAGTCTAGACTCAATTTAGAGGTCTCGTCCAACCCATCAACAAAAGTATGACCTAACACTTCATCAGTTTGACACCGATGCGGGCAATATCTGAGTAGCCTTTTATATCTCTCCAAGGCTTGATGTAAAGTCTCAACATCTTTTTGTTGAAACCCCAGAATTTGACTTCTCAATGACTTTGTTTTCTTTGTAGGAAAGAATTTAATGAGGAAGTTCCATGCTAGGTTGTGCGGATTGAGATTGCTGGCTATTTGTTCAACTATTTCTTTGCTTCCCCCATCAGAGAAAAAGGAAACAAAGTTAGTCTGACATAGTCTTTGGAGACGTTTGGATAGTTTTATATATCCGTAATCTCCAAAAAATTCTGCATATGCCTTTGGGGATCTTCACGCGATAAACTCACAAATTGCCCTGTGGATTGAATTAGTTGTACCATGTAGTGTTTCAGCTCGAAGTGCCCAGTTATGTCAGGCTTCACCAAAAACTTGTTGGTTCCAAATGCATGCGCAAGTATACATGGTCGACAAATAATAAAGTGATGAGAAAGTATCGCCCCGTGAGGATTTATGATCAACTATCATCCAATCTAAACTATTTATAAATTTATTGCTCGAGTGGTTGTGAAGAAGATGATTGTGTTTGTATTACTAAAATTACTGTGAAATTACTAAATAGTCAAACAATTCACAGATGCAAAGCAAGAAAGCAAACACTTAGAGAAAATTCGACGAGATGGGAATATTTCGGGATTATGGGATTAATGTCTCTCCTATTGCGTTCTTCAGGTTGATTTATTCACTCGATTTGTCTGATTTGTTGATTAGCAGGGTTTATTATGCTCGCAAAGTTTTTTTAACGTTTCGCTCGCCTATTCAAGCGAACCTAATATGTCTATAGAATTAGAATTAACAAGAATGCATGTGTATTTCCTGCGAAAATAACCAAGTAAGGCAACTAGAATATGTCTATCCTAATCACGAATCTATTCTCGATGCCCAGGTTCAAGAACTTACTCTATTCAATCTTATATGCAATTTATAGTTCCTACTTTCGAGTTCAACTATAAATTTGTAGATAGTATTCTATTGTTATCTAAGCACTAGAAGAATTAAGTGTAAGATTGAATAAATAAATTAATATGATAAACAATAGTCAATAACGACCCGCAACCCCAGGATAATGAGGTTCTTAGCCACTTGTGTTCATGACAATAATCAAACTATTTCTTTTATACAAGAAAGTTATGAATACTTGATGAAAGATGGAAGAATTGATAAATTTTGTGCTCTGTTTGTGTTTCTATGCCTTTGCCGTCTTCAAAATTGACCAAACCTCAAATAATCACGTTTCAGGTGTATTTATAGGTTAGGGTCGGAGTCCCCAAGCCCAAATCTAAGTGAAAAATATTTAATGCACGGACTAGGAAAGGATCAGACCTCAGAGCTCGCGAGGCCTGGCTTGTAGTGCGCCCTGGAGCTTGCCTTACCTGCTCTGTCACACGGTGGATCTCGCGTAGGACCAAGCGTCTCCTGGCATGGTTCCAGGAGTTGTCCGATTTTTAACTTTTCGTGCTCTTTTTATGTACCTTTGACATCCTTGTGTGCAACGTTCACACAGTTTCATCCTCCAACAATCCTACACATAGGAATGACACAATTAATCTGAAACGTCGCACAATTAATCATAAAAATACTAAAATAATAAGGTAAGCAATGCACTAAAAAATACATTTATAGCCAAACATTAGGGAGTTGTCTCGAGAGCTCAAATTTATAAAGAATATTTCATAATAGGAACATTGTGCCTACGCAGATTGAATGATATCGAAAATAAGGCTTGAGTTTCTGGGTGGCTATTATTAGCGCCAAGGTTAATTTTTCTAAATGTGGGTACCTAGTTTTTGTGTCTAGAAGTATTTTGCTAACATAATATATAAGAGATTGTGTACCTCTATCTTCTCGAACTAAGACCGAACTTACTGAGACTTCGAAGATCTCCATATAGACCAAAAATCATTCTCCTTCTAGGGGTTTTGAAAGTAGTGGCAGGTTGGACAAGTATCTTTTCAAATCTTTCAGTGCCCGCAGTTGCGCCCTATTTTATCCAAATTAAGATAGAATTTAACATAATAGAAATTTCAAGGTTCATAAAGGTAAGGAGTCGCGACCTAACTTTAAGGTATATGAGGGTACCTATAAATCAAGCAAATATCAAACCTTAATAGTCTGCTAAACCAGCGAGATTCCAAATAAGGGTTCAAGTTATTCTAAGGGAAAGGTGTAAGGCACCCCTTAACATCTACCTAGAGATAGTTCCTTAAACTTAGTCTAATTAATGGGAAAGATTATCTATATTCTAATTATTTGTCTATCAATTTTAAAGCAAAACTAACTCTAAGATTAATTAAGGAGGTCTATGGATTTAAGTATACATGTAAGTTAGTTATCAGTTATTGATATAAGAAGCAAATTTATTTGAAGGTTGTGAGTAGTGTTCGATAAGGTAATATGATTTATTAGAAATATAACTAGGGAAATGTTAATGAAACAAGTGCAGTTTAAGCTATACGAGTGTATAAAATAATCTAAGTTAATTGAAACTTAAGAAAGTACGGGTGGAAGGTAGAAGAAAATACCATATTTTAAAGAGCAATTTATGCTATATACTTACTAAAGACAAACTAATTACCCGCTTTAATCTACTCTCAAAATAGTTACACTATGCACCTAGCCGACCAAAACTATTTACCCGTGTACCCATTTTTCTTATTTATTCTTCTACTGCAATTATGCAGTTTAAAGTTGGCATGCCTTGTACTTTTTCTCTATACTTTTCTTCTCCCTTTCTCTTTGTTCACTTTCTCTAATTGGATTATATTACTCCCTATAATCTCTGATCAATCCACTTTTTCTATCCTCTCTTTTTCATGTATTCTAGAAAAACAAAGCTGTAAAGTAAATCTATATAAAAAAAAATTAGGGTTTCAATAGTTACTTCTCAAAACTCTCAATCTCAATGAGTTCGATAGATTTTGGCTTTCTCTATATGAGATTTTTATTCAACATCACGCGTGATCCTCGTACTAATCACCTAAAAAATACCCAATTACTTAATTGGATGTTGAGTTAATTAGATTATGTGACAACTGATATTATTTCAGTTTAATAATTGAATTAAAAAAATTAAACTCTTTGCATACAATTGTATACTCTGTTGGTATAGCTATATACTATACTGGTATCATATGTTTGTTGAAATATTTTTTGGTTGTATTAGCTATATTTAATTGGTACACTGTTTGATTTTTCTTTAGTAACAGTAGAATAGTATACTATCTTGAATTTTTTTAATTTTCCTTTATGCAACTGAAAATCGAAGAAGAACACAACTACCCAATAGTATACCGCTACGGTATACAATATGCTGTAGGAGTATATAGCTATACTGCAACAATATACTATTATAGTGTACAATATACTGCAAAGGTATATTATAATAATCGAAGAAGAACACAACTACCTAACAGATACCGCTATAGTATACAATATACTGTAGGAGTATATAGTTATACTGCAACAATATACATATTATAGTATACAATATATTCTTATAGTATACTATAATAATATGCATTATACTGTAAAAGTATGCTGTAATAGTGTACAATATACCATAATAGTATACTTATTACCCATAATTCACTTGCCCTTTCCCTTTTAATTTGCTTTAATCTTTTACCCAGCGTGAGGGGAAAATTAAAAATGCAAAAAAATAAAAAATAAATAAATTATAGTATACTATGTAACAGTATACTCTTACAATTAGATCCTTTTAGAATTTTTTGAAATTTTTATTGACAACTGATATTATTTATGTTTAATAATTGATTAAATTTTTTTTAACTCTTTGCGTACAATTGTATACCTTGTTGGTATAGCTATATACTATACTGATATTCATATGTTAGTTAATATTTTTTTGTGTATTAGCTACATTTAATTGGTACACAATTTGATTTTTCTTTAGTAATAGTATAAAAAGAAGAACAATAAAAAAAAGTAAAAACATTAAATGAAATTAGATTATGAAGAGAAAAAGAATATAAAAAAAGAAGTTAAATGAAATTAGAAAAGAAAAAAAGAAAAAAATAAGAAGAAAAGGAGAAAAAAGAAAAGGAGAAAAGAAAAAAAAGAAAAAAGAAAAGAAAAGAAGCATAGAAATAAAAAAGAATTGGAGAATAAAGAAAAAATTCCACACAAAAACTACTATGGGTAGGTAATATAATTAGTTTATGGGTAAAAAAATAAATGGATAGACAAGGGTAAATAATTTTTTTTTTTTGTTGGTAACTTTGTCGTTCTCCCTATTTTAAAATGGGAAACTTACACAAATGTCCCAAATAAATCTCAACTTACCAACCTCTAGCCATTAGTCATAGACTTACCAAAACTAGCCAACAAAAATTGAAAAACCAAATAATAGGGTTTTCTCTCTCAAAGAATCACATGCAAAAATCACCTTCCATATTTTTAAGCGTGATTAGCAACATTAGATACAAGACGAAAAGGAAATTTCATGGACGGGGTAGCAAATAAGGTGATGAAATACAAAAATCTATACAATATTCCAAAAATCTAAACAAAAAAGGAACTTTTTCAATGGGTATACTTGAAATTCATTGAAAATATATAGATAAGTCAATATACAAAATTTGTGGAAGATTGGAGGTGATTTGGACTGGTTTTGTATCAAAATTCGTAATTAAATCGAGTTCATAAAAGTCTTCTGCGACACATGTATCAAACATGTATCACGCATGTATCACACACAGAGGTATGCATGGATATACATGTGATACACAATTGATACAAATATGATACATATGTGATACACAAATGATACACAGTGTGACACATATCATTTTTTTTCATGTTCAGCTTTTATTTCGAATTTTCAATTCAAACCACCTCAAAATTTCACCAAATCATTCCAAAACTGAGATTCAAGTTCCTTAAGTTGTGCCCAATCTATTCTAATAACACCCACTCAAAACAAAGCAAAAACTTGATATTTTTTGTTACAAATAGCTAATTGGCTAATTTGGCTAATATTAGTAATATTTTATCAATTGGCCAATTTTTGTAATGAGCTACTTATAAGTGGACATAGCTGGTAATTTCCCTTTTAAAATATCTAATTTTGGGTCGAAAGAGTTGAGTCTTTAAACAACTTCTTGAATTCTTAAGAGGTAGACCAAAAGATTTTGTATCTGGTGGATCTGTTTTAGAAGGAAACCAACTAAGCTAAATTACTTAGGGCCAAAAGAGGCTGAAATCCTGTTAAAATATCATGGTATAGCCAGTTTTCACACTGGTCAATAAAAAATAGCCAGCGTTTATCAAGTCAATGAAAAATAGCCACTATTTTGCTGCAACAGGGACCGGTCCAGTATAATATACGGGAGTTTTGGTGCATTTGTGTACGAACTCCAGCATATTATGCTGGACCGGTATACTTTGCTAACTCCTGTAAAATTTGCGGGAGACTGGAGCACCAGTGCTCCAAACTCCAGTATATTATACTGGACAATTATACTTGCTGGAACTCCCGTAAAATTTGCGGGAGTTCCAGCATAACTATGCTTGAACTCCCGTAAAATTTGCGGGAGTTCCAGCATAGTTATCCTGGAACTCCCGTAAAATTTACGGGAGTTCAAGCATACTTATGCTGGAACTCCCGTAAAATTTGCGGGCGTATTTTTTCGGATTTTGAACAGTGTTTTTGCTCAGATTTAAAGTGGCTAAATTTCGATGACTTTTGAAACTTGGCTATTTTTCAACGACCAGTGGTAAATCTGGCTATTTTTGAATTTCTCACTGAAATCCTGCTTCTTTGAAATCATATTTGTCTTTCGAAAATATGTCGGGCCTAAGACACCCATGTCATTGCTTGTCCTAATCTTGGCAAACCTCTTGGGCCAGGCCCACTTCGTAGCCCCTTTGCGTTTTCCTAAAGAAAAATTGGCATCCTATAACAACACATAGTAAAATTTGGCAATTTTTAGCTTTATATGAGGTTTGACAAAGATAGCCCCAAAAAATTTGCATTATATAGCCAAATCTTAAAAAAAACTACTCTTTTTTATATTCTCTCTCAAAAAAACTACACGCTTATTTTGGCTTCCCTCCCCCTTTCTCTTCTTGTATATCTCTTGTATCTCTTCTCTTTTCCTCTCATAGTTTAGCAAATTTTTTTGCAAATTATGCAAAAAAAAAAAAAAAAAAAAAAAGAAAATTAGTGGGATGAAAAGGTAAGGTTGATCTCACATAAGAGAAAATCATAAGCAAAAACTAATATAGAAAAAATATATTTCAACTTTGTTTTTCTTCTCTTTTTTTTTTTAGTTGGATTGAATTAGTGGGTGTGATTGAAATTGGTTGAAAATACCTAAACGAGGCTATATACAAAATTTTAGCAAGATTAGCAAAAACTAAGAGAGAAAAAATGTATTTCAAACTTGTTTTCTTCTCTCTTCCTTTTTTTTTTATTGGATTGAATGAGTGAGTCTGATTGAAATTGATTGAAAATACCTAAATGAGGGCATATACAAAACTTGAGCAAGATTAGAAGTGATTTAGACTGGTTTCAGGTAAAAAATCAGACCTAAAAATCCAACTACGACATGTGTATATCACGTTGAATATCGTGTACATCAGTGTATACCACATACAAGTTTTTAAGGACGTCTGTATATATCACTTTGTATATCGTGTATGCAACACAATTTTTTTATGGACGCCCATGTATATCACATTGTATATCGTATATATAATACAAATTTTTATGGATATACACAGATACACATATATACATGAGATATTACTAATGTACATAGAGCTATACACGGGTTACAATAAGGGATACACATCTGGAGTCGTCTTGAACTTAAGTTTTCAATCTGAAATGTGTTATAAAAAGAAGGAAAATAAAATTTTAATAATATTTTTTGATATGCACATTATTATTATGTTATATACTGTGATATACAAATAATATAATTATTAATTATTGATCAGAAAAGGAAAATAAATTTTTGATATAGCATGTTTAAGCAAGTTCTAAAATATAAAAATAATAAATATAATTGTGGGAGTAATAATATTTTGGTATACAAAGAAAATTAATTTTTGATATACATAAAGAAGAAAAATAAATTTATGATATCTATTTTGGTATACACATGTCCGATGTGCTATACACTGTGATATACAAATAATATAATATTTTTATTGTGATATACATTGATACAAAGGTAGCAATAACTATATATATAATTTTATCTTATTGATATACAAAGAATAATATTATTTATATACAAAGAATGAAAATAAAATTTTAATATACATGTTGATATAGACAAAGAAGAAGAAAAAAAGTTGTGATATACATATTATTATTGTGATATACATTTATTGCCTATTTGATGCCAATATGTATAACTAGGGCTATTTTCTGCGAATTATATGGGTATTTTGTTATAACATGCCAAAACCCCTTTCCAAAAATCGATTTTAGGCATGATGTGCCGCTTCTTTGAAAACGAATTCTACAGATAATGCTTGATCAAAGATTAGCTTTATTGATGTAAAATCAAGATTATGTTAAACTGTTTACCCTAAAAACGGATAACAATTGAATTTATACGCGGTTTTAAGGATACGTGATATAACTGGGCATAAAATAAGAAGATACGTAAATTGAAATTGAAACTAACTGAAAATAAAAATTAAAGCAAACCAAAGGAAATGCATAGCTTTGGACCTCGAGCTAGATCACCCTCGAACCTAACGAGTATTTCATTGGAAAGTATGAACAAAGCAACTGAGTATTGAGAGCTTAAGAGAAAGACAAAATATTGCTTTGTATTGCGTGAATATGATGTGCTTTACAAATGATCAGACCCCCTTTATATAGTAGGGGAATCCTACCCTTAATACAATCCTAAATACAGTAAGAAATCCCATGATTAGCTGATTAATCGACCTCATCTTGATATGTGCCGAGATTTCCACCGTGATCCTTGCCCGATCGCGGATATCTTGGCTTTCCATTATCTGGCTCGGCAAGCTTCCTCGATCTTGATCGATCACTATCCCGCTTTGTCTCGATCTTGGCTGATCTCGATCTCGATCGGTCCCTAATTAACGAGCTTGGCAATCTAAATTCGTGTCATGGTCCGGTATGACATGGGGTCGAACCTTGGCCTGCCACGCCCCAGTCTCGATTAATCATACAAAAAGGGCAAGCCTGATTTTGACCGTATACAGATAGTCCCCTCGTTTTTTGGAGAGTAATGAAAAGAAACAATTTGAGCCGTCGATCTTCACCTCGATACATCATGACGTAAGCAGCAGAGGTAACCAAAACGTCTCATTGGTACAGTTTCTCAGGCATTTAATGCCCGTCAGTCGACCGTCGGCCATTACCGGCTTTGAACCGTCATTGAGAAATTATAAATACCCTCCTTCTTCATTTTTCAAACTTTAATTTCAAATCTTCTTCACTCTAATCTTCAAAATCTTTTTCCTTCCTCAAAGCTTTGTATTTTCAGATCTCTAGGTTTATTCGCTTGTTCTATCCCAAAATACCAAGTACTCCTTTTCAATTTCTATTCTTCTTCGTCCATAAAAATTAAGTGGCTAAAACATTAAAAAGTGTTCCGCAAAAGGAAACTGATTCCTCGTCCCGGCCGGCCGGCGAGGAACCAGTGGCGGAGCCACGCCCTTAAGAGTTTTTTCCCGGAGGGTATGTCTTCGATCTAGACTTCAAGGTTGAAAAGACCTCTTCGGTTCCGGGTCGATGCGATCCGGTATCGAGGTATATATATGCTCGATACCCGATAACCTCCTTTCCCGGGTTAAAAAAGATTGCAACTGGGGTAAGAAACATGTGGTGGTGCCTGCTCTAGAAGAATAAATCACCACCCACGTGGAAGGGTTCTTAAGTGTTTACACTTACTCCTTCACGTGGGTCCCTTGGATTCGATTATCATAGATTTTTGCAAGAAATACGAGGTGACCCTCGGTCATATTCATCCCTCTTTTTAGAGGATAGTGATATTACTTTGTTTCTTCGTAAGCAAAGTTGACGGGATTCACTTCTCCCTCGACCACCTCATACGCCTGTATAGCCCCCAACTCTATCGAGGAGGACTAATAAAGCGTCAACATCGGGCCACCAGGGCACCTTTCTCGAGCATAGATGATGACAAATACTGGGGCTGGATGGGCCGATTTATTCGAGTGAAGACCTAGGACTTGATCTCGGTCGAGGGTATGCCATTTCCTAAAAAATGGAATATGAATCGTAAGTATAATTCCGTCCTTAATTTCTGTTTATTGTCTTCATTTTTCACCCTTTCTTATTAGTGTTTTACTTGATGCAGTCGTTGCCTGGATGCCAGGTGTAGTTCCCCAACTCGAGGACTGGGTCAGGAGCCTAATATCACAGTCGACACATGCTGAGCGCGCATGGCGCCATTTGTCGAAGGGTCGATGGAAAGCTAGTAGTCATGGTAAATTTTTCTTCCTAACTTAATGATTTGACCACTGTTCGAATATTTTCTCGAGCTTACTCATTTCTCTTCTATTGTAGGTCTTGAGAAGGATGTGACGATGATGCCCCCATCTGGTGATGAAGAAATCCTTCCCCCACCATCTGTCTCGAAGCCAATGAGGGAGAAGAAGAGGAAAAAGGCTTCGAATTCCATGAACTCTGAGGGGCAGAAACCCAAAAAGAAAACAACCCATAAATCCAAGGGGAACATCATCCCTCTAACTTTGGATTCAGTCCAACGGTTGAGGGATGAGCCCGAAGAAGAGAAGAAGAAGACTCCGGGCTTGTGGCCCGTGTGCGAGCTGGCATAGAGATTCGAGGAACTACTGAGCCAGTGGGAGCTGAGACTGCTCTGCCTCGACTTGATGAGATTGAGGGGGAAGCCTCGGCTGAAGTCCCCGATCTAGAAAGAGCTGAAGACGCTTCACCTTGAGGTGAGAAGGCTATCAAGGAGGCGGTTGATGCTGGTGTAGAAACGATGCTCGAGGCTCTCTGAGATAAAGGTGGTGCCCCAAAAGATTTACTTGGGGTGATATATATCGGAGATTCCCCCTCGTTTCCTTTATTCACCGAGCCGATGATACATGAAGCTCAGGCGGTGGAGACTTGCCACGGGGAAGGGGTCCATGGAGCAGAAGATCCTTTTCATGGCTATTTTGTTGGAGTGGAAGATGTCACCGGTGTGGGTAACTTGGAGGTACCGAGGAAGAGTTCCAGCGAGGCTTCCTCGAGCTTTAAACTAACTAATCAGTTTGCGGCCCGAGTGTCAATCCCGAGCGTAAGCGATCAATTATTATCTCAGTCCCGGAGGATGCTTGGGTTCTTTCTGTCCCCGTAGGGGTGGCTAGCTATCTATGATGCTTGGTCACCGAAGAATACCAAGCTAAGATGGATGAGGTGGAAACACCCTGTCTTTTCAACGAAGCCCAACAGGCTCTAAACCGAGTAATCCTAGATTTCCTTGTCGATGTCAATTTTCGTACTTAGACTTTTCTCCCTTTATATAACTCCTTTTTCTATGTTTGTAGGCTTCGGTGCTTCATCATGAGGCTTTCCTCCGATTCCGAGGGGAGCTGAGTCGGTATGAGATCGAGATCTGAGGGCTTATTGAGGAAAAGGATGCCTTCAAGCTTCTCAGTGAGCAAAGAGAATGGGAAGCTAAAGGCCTCCGTGTTGAGCTAGAGATGACTCAGAAAGAACACGCCGAACTGGACGAGCAGGTAGGAAGAATCTTTGAAGTTAGTGACGGTGTCTCGGGCGTGGTGGCTAATGGTTCGAACCCGTAGGTCCAACAAAAGCTCGATGTGATCGGGCAACTCCATGAGGAAGTAGACGCAGTGAAAACTGAGGCCGAAGAATGAAAGAAAAATATGGATTGCCTTGCCTCTGAAAAAGAGACTGCCCAGGCCCAATTGTCCTCGATAGAAATCCAACTCCGAAGCATGAAAGAGAAAACCTTGTTGCAAGCCAAGAAAATCGAGGTGCTCCAGTCTCAGTTGGGTTCAGCAATTTTCAATTGGGAGAAGTTGGTCACGGAGGCCGAAACAGCCAAATCGGATGTAGAAGCAACAAAGGCCGATGGTGATGTAGTGGTGGCTATTTACCGGGCCGTTACCGAAGTTGCTCAGGTCCGAGCTAAGGAGGTCGCCGAGGCTGCTCAGGTTCGAGCAAATTGGGTCGCGGATCACGCCAAGTCTCAAAGGGAGACTCTTGAGGAGATCCACGCTCGGGGCTTCGATCTTATAGCCGAGATCGATATCGCTAAGTGGTGACGTCCAAATCTACTACTGAAAAGTAAATGGACACATTCGCATGCAACATAATTTACCCAACTATGAGTCGGGGTCGAATCCCACAGAGAACAATATGTAGGGGATTAGGCGTGTAAGGGAATTATAACTTATTATGGAATGCCAAACACATAGAAAGGTTTTGAGAATATTTATGTCTAAATGCGAAAATGTAAACTAACCTAGAAAGCAAGTAAAATGATCAATGGCTACAAGCATGGATGCATTGGGAATTACACTCAAGTAACTATCCAATGTATTTCACAATTTTTTAAATTTGAGCGAGTTTATTTTAATTAGCCTCGGGTAGTAATTCTACATTAGCTTCTTTCAAAGACTAACAAGACTTCCTAATTGAATTATCCCTAAAACAATTAAGAGATTAAGCACGCCCGAATATGGCTACAAGTAGTTCTATCCTATCCCTAGTTAGAATCTATAAAATGAGGGTTAAAACCTCAAGTTCTTGTTTATTAATATTTCCAAACCCCATATAATCTTTCCCAAAATTAATTCGAAGTTAATGGGCGAGTCCTAGGGTTAGCTAATCCCTTTAGAAACAGTAAAGAACAAGAATAATTAAAGAAACAATAATTCACTTCATAATAAATAAAAATCGTTCAATACAAAAGCACAACAAGATATTTAGTCCACACTTTAAACAGGAATATTTTCATATACAAGATACAACTGTTGAAATAAATACTACACACTCACATATACAATACAAAGCAAGGAAATGAAGAAATGAACATAAATGGGTAAGAAATCTCAACCAAAAGCATCAATTCTTCAAGACCAAAGTGTGTGTGCAAGAACCCTAGCTCTAAAACTTGTTTCTCTCTAGTCTAAGGACTGAAAATGAGCCCAAGATGTGCCAAAGATGAGCTAGGTCGTGTATTAAATGGTTTGGGGCCAAAAAATGTGAAATTACAGAAGTACCCAGAACTGAAGCGCGATCTTTGCATTTGCGAAGATATGTTCGCATTTGCGAATATCTGTTCGCATTTGCAAACTGGGACTTTACTGTTGACTATTGCATTTGCGATAAAGACTTCGTATTTGTGAAGGTTGACTTCCTGGTTTGACTTCACATTTTCAAAGTCCTATTCGCATTTGCGAACATTGCTTGACTGACTTGACTTTGCATTTGCGAAGTGTTTCTTCGCATTTGCGAACTCTGTCTTCTTCGCATTTCCCACAGCTGTGTCGCAATTGCGACCTCTGAGGCCATTTTCCAGATTTTCTTCTTTTCAACTTCTTTTTGACTCGTTTTCACTTTCTTGCTTCAAGATTACTTCTAAATCACATAGAACCTATAATATAGAAGTAAACGACATTAAACACATGATTTTATCACTCAAACATGGAGCTCGAAGCTGAAGCTGAAGCTGAAGCCAGGGGGTTAGCTTACCCTGATGACGACGATTCTGAGAGCCTGAGCAGATCTGAAAGTGGAGAAGGCCTCGAGGGTGAAGATGCTGCTCCTGGAGATGACTAGGTCTTTTAGGATTTCATATATTTTGTGTTTCTGTCGAGGCTGTTTCGGCATTTGTAAAGAGTTTCCATCGGTCCATGTTTCCCTTGTACATGAATTTTGGTGTATATATAAGAACTTTTCTTCCCTTTTACAAAGGTCAAAGCGCCTTATAAAATCACGAAGTTGTATTCTAAGGTCCGAGGTTGAGACAATAAGGACCGATAATAAGTACTGCCCTCGATCGTTTTTGATTAATGGGCCCCGAATGATCATTTGAACTTGAGATGAGGAAGACTTTAAGCTTAATATGCAGATACCAAAATGAGATGAGTTGTTTGAAACCAAATCAAAGTAGCCTTTAGGCTTTATGATCGAGCGAGGACCTTTTCGAGCTCAAAATAAGGTAGCCCTTAGGCTTTCTAGTCGAGTGAGAATGATCTCTTAAACTCGAAGTAAAAGTAGCCCTTAGGCCTTTGTATTTTTGCATTCCTTTGTGTCTTTTTTGAGGCCATTTCTACGCTTTTCGGCTCTCGAATTTTTTCATTTGCTCTATCATTCGTGTTTACAAAGGTTGGAATGCCGTAGCATGAAATAATAAGGTTGTGTTCGAGGGTTCCAAAAAAACCTTGCCTTTATTGCCTTTCTGGGTTAAGGCGTTATCGGGGTTCGAAGTTACTGAAGTTTCCTCCCAAAAATATCTTAATTTTAAGATTCTGCCAAGGGTAGCCTTTTAGAACCGGTTGTGAAAGAAAATTTTTTCTTTTTTGAAGGCCTATTTGTATTATAGGTTTCGGATGTCTCCGAGCCGTGTTTAATTGGCCATAGCTTTTTAGTTCGGGATCTGCCCATTGGGCTCGTTTCCCCATTTTATTTTATCTGGGCTTGCGTGAGATAACAGTCCCCGACTGGGATGGCCATGGCCTTTAGAAATCGGGGAGTTGCCTATTAGGTATTTCGTCCCCGAAGCTCAATATTTCAATCTGTTTGAGTTTTATTTTTCAGACAGCAGTCCCCGAGTGTGGAAGTGATTATCCGAACTCTGGTTATAATCGGCCTTTGAACCCGTTATCTTAAGAGATCGAAGGTATGGGATCATAAAGTGGAAATTTTTCCAAGACATAAGATAGTTGCAAGGAAATTACTTCTCCTTATTCTTGTCAAAAATAGTCATACATGCATACATGTTTTATGTCAGGGCTCGAGCAATCTCTGTGGGCATGATTCGTTTTGACCGTTTACAATAAATCCTACCTATTGAGACCCTTCCATTTCGAAATAATTTCCTTGCTAGAACAATTCAATATCCGAGGGTAATCCCCCCCAGTATTCGAGGTTGATTGTAGAGAAATCTCTAGCTAGATCGGTCTGCAGAGGTCAAGGCCGTCTAGTATCTTTGATACGTCCGATGACAGATACGATGGCGGACGCGTCAGTGTTGATGTTATCAATAATCGCGATGCTTCTTTGGGCTCGACATCCCTGTTGAAACCACTCTTGCTCATGAGTCCCCGTGAAATTTGACCTCGATCATTTCTGCTCTCATTCCGTGTAGAGTTTCGCCCAGATCTGCTGCCTCTACGGTCTCTATTATACGGCTGATATCGATCTCGATTCGACCTTGGTTCTCGATCGATATCCATCTTGATTCTATCCACGAGCCTGTTAGGATAAACAGACCCAGAAGGAGCCCCCAGTTGATCATCCTCGACCTTGATCTTCAACTGATATCGATAGTGTACATCGGCCCAAGTGATAGCTGGATATTCGATCAAATTCTGTTTCAACTGCTGTGAAGCTATGGAACTCCGATCATTGATGTAAGGCCCCGGAAATTTTCGCTAAGTAGTTTAGGATTTCGTGGCGTCACGTAGGCTTATTATAATATCTTTATGTGCTATTAACATGGTGTACATCAATTGGATTTGGTAAATATGTGTATAAGTCTTATGGTAAGTAATTTGGGGTCCAAGGAAAGGCCTAAGTCTAAGAAAAATTGGAAAAGTTAATAATAGGCTAAAATTCCAAATGAGCTTGCACTAGTCCATACTTTGGACGAGCATACCTTCGTGTATATGAGGATTTGTGGGATGCACAACCTATCAAATTAAAGCTCTTTGAGTCTAGTTTCCGACGCATCAAACCGTTTGTCATTTGGAGGTGTATACAGAAAGTTACGACCATTTTACCGGACATGCGTCACCAGCGCGCCCAGGCGCGCGGCCGCGGGGTGGACCGCGGGGCTTCCTGCCTGGAACCGCGGGGTGGACCGCGGTGGAACGCCGCGGACCGCGGGGGAACCTGTGAAATGTCTAAAATACCCCTGGTCAGTGTAAAAACCGAAGGGGGTATCACCTTTCCTTCATTTTTGTCATTCAAGCTCGAATTTGGCAAGATTTCTTCATCCTACCAAGACCTCCAACCCCTCCCATCTTCAAGGTAAGTAATCCTTATGATCTTGGTGTGAAATTCCATCATTTATACACTAATATTGATGAAATCTTCACATAAACACTTAGATTTTTCAAGAAATTCCTTCAAGAACCCAAAGAAGGGTTTCGCAAGATTTCTTCCAAAAAGGTAAATCCTACACCTTAGACTTACATATATGGAGTTATTATGGAAATATGAGTATGGATTAAGTATTGTAACTCATGGGATAGTGATTGGAAGCCCTAGGTGCCTAACCTAGGTTGTGTTGGTATTGTAGAGATTGTGAGATGTGTTATTGAGGTATGATTCTTGGGGTAACAGTATTATGTATACATGCATGTACAAATTAGTCTTGTGGGAAGATTGATGTATATAAATAAATAAAGATGGGGTTGGGGAATGAAGGAAGTCTTGTAAAAGAGATTAAAAATCAAGATGCTCAACTAGTGTTCGATAAAATGCTCAAATGAGTTGAAACCATGAATACCTTCCTAATTTGTGTTCTATTTTGTTATGTCTCAAGTAGATTGGGATTGCTAGAATTTCTGAAGCGTCGTAGAAACTTAAGGAAAGCTTAAACAAGGTATGTATGGCTAACTTTGACTCTTGTAGAATCCCCTTGTTGTGACGAGCGTACGGTATGTGTACCTTGTATGAGAATATGTGAATTGATTGCCTTAGTTGATTTCCATACCATCAAGTTACATGTGATTGTGAGAAGTGATTTGATGTGCCTATCTTGTTATGTGCAAAGGTTGTAAAAGCTTGAGGATGTCGACATGGAAGTATGTGTTTACTTATGTGAACTATTTGTGAATTCTTGTGATTAATGTGCCTTAAACGTTGTTGGTAAAGTCTTCCGATATGATAGTGCAAGTAGATGGCAATAAACCAAGTTGTGATTGTGAATGTGTTATGTGGTAAGAACCGTGAAACAAATGATGGAAAGGAATCGTAATTGGTGCAATTGAAACAACTGTGGTAATATCATGTGTGGCTTGACGTGGGAAACTATCGTTGTGACATAAATTGTACATTGGGCTGTTGAAAAAGATGGAAATAGGCATTGATGGTTATGAAAATCCTTTGTGAATTGTGCTGCTATTCATTGAAGAATTGTTGTTGTTGTCCTTGAGATTTGTTGTTGTTGTTCTTGAGACTTGTTGTTGTCATCCTTGTGAATTGTTATTGCGGTGGTATTGTTTGTTAGTTGTGATTGTTCGGTGGGATCGGGTTGCGCGCCGCAACATGAAGTAATAAGTTGTGGGTTGTGGTGATAAGGGTGGCCGAGGTAATAAGGTTGGCCGAGTTAATAAGGGTGGAAAGTGATCGAAATCACTATTGAAATGAAAATATGAGAAAATTGTTAAATCATTGATGTGATAATGTTAAAGGGGAAGAGGAGAGATTGTGAAACTTGTTTGGCTTTGACTGTTTCTTTCCCCTGCATTTGATCGTTGATTCTATTGATGTATGTTACTTGTGTGTTATTTGATTTTACTTGGGGTAAAGTTTGTTCATACATACCAGTACAATTCAAATGTATTGACGTCCCTTTTGCCGGGGGCGCTACATTCGTGTTATGATTGTAGGTGGTTCTATAGCAGGTACTCCAGTCCACCGACAGTAGCACCTCATCCACTTTCCGTCAGCTGTATTGGTGATCCCCTTTCCTCTCGGGGACCTGCGTGGCTCATGCCGCTTTTTCTCCAGAGTCTATTTTGGTATTTGTGTAAGGTATAGCCGGAGCCTTGTTGCCGGCATTTCCATATTTTTCTTTAGTTGTATTTAGAGGTCCCGTAGACAGGTTGTGGGTAGTGTCGGGCATGGGAATTTAAAATAGAAATATTGATGTTTGTCAATGATGTGTAAAACTTGTAATACCTTTAAAGTGGCGAATGAAGTTGCTAATGAAAATGAAAATGCAAATCGTTTGTGATATGTTTATAGAATTTGATTAATGGAGTCCATCTCCTATTTATTCATGAGTTAGTCTGGGTAGAATGAGACCTAACAGGCTTGCTCGGTCGGGTTTACTCGGTTGAGCGCTGGTCGCGCTCGGATTTTGGGGCGTGACAATTGAGACCTTGAGTGAAAGCTTGAACAGCCCAATCGTCGGTGACCGGTGGCATGTCCATTCGTTCCATTTGGAATCGAGATACAAATTCTCTAAGTATCTCGTTGTCCTTTCTGCTTTACCTTGAAAAGGTCTGACTTTCTTGTTGCGACCTTAATAGCCCCGACATATGCCTTTACAAAATAATCTGCAAGCATAGCAAACGAGTCAATAGAATTAGGTGGTAAATTATGATACCATATCATAGCACCCTTAGATAAAGTCTCCCCGAATTTTTTGATAGCACACGTGTAGGAGGTGACGTGTTCGTTTGGATCAGTTGTCCCGTTATTCTTAGGAATCTCGGGCATACAGAACTTCTTGGGGATTGGCTTTGGAGCCGCACTTGGGGGGAAAGGTTTTTGTACAAACTTTTTGGAATCTAGTCCTTTCAATATTGTTGGTGCCCCCAGGATTTGGTCGACCCTGGAGTTATAGGTTTCCACCTTCTTATCATTTTCCTCGATCTTCTTTGACCCTGTCTCGATTCGCTTTGTCTGTTCTTTGAACATCTTTATGATAGCAGGATTGGTCTCCGATTCCTTCTCATTCGATTTCCTAGAAGCCGATTAGACCCTATGTACAATTTCCTGGGATGGCTCAAGTTTGACTTTGCTCGGTGTGTGGTTCTGATTTTGGAGCTGGGTGATCGCAGCGGACTCAACCTTAGGAAGAGTGGGCGCTAATACTTTTACCCAATAGTGGTATCAGGTTCAATTTCCACAGGGAGCTAGAAAGGGAGTTGGATATTTGCTTAGTCTAGAAATGCGTGTTTGCTTCTAATTGATCTTCTATCATTTTTGGGTTTTTATGATTATCAACTACAATTTAACAACTACTAATTATAACTAAATTATGCTAAGATATTAATTCTAGGTTGTATGCAAGATAGAGAAAGACACTAGGGTCGTGGCATTTACCTAGGTGGTCAACTAACGGGTAGAGATTCCTAATACAAGAATGATGATTATGGGGCTTATGCTATAACCGTTGCACGATTGCACTCACTCTCACACCTCTCGGTAGAAAGAGTGATTTTGCCCAATTGACTCTCTCGAGACCAATTGGGTAGGCCAACAAGCCCAAGCAACTTAGGGTTCAAGTTTGGTAATTACTCTCTCGAGGTTTAACCCGTTAATTGGGATTACCATTCTCATGGGTCCATCCCAATTCCTTGTTGGGTTAATTTTGGAGTCATAGACACTCTTTCTCAAGAAGAGTCAAGACCCACTAAGCTAGACTTAGTGTTTGCAACCACCAAATCCTAGTTAAATCATAAAATTAACCCAAATAGCAAACACCCAACATCATTCAAGCATTAAACAATCGCACCCATTAATTACCCACACTAGGGTTGAGCCACAACCCTAGCTAATGGGTTTAGCTAGACATAATAGCAACAGAAATTGAAGAAGTAGTAGATAAAATCAACATATTAATTAACTAGAATGTTAATCTACAAGAATCCACGATAAAACAAGATGAAAATGCCCAAAATAGGCTAAAACTTGAGTCTCACGAGTGCAGCTGCTATCTGATATCTAATGCTTTTCCTAAAAATAATAAAATATACTATTTATACTAGGCTAGAAAAACTGGACAAAAATACCCCTGCGGGGCTGGCGCGGACCGCGCAGAAATGCAGCGCGGGCGCGTAGGGGTCTTGGTCCTCGATCACTCACTTCTGAAGCTGGGGACGCGGACCGCGCAAAAAGGTAGCGCGGCCGCGCAGGCTAATGGGCGCGGACCGTGCAACAATGAAGCGCGACCGCGTGGAAGGAATTTGGCAATTTGACACCTCTCTGAATCTCACCTACGCGGACCGCACACAAATGGAACGCGGCCGCGTGGGACTTTGCCTTGAATTTTCAAGCCTCTGAATCTCCACAAGCGCTGACCGCGTAGAAAGGAGCGCGGACCGCGCATGGTTACCTTTGAAATGTATATTCTCTGAATCTCCTAGTACGGCCGGACAGCAAAACAGTGCAGTCCGCACTAGGTCCTCTTGTCCCCACTTCAATGATTTTTGACACTTGAGCAGGTTTCACTCCGTTTCGAGCCGATTTTTGACTTTTGTCATCTTGTCGCTCAAACCTGCAATCAAGCGCACTTTGCAAGCATTCTGGGTCTATTTTATGACAATTCATACATAAAGCATAGGCAAGTATGGGCATAAAACATGTTAAAATCACAGTTATCAAGTGCCTTGTGAGAGGAATGCAGATCAATTGGCCTGCTTTTATTGTCAAATTACTAGATAGGGTCATAAATGACTCCAAGGCACATGCCACTCCATATGGGTTCATATTGACTATTGTTCTGGACAGGCTGAATGTGCCTTTGAAGAAACGGGAGATGGCATCAAGCAAGGAACATTTTGCGTCAAGACTCTTCTAGCTTATGACTATCCAGTCAATGCCATCCCAGTTGAACCTGGTTCATCTCTGAAGACACCCATCAACAGCAAGGTTAGGGCCTTGGTTCAGGAGTGTGGAACTAAGGATGATGATATTGCTAGGCTCAAGGCACGTGTGGCTGAATTGGAGAATGAGAGAGATGGCCTTAGAATTGAGCTAGCAAAAGAAAAGGAGAAGAGTGATGGAATGTTTCAGAATATGCTAAACCTTCTCCAATCTCAACCATCTAGTTCTTCCAAGCCCTAGGCCTTCCAGCACTTGTCTTTAGATCAGTCTAGTAACCCCCAGTGACCCCAGTGACCCGATTTAGGGATGTTTCAGTTTCTTTTTGCTCGTGTTTTGGAAGTTTTTTCTTTCTTTTTGTGGTTTGCTTGTGGAAACATATCCTTATCAATGACTACTACTGTTTCTCTTGTTCTATGCAACGTTTGATCTTAATAGTTTAATTATGTCTGTTGATTATTGATAATTTGATTCATGTTTTCACTTGCAGTTGCCTTAGTGGACATGAGTAATTATTAAAATCTGGGATTCACATTGGGTATGCAACTTTTCGATGATGCCAAAAGGGGGAAGAGATATTGTGCTTTACTCTTTATTCTGAATAA
>NC_031995.1:38754223-38828737 GCF_001879085.1 Nicotiana attenuata | reverse complement strand
TGAGTATAGTCAGATGGCTCGGCCTGAGAGGAGGCAAACCCTTCAGAATGATCGAAACATAAATCTACTGGTTCTAGAGGTTGAGAAGAGGTTTTTCCCTGGAACGGGTACTTTTTCTGATAGAGGCAAAGGGATTTTTTGAGTGTTTTGCTATTGAAGGATTTTGGAGAAGGGTTTCTAAGTGATAGGAACGATGAAGAAGGGGAGTGATTGAGAGGGTTACAAAGAGTAGATTTGATGATTGAGTATAGAAAAGGAAAAGGCGTCAATATAAGGACATGATGATTGATTTTCCTTCGTAGAGAGTTGTGAATAATAGGAAAACGAGAGGGAAAACTGGAGGCACACAATTGATGAACTCTTACACACAAAAGGAAACATTAGCCATATAAAGGATTAAAATTAACACATAGGCCCTAATATTTGAGATTAAGAGAAACAATGCCAAGTAATTCTCTCAAAAGTGCAGAATCTATCTTCAAGCAATGGACTTTGTAAAAGTATCTGCTAATTAATCAATAGTGCTAACAAACGACAATTCTATATCTCCCTTAATGACATGACCTCTCACGAGGTGATGCTTAATATGAATATGCTTATCTCTAGAATGATGCACATGATTCTTTGAAAGGCATATAGTACTAGAATTGTCACAAAATATTTGAATAGGTTTAAAAGATAATTCATAGTCACCCAGTTGATGAGACATCCAAAGTAATTATGCCCAACACTGTCCAATGGAAATGTACTTTGCCTCAGTTGTGGATAGTGCAACTGAGCCTTATTTCTTGTCGTTCCAGGATATTAACGCATTTCCCAGTAATTGACCACTAGTGCTTTTCCTATCTTCTTTATAACTTGCAAGATCATCATCTGAAAAACCTTCAAGCTTAAAATTGTTAGATCGCGGGTACCATAGTCCACAAGAAGTGGTTCCAAATAGTAGAAGGGCCCTGAGGCAATGTCTCACTGGTAGCAGGGATGGTGGAAGGCTCAGTGGACTGCTCAATAACCGCTGGCTCCTCAGACTGGCCAGGTGCGGTGGAGGTGGATGCCTGAGGCTTTTTGGACCTGTTTGGGTTGTCGGGACCCAACTGACTGTACCATGAGTAGGGGGCCACTAGATCTACCTGGACATCAAACCTCTTCTTCTTCACCTTCAATTCTCTAAAGTACAGGGAAAGAGTGTTCGGGAAGGGGTAGTTTGTGTTGGTCTCCTGCCCGACCGTAGAAATCACCCTTGACATGATGTTGCCCACATTCAGAGGAAAACCAGCCATAATAGAAGCCACTACAACTGCACGGGGAATAGGAACTGTGTGATCATGAGTGGAGGGGTCAAGCCTACTACACTCGAAGGTCAACTAACCTTTTGCTTCAAAACTGAACGTGTTTCTCAGAATCTTCTCCCCTGCTTTCAACCAAACTGGGACAGTGCCCGGGGCTTCCAAGTGCTGGGCCAACCACGGGCGAACCTCTTCTTTCATTGCCAGCTTTTCTAAGTATTGGGTTTCGTCCTCTTCGTTGAACCCCAAAAACTCATTCGGAGATGTCCCATCAAACATCACCACTTTGTCCCTCACTTGTGTCGCCTTTGAGTATTTCACTACATGATAAACATTGCAGTAAAATTCTTTCACCATATGTTCATTTGCGACTATGCAACGTTCCTTGAGGAACCCCCAACCCTCTCTAGTACGGAATTGTGCTTGCACATGTGGGTTTAGAGGAAGAAGATCAGAGTCAATAAATTGCCTCTCCGGAATCAATTTTCTTTTGGGCCACCACTCTCGAAATCTGTGGAAGGCTATTTCACTTACAAATCTATCAGCCCATACTTCCGGTATTCTTGTTCTATCAACACCACCAACTTGGGGCTCACCCCCCTCACCATATCCTGCACTCTCCCCAGATAATGAAGCTGTGGGGGAGGTGGAGTATTGTGCCTCACTTCTATCTTCGGACTCATCAGACGAGTCCAAAACTACATTCACCAGTTTTTTGAGGTTTTTATCAGTTGGTCCCTTGGAGGTAGGTGAAGTTGAAGGAGAGTCATGCAATTGGAGCGAGAGAGACATGTGAGTGGGAGCAGATTTAGAAGTAATACTCCGGGATGGTTCATACTCACTCCCCGAAGAGTGGGAGGCAGCTCTATCAGCTTCCCGTATTATCTTGCGGGTCTTTTTGATATTCTCCCGAGTCTGGAGAGTGAGTTTAACAACCCGCTTTCCTTTTCCCCCTCGGGAGGAACCACCCCTCCCGGGTTGTTGTTCTTTTCCTCCTCGTTGCTTAACCATGATCTGCAAAGAAAAGTCTAACATTGTTAGTTGAAGCATATGCAGTGAATTGGATGGTACAGTTGAAAGCATGGTTTAGAAACAGGGTTGCAGAATAGAAGGGGCGCGGACTGCGCAAAAGAGCCACGCGGACGCGCTGGGTAGTGCGGACCGCGTAAAACTGGAGCGCGGACCGCGCTTAAGATGTTCCAGAGACACCCCTCTCTGAATCTCACCGACGCGGTCCGCACTGTTTTGGACCGCGGCCGTGCTAGGCTGGCGCAGACCGCACAGAAAGGACGCGCGGACGCGTAGGGCAAACAATGAACTGAGGATGGGGATTTTCATTTAAGTCCAATTTATTTGTTCAAATTATGGGTCCTAATTGTCCCTACTCATTTACTAATCAAGAAGTCATGCCCATTGTTTCACATAAACACACAAAATCTACCCTAACAGGTAAAACTAAGAGAGAAAGAAGAAAATAAGAAGTTATACTAACAGGAAGCAAAATAAAAAAAAAATAAAAAAAATTAAACTGTGAATGAGATTAGTGAGGAATATTACCAGGGGTTGTGAAAGTTTTAACTACTTGAAGCAAGTTGTTTTGATGCACAGTGAAAATTTAGAGCTCAGGTAGAAAATTGGCGAAAAGGTTAAAATGAAGCCTAGGGTCTCTATTTATAGAAAACACTGTGGGACCCATTACTTACCCACCAGCGCGGCCGCGCAGAAATGGCCGCGGACCGCGCTGGATTTCTAGCATCCTTAATTGCCTGAACAACCCACGCGGACCGCACTGTTTTGGTGCGCGGCCGCGTGGGAAACTTCAGAGAGTATGTAATTTGGGCTTCTCCCGCGCGGACCGCACAAAAATGTCACGCGGACCACGCAGCAAACTTCAGAGACTCAGCTCCCATTTCACCAGCCTACGCGGACCGCACTGTTTTGGTGCGCGGCCGCGTAGGCAAACTTCAGAGACCTTAAAATTTTTGCTACTTTTGCCCTACACTGGTCCAACATCAACCCTGCAACATCTCACAAACCATGAGTTGAAAAATCCTAATCTTCAACGGAAAAATAAAAAGAAAGAAAAATACATGGGTTGCCTCCCAAGAAGCGCCTGATTTAACATCGCGGCATGACGCATTCTACCACCATATCACTTCAAATGAAGGAGTACCACCATGTGGCTGTCATCAATCTTTCCCAAGTAATGCTTCACACGATGCCCATTGACTCGGAAAACTTCACCATTTTTGTTCTTGAGATCAATAGCACCAAATGGGGTCACCCCAACAACTTCAAATGGACCACTCCACCTAGACTTGAGCTTTCCCGGGAATAACCTCAATCGGGAGTTGAAAAGAAGAACCATGTCACCCAGCTTGAATTCTTTACCCTGAGCATACTTGTCATGGAGGTACTTCATCTTGTCCTTGTACAAAGACGAGCTGGAGTAGGCATGAAATCTAAACTCATCAAGCTCATTCAATTGCTCCACTCGGAGATTTGCTGCAACATCCCATTCCAAGTTCAACTTCCTCAATGCCCACATAGCCTTGTGCTCAAGTTCCACTGGAAGATGGCAAGCTTTACCAAACACCAACCGATACGGAGACATACCAATTGGAGTCTTGTAAGCCGTCCGATAAGCCCAAAGAGCATCATCCAATTCTTCGACCAATCGGTCCTATTAGCATTCACCGTTTTAGACAGAATACTCTTTATCTCCCGATTTGAGACTTCCACTTGTCCACTAGCTTGTGGATGATAGGGGGTGGTCACTTTGTGATTAACTCCATACTTAGCAAGCAATGAGTCAAAAGCCTTGTTGCAAAAATGGGACCCCCCATCACTAATAATGGCCCGAGGAGTACCAAATCTCATAAAGATACTCTTTTTCAAAAATGCTACAACACTTCGGGCTTCATTGTTGGGTAGAGCCACAGCTTCCACCCATTTTGAAACATAGTCCACCGCCACGAGAATGTAAGTATTACCACAGGAGCTCACGAACGGACCCATGAAATCGATGCCCCAAACATCAAAAATATCCACCTCAAGAATTGTATTGAGGGGCATCTCATCCTTCTTGGAAATACCGCCGGCTCTTTGACATGCATCACATCTCTTCACCAATTCACTAGCATCCTTGAACAACGTGGGCCAATAGAAGCCACAACTCAAAACTTTTGAGGCTGTCCTCACCCCCCCGTGATGACCACCATAGGGAGAAGAGTGACAAGCCTCCAATATGCTCATTTGTTCACTTTCCGGTACACATCTCCTTATCACTCCATCCGTGCAAATTCTAAACAAATACGGATCATCCCAATAGAAATCCAAACTATCCCGCTTGAGTTTCTTCCTTTGGTTGGAAGAGAGCTCACACGGGACGTTACCAGTCACAATGAAGTTGGCGATGTCCGCGAACCATGGCATTTCACACATAGAAACGGAAAGAAGATGCTCGTCAGGAAACCTATCATTAATCTCAATACCATCACTTGGTCTCCCATCTTCCTCTAATCGGGACAAATGGTCGGCAACTTGATTCTCGCTTCCCTTTCTATCCACAATCTCTAAATCAAATTCCTGAAGAAGTAGCACCCATCTCATCAATCTTGCTTTCGAATCCTTCTTAGTCATCAAATACCGAAGGGCTGCATGGTCCATGTGTATGATCACCTTTGCTCCCATAAGGTAAGGTCGAAATTTCTCCATCGCGAACACAATAGCCAATAGCTCCTTTTCTGTCACTGTGTAGTTTCTCTGGGCCTCATTCATAGTCTTGCTAGCATAATACACAGGATGGAACATTTTGTTGATCCTTTGGCCTAGCACCGCCCCAACCGCTACATCACTCGCATCGCACATAAGTTCAAAAGGCAAATCCCAATTAGGTGCGGTGATTATAGGAGTTGTTGTCAACTTGTGTTTCAATAGCTCAAAAGACTCCATGCACTTCTCATCAAAAATAAACTTGACATCCTTCTCTAACAACTTGCAAAGCGGGTTCACAATTTTTGAAAAATCTTTAATGAATCGCCGGTAGAACCCGGCATGACCAAGAAAACTCCTCACCCCTTCGACAGAAGTAGGGGGAGGGAGCCTTGAGATAACCTCTATTTTTGCCTTGTCAACTTCAATTCCTTGCCTTGAGATTTTGTGACCCAATACAATTCCCTCTTGCACCATAAAGTGACATTTCTCCCAGTTGAGCACAAGGTTGGTTTCTTCACATCTTGCCAAAACCCTATCCAAGTTCACCAAACATTCTTCAAATGAATCTCCCACCACGCTGAAGTCGTCCATGAATACCTCCAAGATATCCTCCACCATGTCGGTGAAAATTGCCATCATACATCTTTGGAAGGTCGCTGGGGCATTACATAGTCCAAATGGCATTCTCGAGAAAGCGAACGTGCCATAAGGACATGTAAAGGTTGTCTTCTCCTGATCCTCCGAGGCAATGAGAATTTGATTATACCCCGAGTAGCCATCTAGAAAACAATAAAAGGCCCGGCCCGTAAGACGATCAAGCATTTGGTCCAAGAATGGTAGTGGGAAATGATCTTTTCTTGTCACCTTGTTCAGCTTTCTATAGTCCATACACACTCTCTAGCCCGTAACTGTCCGAGTAGGAATGAACTCATTGTTGGCATTGGTCAGTACCGTCATTCCACCCTTCTTTGGCACACATTGGAACGGAGAGGTCCATGAACTGTCGGAGATCGGGTAAACCACACCGGCGTCAAGCCACTTGATAACCTCTTTCTTTACTACTTCTTGCATCACCTCGTTGAGTCTTCTTTGATGTTCAAGAGATGGCCGTGCATCCTCCTCCAAGATGATCTTATGCATGCAAAATGCGGGGCTTATTCCCCCGATGTCCGCCAAAGTCCATCGCTTTTGAAGCACCTCCACAGTGGCCTCAACCTGCAAGTTAGTAAGGCAAGAAAAAAGAATAACTGGAAGAGTAGAATTAGAGCCCAAGAATTCATACCCGAGGTGTGGAGGAAGTGGTTTCAACTCCAACACCGGTGGCTCCTCAATTGATGGCTTGGTTGGCGGAGTTTTGCGATTTTCAAGATCCAAAGATAGTTTCCTAGGCTCATATGAATATGAACCCATTCCATGCAATGCATTCACGCACTCCACTCTACCGGTATCATCATTGGCATCCATGTTAAGAACACACCTCCGTACTATTGGGTTGCCTCATTGACTTGCACACATGAAATACCACCTTCTCATCACCCACACGGAATGTTAACTCCCCTGCTTCCACATCAACCAATGCCTTCCCCGTAGCTAGGAAAGGTCTTCCAAGAATAATAGGCACTTCGAAATCCACTTCGCAATCCAATATGACAAAGTCGGCCGGCAATATAAATTTGTCCACCCGGACAAGCACATCGTCGATTATACCTAAAGGCTTCTTCATCGACCGGTCCGCCATTTGAAGTCTCATTGAGGTTGGCCTAGGTTGCCCAATTCCCAAAGTCTTGAAGACTGAGTACGGCATCAGATTAATGCTAGCCCCCAAGTCACATAGGGCCTTAGAAAGGTCTGCACTTCCGATAGTGCAGGGAATAGTGAAAGCTCCAGGGTCTTCTAGTTTCGGGGCCATAGAATGCACAATCGCACTAACTTGGTGCATCATCTTTATTGTTTCACACTCCATAGAGCGCTTCTTGGTGACTAAATCCTTCATAAATTTTGCGTACCCAGGCATTTGTTCAAGTGCCTCCACTAAAGGAACATTGATTGTGAGGCTCTTCATCATGTCTATGAATTTCTTGAACTGATTGTCGTTCTTTTGCTTTGCTAACCGCTGAGGATATGGTGGAGGTGGTCTAGGCAAGGGTGCCTTAGCCTTGGGCACCGCCTGCTCGGGAATATCAATAATGTGTTCCCTAGACGGGTTCACGGTATCTTGAGTCTCTACCCCGGCCTCATCATCAATATCAATCCGCACATCATTTGTCACTATTGGTTCAACCACATTGTCAACATTTAAAGGTGCATCATCATCATGCAAATCAATTTCATCATTCACAACTTGATTCTCAACCGAGGCATGCACATCACCGCCTCTTCCACTCCTAGTTGTAACCGCCATCACATGATTGTTACCCCCATTCGGGTTCACTACCGTATCACTTGGTAGCGCACCTTTTGGTCGGGTATTTAAAGCTTGAGAGATTTTTCCTATTTGCACCTCTAGGTTCCGGATGACGTGTTATGCGAAGCCAATTGTGCGTCAGAATCTTGGTTCTTTTTCATCATCTGCTCGAACATCATTTCTATCCGTCCCATATCACTTCCAGAAGAACTAGGCCCTTGTGACTGAAAGGGAGGTGGATTGTTTGGTTGTTGGGACATGGGGGGCCTTTGAAAGCCTTGCCCCCTACCACCATTATTCCACCCTCCTTGATTGCTATTGTTGTTGTTCCAATTGTTGTTGTTCCCATTCCAATTGCCTTGGTTATTACCTTGATTACCCCAATTGTAGTTCTGATTGTTATTGTTCCAATTGTTACCACCTTGTTGTTGATTATTGTTATTCCAATTGTCGCCTCCTTGTTGATTGCCCCAATTGCCTTGGGGGCGCCATTGTTGATTTCCTTGGTAGTTATTGACATATTGGCATTCCTCACTTTGATCATCAAAACACTCGTTCGAATAACAACCACCATCATTGTTGTTGTCAAACTGCTCACCATAACCTTGAGGTTGTTGTTGCCCTCTTTGCCTCCTTTTTAGCATAGAAACATTCTCCATTGCATTGACTTGGCGCGGGTTTTGTACTTGTTGCAATTGCGCCTTCGCCAACTGATTCATTGTTGTTGTAAGTTCGGCAATAGCTTCGCCATGGTCACTCAACTCCTTGTACAAATGGATGACCGTGGGGTCACCTTGGGGTATATTTGCTCGGCTTTGCCATGCCGAAGAGGTGTCAGCCATTTCATCAAGTACGTCACATGCCTCTTGGTAAGAAAGTTTCATAAAGTTCCCACCGGCCAATTGGTTCACAATGCACTGATTCGTGGTGTTGATTCCCCTATAGAAAGTCTGCTGGATCATCGCCTCAGTCATGTCGTTGTTAGGGCACTCCTTCACCATTGTTCTATATCGCTCCCAGATCTCATGCAATGGTTCCGTTGGCATTTGCTTGAAGGCTAGAATCTCGTCCCGAAGAGCCGCCATATGACTTGGAGAAAAGAACTTGTCAATAAATTTGTCCGCCAATTCATCCCATGTGGTGATAGAATGATTTGGTAACCTTTCTAACCAGTCCAACGCTTTGCCCCGAATAGAAAATGGGAAAAGCCTCAATCGCAACGCATCCTCTGACACGTTTGTTTGTTTGCTGCCCCAGCAAGTATCTACGAACCCCTTCACGTGCTTGTATGTATTTTGGTCGGAGGCGCCCGTAAAATATCCCCTTTTCTCGAGCAAGGTCAACATGACATTTGTGATTTGAAAGTTCCCCGCCCGGATTCGGGGAGGAACGATGGCACTTGCGTACCCTTGATTAGGAAGAACTCTTGGGACCGCTCTTGGTGGTGGCGGAGGAGGGTCTGGAATAGGATTGTTGTCATTTACATTAGCATTGGCATTTCTACCTCTCCGTGGTACTTGAGGTACTGGAAGCTCATCTTGCTCAACATCTTCATCCTCCTCCCCCGCCAAGGCATTGCCAAGAGGGTCATTTCCGTTTAGAGCCATGTGTACCTGATGGATCAACACAAATAAAGTTAGTAGAAAGAAGGAAAGAGAAGCAAAACACAAAACTAGCTACACAAATAGTCAACACCGTAAGCTCCCCGGCAACGGTGCCAAAAAGTGATCGCAGCGGACTCAACCTTAGGAAGAGTGGGCGCTAATACTTTTACCCAATAGTGGTATCGGGGTCAATTTTCACAGGGAGCTAGAAAGGGAGTTGGATATTTGCTTAGTCTAGAAATGTGTGTTTGCTTCTAATTGATCTTCTATCATTTTTGGATTTTTATGATTATCAACTATAATTTAACAACTACTAATTATAACTAAATTATGCTAAGATATTAATTCTAGGTTGTATGCAAGATAGAGAAAGACACTAGGGTCGTGGCATTTACCTAGGTCGTCAACTAACGGGTAGAGATTCCTAATACAAGAATGATGATTATGGGGCTTATGCTATAACCGTTGCACGATTGCACTCACTCTCACACCTCTCGGTAGAAAGAGTGATTTTGCCCAATTGACTCTCTCGAGACCAATTGGGTAGGCTAACAAGCCCAAGCAACTTAGGGTTCAAGTTTGGTAATTACTCTCTCGAGGTATAACCCGTTAATTGGGATTACCATTCTCATGGGTCCATCCCAATTCCTTGTTGGGTTAATTTTGGAGTCATAGACACTCTTTCTCAAGAAGAGTCAAGACCCACTAAGCTAGACTTAGTGTTTGCAACCACCAAATCCTAGTTAAATCATAAAATTAACCCAAATAGCAAACACCCAACATCATTCAAGCATTAAACAATCACACCCATTAATTACCCACACTAGGGTTGAGCCACAACCCTAGCTAATAGGGTTTAGCTAGACATAATAGCAACAGAAATTGAAGAAGAAGTAGATAAAATCAACATATTAATTAACTAGAATGTTAATCTACAAGAATCCTCGATAAAACAAGATGAAAATGCCCAAAATAGGCTAAAACTTGAGTCTCACGAGTGCTGCTGCTATCTGATATCTAATTCTTAACCTAGAAATAATAAAATATTCTATTTATACTAGGCTAGAAAAACTGGACAAAAATACCCCTGCGGGGCTGGCGCGGACCGCGTAGAAATGCAGCGCGGCCGCGTAGGGGTCTTGGACTTCGATCACTCACTTCTGAAGCTGGGGACGTGGACCGCGCAAGAAGGTAGCGTGGCCGCGCAGGCTGATGGGCGCGGACCGCGCAACAATGAAGCGCGACCGCGTGGACACAAGCGCTGACTCCGTAGAAAGGAGCGCGGACCGCGCATGGTTACCCTTGAAATGTATACTCTCTGAATCTCCTAGCGCGGCCATGCAGCAAATCAGTGCGGTCCGCGCTAGGTCCTCTTGTCCCTACTTCAATGATTTTTGACACTTGAGCAGGTTTCACTCTGTTTCGAGCCGGTTTTTGACTTTTGTCATCTTGTCGCTCAAACCTGCAATCAAGCGCACTTTGTAAGCATTCTGGGTCTATTTTATGACAATTCATACATAAAGCATAGGCAAGTATGGGCATAAAACGTGTTAATATCATAGTTATCACTGGGCTATTGTTGCCTGTTAGGCCTGCAACATTTCGAGGATCACCCGCAGGCTGATCCCGCCATCTTCACCACTATGTGTGTTCTGAGTAGGTGATCGGGTACCCCCACGAATGCTGCTTTCGGAATCGACGGCCGAATTTCCATTGATGGCTACATGCGAACTGACGTCGATTGGATCTACAGCCGGAATTGCATCGAGGCCAGCAGGGGGTACAATGTTTCCTGGTGCAATGTACTCATTTTTGCCGTGGTGGCTGAGATCATTATGAATGTGTTGAGGTGCCGACTGAGAGTTTGACATTTTTTAATACTGTAATCAAAGATACTTCAAAGTACAAGTGTAAAATAGTGTGTGTTACGAAAGTTTGTACCAGGTAATCACTATTATCCTTAGCCCATCGGTGGGCGCCAAACTGTTTATCCTAAAAACGGATAACAATTGAATTTATACGCGGTTTTAAGGATACGTGATATAACTTGGCACAAAATAAGAAGATACGTAAATTGATATTGAAATTAACTGAAAATAAAATTAAAGCAAACCAAATGAAATGTATAGCTTTGGCCCTCGAGCTAGATCGCCCTCGAACCTAACATGTATTTCACTAGAATGTATGAACAAAGTAACAGAGTATTGGGAGCTTAAGAGTAAGACAATATATTGCTGTGTATTGCGTGAATATGATGTGCTTTACAAATGATCAGACCCCCTTTATATAGTAGGGGAGTCCCACCCTTAATACAATCCTAAATACAGTAAGAAATCTCATGATTAGCTGATTAATCGACCTATTCTTGATACGTGCCGAGATTTCTGCCGTGATCCTTGCCCGATCACGGATATCTGGCTTTTCGTTATCTGGCTCGGCAGACTTCCCTCGATCTTGCTCGATCTCTATCCCGCTTGGTCTCGATCTTGGCTAATCTCGATCTCGATCGGTCCCTGAGTCACGAGCTTTGCAATCTAACTTCATGTTACGGTCCGGTATGACATGGGGTCGAACCTTAGCTTGCCACACCACGGTCTCGATTAATCATACAAAAAGGGCAAGCCCGATTTTGACTGTATACATAAACAGAAAAGAATCGCCGCAAAAAAATTCATGATCTAAGCCATGTTACCATTAGGTTACTATTATCAAACTTGTGATCAACTAACTCGATGTACTGCTTTTAATCATAGAAACAAGCGTGGTCCTAACATTGTCGATTGTTTGTACCTAAATATTTATGTGAGAATTACAAAAAATATAACATCAAAATGTTAGTAATAACAATACAATAAAAATACAGCAATAAGGAAGGATAGTAGAAATAAAGGATGGTTTAGGCCTCATTGTTTGCACTTAATGGAGGTCTGAATCTTAATCATTCAGATCTCAGACACTAAGTGCGTTTGTTTTTAAAGTCTGAATCTTAGCTATTTAGATCTTAATCATTAAGTGTGTTTGTTTTTTTTACTTCACAACTACTTAATGGGTCTGAATATGTTTGTATGATTAAGATCTATAACAGAGACTTAATTTCATTAAGATGTTATCACATATTCATTATGAACTGCCGCCACCGCCTATCATTATCAACTACCACCATGCCACCACCGCCACCATACTAAACCACCACCACCACCACCCCCACCACCACCACCTCCTCCACCACCACGTCCACCACCACCACGCCACCATCATACTCAATCATAGCCGCCACCATTATCGACCATCACCACCCACTATCCCCACCACTCCGACCACCATCATTCTCACCCACAACAACACTTGTCCACCTCAGCTAAACAACTGACCACCCCATCACCATCAACAACCACAGTCGGCATTGCCCATCATTATAACCTACCACCACCCACCCACCATCTTCCTCAGTCAGAACCACTACCACCACCCGCCATTATTAACTATCATCAACCACCACCACCATCCTCAATCATAATCGCCACCACTACCAATCACTACTAGCTACTAGCATGAACCACCATCATCAACCAAAACTACCACTAACTACCGCCTCTAGTCGGCATACACCCATTAGCCATCACCACCAACAACTATCATATTTTAAAAAACTATATATTTTATTGATAGAATATTAGATTAGTTAATTCATTTGAATTTTATGTTTAATAATTTTTAAAGAAAGATAAACTTTATACATTCAGATAAAAATCAAACAGTGTTAATTATTTCTATCCGGATCTTAATACACATCTTAATATATCCAGATGTGTATTCAGATTTAGATATCTTAATCTTAATGCACGTCATTCAGATGTCTATTCAAATTCAGACGTCCTAATCTTAAAAAAATAAATGAGGCCTTAGACTTTTTTGGTGCTGAAGACTGTATAATGAAGCCCATTTGGCCCTATTAGACCGAACATGGATGAGGATAGGCGGCAGAAGATCCAATCCAATTGGACTAAAATAGAGTTTCAGATGCAAGTCTCGTGCTCTAGGTTGTACATGCGAGGCAAAAAAGTGAAAGAGAAAGAGAGGGATTAGAGAAATAAGGCCTTAACAGATACGATAGATGAATATAGACATGACATGAAAATATGTTGACCAACATTCAAAGAAATAAACTCATGTATTAATGATCCTCAACACTACTAAAAATGTTACGGCTAATAGAAATGAGTTCTGGCCACCACAAGCACTAGCTTACAGCTTGTTTGGATATTTGTTACCTATTGCACTGTATCGTATTTTTATTTTAAATACAATATTTGTTTTGATTGTTACTTAATTTTTATTGTACCGTACCCATACAACACTTAGACAAGATGTAAACTTTCCCTACAGTTATGGTTTACTTAGTCCACAACAATGAAGGTAATCATCATAGGCACAGTTTCATATCGAGAAGTAAGCATTAACATTTTACAAATATAGCGCCCTAAAGTCATATTTTCCCTTTCTAAGTAGTGTATTAGTAGAAAATAAATATGACACGTGGAATTACGTATGGCTGATAAGATATGATACGTGGATCACTAAGAAGATGACAGCTGGAATACTGCATTAGAAGATGCACGAGATACAAGAGGCACGGGCAAATCACTCACGGGATGAAGGGATGCAGTTGCCTGTATCTAAATCATTCAGTAAATATGGGTTGAATGAATCAAGACAATAAGAAAGGGAATATTCACGAACCTCTAATTATTGAGGAATAAGAATTGGAACCGTTATAATATCTCCGCAAACAGTTACGATTGTCAATTATAACAGATTATTAGTGTCATTAATGTCATAATGATTCGGCCATAAAAAGAAGGAAACGTTATATTTGTAAACCCCCATAAAAGGGAAGAGAATTTTATTTTTAAGGATCATCTTAGACTATATTGGAATATATTCACTTTTCTGCTATCTTGATTTTGCAATAAATTATTTCTTTACTTCTTTTTGTCTTTTCCTTTCATATGATCGAGAAAGTACGAAATTTCTTGGTTATCAGTAACCCAAGTTCTTCTAAAAATAGGCTTTGACCGGAATACACATTTTTTGGTTAAAGAAATTAGTTCCGTTGCCGGGAATCTGATAATCATTTCACTTTCTAAATTCATCTTTCTGTAAAACAATCATGTCAACTGCCAACGACAACAACCAACAAAACCAACAAAACCAACTGAACCAACAGAATCAACAAGAGGGTAAAATTCCAATCCCGTTACCCCAAAATTCTCATCAACACTCCCGAGAAGGGTCACCTGACAGATCAACATCACATGTGAATAATTAACAAGGGGAAGATCAAACTGCTGAAGATGCATTGAAGCAACTAATTGCAGAACACGTCAACAATGCTCTTCAAGCTTTCGTTAGTGGATTAACAACTGTACCACCAACTCCACCTCCAAACGGCACCGCAACCATAGAGAACCCACGCTCAGGACTCGCCAATTCGGGCAGTGGAGGAACTCCCACCGAATCTCGCGATGGAAGGTCAGGTATTCCAAATAATTCCGATTTACAAAGTTTAGTACTAACTTTGAAGAAACAGCTCAAGGAGCAGAACGATCGCATAGAGCAGATACCTGCTGTGCCACCCGTGATTAAAGGAGTGGATATTGATATATATTCTCAACAACCCTGGAAGCCAAGTGCCGCTCCCTTGCCAATTCCAAAAATGTTTAAGATGCCCGATATCCCGAAGTATGATGGGACAACCGATCCACGAGATCATGTAACTGAGTGAGCGTTTGAACAAGATCCCCAGCGTAAACCTCCTTCTGATTAAGCAAGTCCTTCAAACCCCTGATTTCTTCATTAGCTTTAGAAAGCTACTCCGCGGATGAAGACTCAAGAATGTCTTTGTCCTTGCCCACTTGATTGGTAGAGGCTTTTTTCAATTGCCAATTATGATGCCATCACTTGTATTTGCTATTCCAAAGCACATTTCTCCTCATCCAAAACTTCTTTTTCCAATTGAAGACTCTCGTACCGTTCCCTCCAGTTGTATGCTTCCGTACGATATCAGATTGATCTTCACAAGAAAGGTAAGAAGTGATTATCAAACAAGGATAAAAGTTACGAGGGAAAAAAAGTTAAGGCTTATACCTTCAAAGATGAATGAACAATATCTTCCATCCATTTAAAGAACTGTGGCTTTCCAAATTAGACTTCTCAACTGGGCCAATTAAAGGTTTTAGCCATACATCGGTCTGGACGGACTTTTTCAAAAGATTGCCATCCTCTAGGACTTCAATGGTAATTTTTTTCATCATCCTATTGCTACTTGAAGAACCAACTTCAACACGTGAAGTAGTAGAAGTAGGGACAATGAGGAATTGAAAATAGCCACGGGAGCAATAGTAGCAAAGACAAGAGCATGAAATTGAGAAATAATAGTAGCAGACACTGGAAACGAGGCGAGGGGTGCTTCATCAGAACAAGGTCAAAATTTTCATTATCAAACCCACGGGAAAACAGTTGATTAGTAGAGTCACGGGGTGAAGCATTTCTCTTCATCAGAGCTCGTTATAACAACACTTTCAGGCTCATTCACGGGGACTTAACTTGGAGGAGGGATGACTTCATCATCCAAAATAACACTCCTTCTAGCCCGAGGCCTGCGCACTAAGGAACCCTCTTCTCGTTCCGCTTCACCATCAGAGCCATGAGCTCTCTCAGCTTTTCTCTTTGATGAGGAATTTAAAATCATTTCTTAAGCAAGAGACAAAGAAATTCTTGATGAAGTAATAGATGCGGCACTGACACCTCGAATGGGAAAACCTAACAAAAGAAAAAATTAGAAATCCCCAAATAAATACGAATGAAAGTAAGGAAATTAAAGGAAAGTATACCATAAGTTTTGCCTTTCCTACCAAACCTATGAGAAAGGTATTTCCGGGATCTTCTTTCTATGGGGGCAACCGATAACATCTTCTCTACCCAAGCACGGAAGTCTGGTATTTCATTAAAAACTTCTATGGTTGCTAAAAAGAGAAACAAAACGTCCATTAGATCGTCAATTTCTTCCTCTTTCGTAAAATAAGAAAAGTATGAAAAAGAACTTACGTGCAAAATTCCACTTCTCTGGAAAAGGCAGTTTCTCTTTACCCACTAAACCACTTGTGTGAGCAGCAATGAAACAGGCATACCAGCCACGATCCTTATCATCTTCAGGGCTAACCAAAATCCTTTTGCTCCTGGCAACTAGAGTAAAAACCCATGAGCGGAACAATTTAGGGGAATATAGATGAAGTAAGTGTTGAGAAGTAAAGGGTAAAGTGGCCAAATTAGATAACTATCGTAAACAAGCAACGGCTCTCCATACAATAGGACCAATCTATCCTAAGCAAACATTGAATAAGCGACAAAATTCTATAATAACTGGGTCGATAGGGGGTCTGAAACCTAAATTGAAAGGATATGTGTAAAGGAAAGAATAACCAGATAGGAATAAAGTTATCCTTTCGTTTGGACCAGGAATTTAAATTGGAAAATCAGGTTTCCAGTAACATTCTCTTCACACAAGAGAAATCAAACCATCAGTAATCTGAGAAGGATAGACATCATCACAATCATGGGAAGTCATAGAAGTAACTTGGTTCATAATTGATTCACGATCAGTGGAGAAAGAAAATTCCACAGGAATAATTTCATCTACAGTTGGTTCTCTCCTGATTCCTAATTTTTGACAGAAGATCTATTGGTTGAAGAAGCCCTAGTCCGAGAAGAAGAAGGGGTAACAATACGGGGCTGAGAAGTAGAACCACACATAGATAAAGACCCTAAGTTACGTAACCTACCGCCTTTTCTACTCCTAACAGGAGTAGTTTAAGAAGGAAGTTCATCTACAATGATTGTTCTACGAGGGTTGGGGTTTGGTGAAGACATGGATGCAGGAATGTAATGTGTGCTGAAAAATAAGAACAATTAGAGAAGAATGATACTGTAGATTGAAGGTTTTTTTCTTTTTCAAAAAATAAAGGCACATGAGGTATTTATAAGAAGGAGAACCCGTCATGTAAAGAGAGTCATGATAGAAACGTCATAATGAAGTAGTCACTTCGTGACTGACGCAGCCGCAAGAAAACCCTAAAATATGCTGAAGAGTTGCAGACCCATTCGGCGGAGGCCATGTGGCACATGCATTAAATGGAAGTGACATACGATGCATTGATTCTGAAGAAGGTATAAATGATACATGGGAAACGGCGGCAAAAATTTCCGCCATAAATACATACCACTTCCCAAATATTCAATTACAGAAGATTCGGCAAGTGGCGGGATTATCTGTATCAGTAGAAAATAAATATGACACGTGGAATTACGTGTGGCTGACAAGACATGATACATTGATCACTAAGAGGATGACAGTTAGAATACTGCATTAGAAGATGCACGAGATATAAGAGGCACAGGCAAATCACTCACGGGATGAAGGGATGCAGTTGCTCATGTCTAAATCATTCAGTAAATATGGGTTGAATGAATCAAGGCAATAAGAAAGAAAATATTCACGAACCTCTAATTAACGAGGAATAAGAATTGGAACCGTTACAAAATCTCCGCACACAGTTACAATTGTCAATTATAACGGATCATTAGTGTCATTAATATCATAATGATTCGTTCATAAAAGCGAGGAAATGTTATAATTGTAAACCCCTATAAAAGGGAAGATAATTTCATTTTTAAGGATCATCTGAGACTATATTGGAATATATTCACTTTTCTGCTATCTTGACTTTGTAATAAATTATTTCTTTACTTATTTTTGTCTTTTCCTTTCATATGATTGAGAAAGTACGAAGTTTCTTGGTTTTCAGTAACCCGAGTTCTTCTTGAAATAGGCTCTGACCGAAATACACATTTTTTGGTTAAGCAAGTAGCATGTAAATACTTTCTATGATATTCTTATATGTAGTATCTCTAATGTCTTTGCTCAAAAAATACTTTGGAGTATAGGTGGAATCAACTGAGCAGAACAATAGAGCTACTGAAAATTCACCTAACAGAGGAGTGTGGTTAGAACAAAACTAGGTCTTGATCAATTGCAAGTCTTATATGACATGATATCTATTCTTATATCTTAATAGAATTAAGTGGTTGGCACTAAGGAAATCTCTAGTGTGTTTTCTACTAAACAAACTGCTATCTCATAAGACTCTAACATTTGCAATGTCACTTTCAAGTTATGATAAAACAGAATCTCACACATAATCTTTACGAAATCAAACTAACAACTAACACACATACATTCCTGGATTTCAGAAAAGATAAAAGGGAGAGATGATTGCTACAATTTCACATTTTAAGATAATGAATCTATAACGTGACCTAGCCTAACATAAACTTGATTTTTGAATATTGATAGTTTCCTTATGAGAAAAAAAGAACTAACTTATGTTTTGAAGGACTTAAAACAAGAACCGATAACATACATTTGTTTTCTTAAATTTATAAAACTAAAATAATAACCTTGCTGCCATTTTTGATGAGTCTTTTTGGCAAGTATAGCTTTAGGGAAAGGATATAAGGGATTGGAAAGATTAATGACAGGGGGTGAATGATTTTAGAAGGAAGGTCATAGCAGAATTTAAGTTGGGTTTATGGAAGGTGGGTTGTATTTGGTTAGTTTGTAGGAAATAGAGCCAACTCTTTGCGCAATTGGATAGGGGCCAAAATATCTAGATGTAAGCTTGTGATATGGAGAAGTAGATAAGGTGGACTGCCTATAGGGTTGTAGTTTAACAAAAACCCAATCACCAACAACAAATTATTTATCAGTTCTGTGAGTATTGGCGTGGCTTTTCTTCCTCTGCCGTGCTCTAGCCAAATGAAACATTGCTAGCTATAAATTCCCTGAGCAAGGAAACTTCTTCAATAGAATCTATGGATGAATCACCAGGAAGATAAGGCACATGCAATGGAGGAGGATAGCCATATAGCAACTCAAAAGGGGAAGTCTGAAACAGAGTGAGTGCTACAATTATACCACGATTCTGCTAAGGGTAGGAAAGATGACCAATCAGAGGGAGTGTCAACACATAAGAATCTTAGATAGGTTTCCAAACATCTATGGAGGACCTCCGTTCGCCCATCAGTTTGAGGATGATAAGCAGTGGAAGCCTACAATGCAACACCATGGACTGCCATGAATTCATGGCAAAAAGAGCTGATGAAAATGGGATCCCTATCACTAGTGATTTTGGCAGGAATGACATGAAGCTTATAGATATGATTCAGGAATATAGGCACCAATGATTGTGCAGAGTAAGGATGATTGAGGGCAATGAAATGACCATATTTAGTTAGTCTATCCACAATGACCCAAATAACAGTTCTGCTCTTGGACTTGGGGTAATCTTTCAATGAAATCCATGTTAATATCAGTCCAAGATAGGGAAGGAATAGGCAAGGGTTGCAAAAGGCTAGGGTAAGCACTGATGTCATACTTATTCCTTTGGCAAACTGAACATTGTGGATAAAATCAAGGATATCGTTTCTGATCCCTTTCCAATAAATGTAATCTAGGATCTTTTTGGTGGTAGCATTAATGCCTGAGTGTCCTCCAACTAGTGTAGAGTGCAATAAGGTCAAGATCTTGGTCCTCAAAGTGCTGTCATTACCAATAACTAGCTTGCCATTTCTCATGAGTTGGTTATTAATCCAAGTGTAATGTTTTTGAGGTGTAGTCGGCAAGGTGCTGATGAGAGCTTGCAGCTCAGGATCAATGTTCTGGCTGCCTTCAATTTCCTTCCATAAATCTTCATGTACATATCATCAAGGTCATGAGCTCAGCACCTGGGACCCTAGTTAGTGAATCAACTTCCATATTTTCCTTGCCCTTTTTATACTGTATTTCAAAGTCACATGGAAGAAGTTTGGCAATCCATATGATTTGAGAATCAGTATGTAGCTTCTGCTCCAGGAGATAATTAAGAGTTTTTTGATTAGTCCTTACAATAAAATGCTGCCCTAGGAGATAATGTGACCACTTAGTCACTGCAAAGATTACGGCCAACAACTTTCTTTCATAAACTGAGAGAATGATGTGCCTAGGAGCAAGTCCTTTACTGAAAAGGCAATTTGATGATCATTCTGCATAAGGACAGCCCCAATACCTGTACCACTTGCATCAGTCTCTACTACAAATAAAATGCCATAGTCAGGTAAAGCCAAGATAGGAGTAGAAGAGAGAGCAATCTTCAGTTCCTTGAAAGCCTATTTTGCAGCTTCTGACCAATAGAAATTATCCTTTTTTAGCAGCTCAGTTAAAGGTCTATTGATGAGTTCATATCCTGTAATAAACTTCCTGTATTAGCGAACCAACCCAAATAATCCTCTCAAGTGTTTAACACGGGTAGGAGTAGGCCATTGCTGCACTGCACCAATCTTTTTAGGATCAGTGAAAACGCCTTCAGCAGAGATGAAATGGCCTATGTATTCAACTCTAGAAACTCCAATATCACACTTGGATTATTTGGCCAACAAGCTGTGTTGCACCATGGTATCAAAGACCTATTGGAGATGCATAGCATGATCTTGCAAGTTGCCACTGTATATCAGAATATCATGAAAGAATACCAGGACAAATTTCCGTAAGAAATGCTGAAACAGGTGATTCATTAAGTACTGGAAGGTAGAGGGAGCATTGGTTAGCCCAAAAGGCATTACCAAGTATTCATAGTGGCCCATGTGTATTTTGAAAGCTGTTTTTGGAATGTCCTCCTTCACCATTCTAATCTGGTGATTGCAAGACCTCAACTCTATTATAGAGAAAATTGTTGCACCTGCCAATTCATCAAGTAAGTAATCTATGATTGGTATAGAAAATTTGTCTTTGATAGTACACTGATTCCATTCCCTGTAGTCTACACATAGACTCCAGGACCCATTTTTTTTGCCTACAAGGACCACAAGGGAAGAAAAGGGACGGTTGCGGTAATAAATGATCCCTTGTTGTAGCATTTTCTGAACAAGCATTTCTATAATGTCTTTCTTCATGGTGGAATACCTGCAGGACCTAATGTTAGCAGCTTTAGCTCCTGGTTGCAAGGGTATCTGATGGTCAAATGGGCATCTAACATGAGGTAGTGAAGTAGGCTTATCAAAGATCTTAGAGTACCTTCTAAGTAGGTGCTCCATAGGAGCTGGAATATTATGCTCATTAGCCAAATAAAGAGCATTAAGTTGACTATTGTTTGCTGATTTATGCTGAGTTGTGACCACATATAACATGAAAAGTTGGACCTCCTCACCTTTCAGTTTACCTATTCCTTTAGAACTGAGCACCTTACATTCATCAGTGACACCTTTCAATAAATGGAACTTGCCTTGTTAGTTAAATGCCATAGTGAGCTAAGCGTACTCCATAGTGACAGGCTCCAACGTTTTCATTCATAAAGCACCCAATACCAAGTCATACTTACCTACTGGAAACACAATCAAATCAAAAGTAAAGGTAGTACCCTGCAGGATCAATTCAAATTCTCTCACCACTCCTGAAGTAGCTTCCAAAGTATTATTTCCCAAACTCACATATCCTACCTTAGTAGGGTTAACTGTGCAGCCCAATCTCTTAGCAGACCTTTCATCAATGAAGTTGTGGGTGCTTCCACCATCCAATAAAATTTGTATTGGTCGCCTATCACTGTATCCAGTCACATGAATGGTCTAAGAACCGTGCAGCCCATTAAGAGCATACAAGGAAATATATGAGTGTCATCTTCAGAATTGGACCATTCTTCTTTAGGTGAATCACACTCAGAATTAGACAAGTCTTCCTTCACTAGTTCTTTCTCAGGGAATTCCAATTCCATAACAAACATTTGCTTTGGAAGGTTACATTTATGACCTAGAGTATACTTTTCATCACATAAATAGAAAAGGACTTTAGCTATCCTAGCTTACATCTTAGCATGAGATATGGTTCTTCTAGTTCTAGTAATGTTGGTACTGTTTGGTGCTGGTAAGGCTAGTTTGGGCACATGAGCTGGAATAAGGTGGCTAGGTTTATATGGAGATGGTTCATAGGTTTGTTTCCTCATAGGCAAAGAAGAGCCAGCCGAGTGATAGTGTTTGTGAGCTCTGGCATTAGTTGCTAAGGTTGCCTCGACCAACCTAGCTAACCTATAGGTTTTAGAGAGTGTTTGAGGTTCAGGCATCCTCAAAGGGTTCACCAATTCTTCCTTTAAACCTCCCAAAAAGCAGGCGATAACTTGATTGGTAGATAGATCACATTGAGCAAGCAAACGTACAAAAGCGAATTGGAATTCCCTCATAGATCCAGTTTGCCTTTCAGTTCTAACATCGGATCTACAAATTCTTCACTGAATGTTTCCATCAAAGCAGCCAAATATTCCTCCCAATTAGGTGGAATTACTGAGTCTCTACATTTGAGATATGATTGGTGCCTAACTAATGCTTTATCATCCAAATTCATTGCAACCAGGTCGACATTTAGGTTATTAGGTGTATTATCTACAGTGAAGTATTATCACAGAGTATGTTATAAACTCTGTGATGATCTAGAATATCTAGTTCTAGCTAGTTCTTTCTTTTTACATGCATGCTAGTAGTTGAGGCTTTTTTATTTGTCTCAATAGGATTAGTAAGGTAAGGTTTAGCCCAGTTTGTGTTGCTCTAGCCCTATGCCTTTGGAAAGATATCCAAATGGCTATGAGATCATATGCCCTCGTGAGACTTTGCCGGCAGCTACACCATGATTCCTCTACATGAGGCTGCCATAAGGGCAATGTGAGGCGCAGAGGAGTGATTATATAGCCAAGGCATAGAGGCAACACTACTGGTGCTATTGTCCCCCTTATTTGTACTCTTCCTATGTGGTTCTTTTCTTTCTTCTTAGTATTAATAAAATAGCCCTAGACCCTTGCCTAGTGGATTTGCTAAAAAAAATATATATTGTTTAGCTCTATATAACCATGTTTTTAGATTTTCCCCGTTGAATCGAGGAAATAACATACTATGCCCATGACCATTGAAATTAGTGCAGTAAGTGCTAGGACCTAAGAACCTTGTCTCATTTGAGCTCCCTAATCTCTGTTATATAAAGTTGATGCAATCTCTCGAGAGTATTGATGTAACTACACTCCATCAATGGAGTTTTTGAGTGCGATGACCATATGAATCATCTCTATGTGCCTGCGCTCCATATCATCCCTTAAATCATGTGTTTTTTGATCATTTATAGCTCACAAATCCACCTGATGTGCTGCCAGGTCTTCGTACTGCTCTTGCAAATCAGGAATTGGATTCTCAGTGACAACATCTACTGCTTTGCAAGGAACCATCGCTTACGCAAGCTCTGATACCAATTGATACCAAATAGGAATAAAGTTGAGTCAATGGAATAGTGATTCAAAAATAAGAGAAGAAGAAGGAAGAGAGGAGAAGAGAATCAGAAGAAGGGAGATCAGATTTGTATTTTGATAATTGCATAAGGTCTCTATTACAATTACTGTTACTTATACTAATTGACAATTGAAAGGAATTCAAAAATAGCAAATGCATAATGTGTGACTCTTTTAACTAACTTTCTCACCAAACTAAAATGTGAATGAAAAGGCCTAGATGTCGTTTGAATTTGTCTTGTTAAGGATTTCCAGAAGAAGATGCCATTTGTTTGATGAGAAATAAAAAGGAATATCGAAAATTCGAGTGGCTGAAGCTGAAGCAACTACTTTCGAAGTAACAAAAAGAAAAGCAACGACTGGAGTGGAAGAGTTAGAGTCGAAAAGAGGATTCCTTACTTCTTTCTCTCATTCAAAACTGCCTAATCAGCTATCCACGTCACTTGCAGCTGATATTTGTGTATAAGAAAGATTCACTAAATCGTGGTGAAAACAGAAGGGAAAAAGGAAAGAGAAAATTCACCTTTCTGATTTTCGTGAGGGGAAAGATCCGTCGGGGCTCAAAACCATTTGTTTTACCTATGGTTTTGAAGATAAACTGTTGGGTTGAAGCCATTAACATTGGGGTTTGAGGAAGCATGCTGAGAACATGGATTTCTTGGGATTAGTGGTAAATCTACTCCAAATCTTGACTTTTGTCTCGATTCTGTGGTGCATGCAAGGCTAAGAATAATAATTGATGGAGGAAAGGTAGTGGCAGTCAAGGTTGCACCTTTGGGGGCTATAGCCTCGTAATAGGGTCAGAGTGACAGAGATATTAGAGAAAAATGAAAAGTGCAGCGAGATTCATGGCCTTTGTACCATTTTAGAGCTAGGGTTTTAAAGAGGGTCAGAGGAGTGGGAGATGAAGAAGATAAGAAAATAAGGAAGGAGAGGCGATTGTCTTTGGGTGTAAAATTCAAACTACGGTCAACTCTTCCAATTTAAGCATCCAACCTTGGGATTAAGTGTCCCAATTCACTCCGAAACATCCCCGAAACCAAACCAACCACCTCCCTACAAGTCAAAAAACCACAAATGAGCATAGAAGAGGCAATAAATAATAGAATGAGGCCACAATACACAAAATGACCGGCCGAATTGTTACTTCTCCCTCTGTTAAGCAAGCGTTCGTCCTCGAACGGGTCTAGAATCATACTTGGAGCCTCAAATATGTGTGGATAACTGCTCCGCATCTCACTCGTCCTCCCAAGTAGCCTCATCGGATGGTTGACCTCTCTAACAAACTTTCACTCATGCTATATTCTTTGACCTCAACTTTCGAACCTGCCGGTCCAAAATAGCCACCGGCTCTACATCATAAGTCAAATCCCCGTCTTGATGTACCGTGATGAAGTTCAAAATATGCAACGGGTCTCCAAAATACTTCTGGAGCATACAAACATGAAACACTAGGTGAACACCTGATAGACTAGGTGGCAATGCAAATCTGTAAGCCACCTCCCCTACTTGTTCAAGCCCCTCAAAATGCTCAATATACCGAGGCTCAGCTTGCCCTTCTTCCTGAACCTCATCGCAACCTTCATGGGGGAAACTCTGAGCAAAACGTTCTCACCCACCATATATGAAACATCACGAACCTTTTTATCTGCATAACTCTTCTGTCTGGATTGTGCTGTACAAAGCCGCTCCTAGATCACCTTCACCTTCTCTAAAGCATCACGGACTAAATCAGCGGACAGCAACCTAGCCTCCTCCAGGCTCAGTCCAACCGTCCGGAGAACGAAATCTCTTGCGTATAAGGCCTCATAAGGAGCCGTCTGAGTACTCGACTGGAAGCTGTTGTTGCAGGCGAACCCTGCTAATGAAAGTAACAGACCACATGAACCCATAATACGTGCTCATAACATATCCTCTATGATTTGAATAATGCGCTCGGATTGCCCGTACGTCTGAGGATGGAATGTTGTACTCAACTCAACCTGAGTGCCCAACTCTCGCTGCACTACTCTCCAAAACTGCAATGTGAACTATATGCCTCGATCAGAAAGGATGGAAATCGACACACCATACAAGCGGATAATCTCCCGAATGTAAATTTGAGCCAACCGATCTACAGAATAGGAAGTCACCACCAGAATGAAGTGCGCAAACTTAATCAACCGGTCCATAATAACCCAAACTGCGTCGTATTTCTTCAAGGTATGCCACAACAAAAACCATAGTGATGTGCTCGTACTTCCACTCTGGTATCTTCAATCACTGAATCAACCCTCTCGGTTTCTAATACTCATACTTCACCTGTTGATAATTCAATCACCAAGAGACATAAGCAACGATATATTGCATAACTCTCAGCCAACAACAGTGTTGTTTCAAGTCAAGGTACATCTTTGTGACACTTGGGTGAATGGAATAGCGCAATCTCTGAGCCTCTTCAAGTATCAAATCTCTCAGCCCATCAATAATTGGAACACAAATCCGTTCTTGAAGCCGCATAACACCATCATCATCAATCACAACGTCCTTGGCACAACCCCCTGCACCGTGTCCTTTAACACCAACAAGCGAGTATCATCAATTTGGCGAGACTTGATATGCTCCAACAACGATGACTGAGCCATAATGCAAGCAAGAACCCGACTGGGCTCAAAAACATCCAGTATCACAAATTGATTGGCCAAGGCCTGAACATCCATGGCTAGTGGCCTCTCTGCCACTGGTAAATATACCAAACTGCCCATACTCTTAGCCACCACATTGGCCTTCCCTGGATGATATAATATGGTGATATTATAGCCCTTGAGCATCTCTAACCATCTCCGCAACCGCAAATGAAGATCCTTCTGCTTGACCAGGTGCTGCAGACTCCGATGGTTGGTATAGACCTCACAATAAACATCGTACAGATAGTGCCTCCAAATCTTCAATGAGTCAACAATGGCTGCCAATTCTAAGTCATGCACAAGGTAATTCTTCTCATGAACTTCCAACTGTTGAGACATGCTGGCAATCACTCTAACGTCCTACATCAATACCGCACCAAGCACAATACGCGACACATCACAATATATGGTGTAAGATCCAGAACCTGTAGGCAACACCAACACTGGGGTTGTAGTTAATGCAGTCTTGAGCTTTTAAAAGCTCTCTCCACACTCATTGAACCAACTGAATAGGGCATCCTTTTGGGTCAATCTAGTCAAAGGTGCAGCACTAGACGAGAAGCCCTCCAAAAAATGGTGATAATAACCGGCTAAACTAAGAAAGCTCCGAAACTCAATAGCTGAAGACGATCTGGGCTAACTCTAAACTGCCTCAACCTTCTTTGGATCCACCTTCATTCTCTCACTAGCTACCAAGTGGCCCAATAACGGCACTAAATCAATCCAAAACTCACACTTGGAGAGCTTAGCATATAGCTTCTTCTCCCTCAACATCTGGAGTACAATCCTCAGATGTTTCTCATGATCCTCTAGGCTGTGTGAGTACACCAATATATCATCAATGAATACTATGATGAAAGAATCAAGATACGGCTAGAACACATTGTTCAATAGGTGCATGAATGGTGTTGGGGTATTGGTCAGTCCAAAAGACATCACATGAAACTCGTAGTGACCATAACGGGTCCTGAATGCCGTCTTTAGAATATCAAGATCTAGAATCTTCAACTGATGATACCCTGAACTCAAATCAATCTCAAAAACACTCTAACACCCTAAAGCTAGTCAAATAAGTCACCAATACATAGTAATGGGTACTTGTTCTTAGTTTTAACTTTGTTCCGCTGCCGGTACTCAATACACATCCTCATGGTACCATCTGTCTTCTTCACGAATATAACCGCCACACCACAAGGCGACATATGGCCTGATGAAGCCCTTATTAAGAAACTCTTGAAGTTGTTCCTTTAACTCGTTCAGTTCCACTGGTGTTATACGATATAGTGGAATAGAAATAGGCTGAGTGCCCGACACCCGATAAATACCAAAATCAATGTCGTTGTTGGGTGGCAACCCCGGCAGGTCTGCAGGAAACACATCTAGGAAGTCTCTCACTACCGGAACTGGCTCAACGGTAGGAGCATCATCACTAACATCCCTTTTGAAGGCCAGATATGACAAACATCTATTCTCAACCATCCGTTGCGCCTTGAAATACGATATCACTCTGCTTGGAACATAATCCGGAGAACCTCTCTACTCAACCCTAGGCAACACCCATATCGCCAATGTCGTAGTCTTAGCGTGACACTCCAGAATAGCATGACATGGTGACAACCAATCCATGCCTAAAATCACGTCAAAATCAACCCCGATAAGCAGTAAAAGATCAACTCTTATCTCTAATTCCCAAATAGTCACCACACACGACTATACACATGATCCACAATAATAGAATCACCCACTAGTGTAGACATATGAACATGCATTACTAAGAATCACATGGCATATCTAAATAATGGGCAAAGTACGATGACACATCTGAATAAGTGGAACCAGGATCAAATAATACCGAAGCATCCTCGTGGCACACTGAAACATTACTTGTGATCACGAAATCAGAGGCAACTTTCTCTGGCCTAGTTGGAAATACGTAGCAACATGCCTAACTACCACCTGATCGACCTTCTCCTCTCCTCGAGTTGACTGAGCCCCACCCCGAGCTGGCTATGCGGGTGTTGTAGCTACTGGTGCTAAAATCATAGGATGAGAGCTCTATTGTGGGAGCCTAATCAATAGCCTGGGGCATTACCTCTTGAGATGACTCAAGTCTCCGCATTCATAACAACCCCTCCTGTAAGGTTGCTGCCCATGATAGCCCAAAGTACTGCATGTGGAACCCTGGGCAGATGGGGCACGGTAAGAACTTTGTAACGGCAACACACTGAACGATGACAAAACTGCGTGTGCACTGTAGGGACTGTGGCTGACTGAAGAACCATGGGGAACATGGCTAGCTGCCTAAACGGGTCAAGAAGGACGAGCTCTACTGTAGTGAGACTGGCCCCCAAATGAGCACTACTGAAACCAGCTAAACTACGAGGCCTCTTGGCCTCCCGCATCTTATACTCTTGCTTGTGAACCAGCTTTAAGCGTCTAGCAATCTCAACCACATGGTCAAACCTAACATCCTTTGTAACCTCTCGAGCCATACTAAAGTGTAAACCATGGTTGAGGCCATCAATGAACCTCCTAATCTTCTTCCTCTCAGTGGGAACCAACCATACTGCATGACGAGCGAAATCTGCGAACCTCATATAGTACCGAGCTACTGTCATACCCTCCTTGTGTATCTGCTCCAACTGCCTATGAAACTTTTCTCTACGAGTCTAGGAACAAACGTCTCTAAGAAGAGAACTGAGAACTCATTCCATGGACGCAGCGCATGCTCAACTCATAAGTCTGCCACTATTTGTAAGCTGCCCCTATCAGCTAGAAAGTAGTGAACCCCACTGGTGTCCAATATAGCCGCTGTGCGAATAATCCGCTGACACCTATCTTGAAAATCCCGTGCATCCTCTGACTCTACTCCACTAAACTCTGGATGATTAAGCCTCCCAAACGGCTCTAACCTCTTCTACTCTCATCACTCATAAGTGGACCAACCTCGGCAAGAGCAACGGCAACCGACTAAACTGGAAATACACTCGGTGTATGGTGGCCTTGATCTAGCTCCTCTGCAGTGTGGTTGGCAGGTGTCTGGGCACCTCCCCCAGCATGTGAAGTGGCTGGTGCAGAAGGAACCGAAACTGCCTGTGCCAAGCTCGTGCACATGGTAAATATCTGGGCCAAGGCCTCTTGAAGGCCAGGAATAATTATGGGCTCTGCTGGTGCCTGAGCTTGTCCCACTGACTCAATAACATCTGGTACCTGCTCCTCAGCTGGAGCAATTGACGGCTCTACAGGTGCTTGTCTGGCTGTAGTACGAGCCACACCTTGGCCTCAACCGCGACCCTAGTCTCTCACAGACCTAACTAGTGGTACAGGCGGTCGTCCACCTGATCTAGTGGCACGTGTCCTAACCATCTATGAGAGAGTAGTAGAGTCAAGATTCAAACTTCGACAATTACAAACCTGTAGGACATAAATGCTAGAAAGTGAAGTTTGCTAATAGCTCGATAGCCTCTCGAAGATAAGTATAGACATCTCCGTACCGATCTGCAAGACTCTACTAAACTTGCTTATAACTCGTAAGACCTAAGAACCTAGGGATCTGATACCAACTTGTCATGACCAAAAATCCCAATCCGTCATGATGGTACCTAACACACTCGCTAGGCAAGCAAGACATAACAGTATAGATCCAAAATAACGGAATGTATAGAAATAACATAAGTCTAAAATCTCAATATAGTAAAATACCGCTAATACATGGTAAATCCCTAAGAACTAGTAAATATATAGTCCTGAGCTATAATATGGAAATACAAGTATGAAATGACCAAATATTATACTGCCTGAAATAAAGACAATAGTACAAAAGAAGTGTCACACCAAGACTGCTGGTGGCAATGCATCTCTATCCCGTCTCTCGATACTCAGCTCAACGAGCAACACGCTACTGATAAATGGTCCTAACACCTAGATCTGCACAATTAAGTGTAGAGTGTAGCATGAGTAGAACTGACCCAATGTACTCATCAAGTATCATAACAAACCTCGGCGAGGTAAAAGAAGCATGAATTATAAATGATACTTGCTTTAACCTGTACATTTCCATCAATTTAACAAGTACAAGAACAATAATATAATCAAGTATAAAGCACAGAAGGAATTATCTCTCTGTGTGTATGTACAATTACTCAAGTTCTCTGCTCAATAAACGATACCGCAAGTCAAGATGAAATGCAAATCCAAAACAAACACTGAACAGAATATTACACCACATATTTTCTTACGTGAACGTACGCCATAAATAAATTGATGGAAGCTTGGAAATGAGATGTTACACACCGAATTTTTGCATGTTAAAGTTTCGTCGTAAGTTAATCGACGTAAGTTCGTGAATGAGATTATTTTGAGATAATAAGCATTATGCTATTTCAGACAAGTGATGAGTAAGTTCGTGAAGGTGAGAGGGTAAGCAAGTCGAAGAAAGTGAATTTCGTCGAAGTTTGACAATTTTGGATAAAATATGGCCCGAGCTAAAATACCTGGTATTTATGGACTAGTTCCATACAAGGTACCACATGACCATGGTAGTAAGGTGTATAAGGTATGTTAAAAGTGAGTAAGTATTTTAAGTAATTTGAGATAATCCGTAATCATGTGAATTATTGGATAATGGGGGAATTAACAAGTTAATTAATAATTAGTGGTTAATTAACTGAAGTATTTGGATAAAGATAAAGCCAAAAAAAATGTGTCAGCCCCTAAATGAGTCATTATGTGACTCTTGCATAACTTTGCAAGGTCTCATCCCCTAAAGAAATATCTTACTGATTGCTCACATCCATGTTATATGATTGCTCGTTCAAAATGTGTGAAGTGCAAGTCAATAATCTATCTGTAAACAGTACGACCTTATACTTGAAAACAAGCTTCTTAAAATACCATCTTCATCATAAACCTTTTCCCAAATGTAGATAGGCTAATAATTTAGCAGTTGGCAGAAAGTGTGTATAAAACAAAAATCATAGTGTCATGCAGAATGATAGCAAAAAAAACTTATCTGAGCAAAATCAGCTCTGTATCAGCAGAATTGGAGAACCATCAAAATAACCAGTGACTCAATCATAGCGAATTTCAGCAATTCGAGGATGAGCTCCCTTAATTAGGTACATGTAGTGTATCAACCTTTGACAGTGCACAAGGTTGAGATCAATTCACAAGTGATCATACGAAATTTTTTACCAAAAATTTATACGAAATTTCATAGGATAATAGCAACGGGATTTTGCGATTCGGAGAAAGCACGGTACAATCTTTCTCTGGAATATCATACGGATTTTTCCCTATTCCGATCTTGCCGTCACGAGTTTTGTCACAATTTTCGTATGTTAGAAGGATCGTCCAGAGAACCGGCTCAGGTATGTTAAGGCTATCCCTTCTTTCTTTTGGCATGATCTATACAACACCAATGAAACGAGAGAATGCACAACTTTCATAAATGACTCTATTCATAGAATTATTAGAGGTGCCTATGTTCTTGAATTTCCATTTGTCTTATTATTCTATCATCTGTTCATGGGTCTCAGAAAAATACGTAAGTTAAAAAAAAGGTTTACTTCATGATATTACTCGAAGGCATAACGGTCTTATGACATTCAAAGAGATTTTATTGACGTACTTCTCATGCATTGCATTCATGTACATTGACCCATGACCAGATGGCATTATATACGCATATATATGTATATATATGTATACGGGAAAAGGTTATGGCGTTATATACGCACCATCACCTGATCAACTGCTATACGTTGATGATTTGTCCACAGTGGCCGAGATGAAATAATGGGACGCCCTCAGAGGCTTGATGATGTTATGAACACATATACCCATGAATGGTATGACATTTATATGCATATGCACGACACTATAATATTAAATGATTCACATAGTTTTTCAGATATACATGTTGAGTCTTTTACTCCATGTTTCTCTCATGTCTACTAGTTACTGATTTTCATTCCTTATATATCCAGTACATTATATGTACTGATGTCCCTTTTGACTGGGGACGCTGCGTTCATGCCCGCATGTCCTGATAGATCGGTTGAGAGTCCTCCAAGCAGGCTATCAGCTCAGCGGAAGGTGTTGGTGCGCTCCATTCGCTCTGGAGTTACTTCTTTGGTCAATATGATTAGTACATGTATTGATTGGTATGGCGGGACCCTGTCCCGACCTTTATGATATTATGTATTCATAGAGGCTTGTAGACAGATGTCATGCATACGGATACTTGTATGGCCTTGTTGGCCTATGTTTCGAGTATATAAAGAATCTTGCCGGCCTTATAGTCCCGTACTTCATATGTATAAGTGTGTATTCCCTCATGCTTTACTCCGGTTCATTTACCTATGATAGAATGATATGAAAGGTACGTTACGTTGGTACTCGGTTGAGTAAGGTACCGGGTGCCCGTCGCAGTGGTATCAGAGCAGTTTTGTCTTAGGGAGTCTACAAGCCGTGTCTAGTAGAGTCTTTTATTATGGGTGTGTCGTGCACCACACTTATAAGCAGGAGGCTACAGGGTATTTAGGACTGTCACTCTTTCTTCTTACTCTAGATCGTGTGGTAGAGTTCATTTATATGAATTCAATTTCCGAACTTCTATTTTATTCGTAATAAGACGATGCCTACATTCAGAAATACGATCAATAAGAGATATAGCTGTGGAAGTGTTGAGTTAGAGGAACTCGATTTTGCATCTTGCTTATGATGAGTAAATGTGAGGTCTTTAGCAGATCATGCATGTACTAAAAGGTGTAAGGTTCTTGATGAGGAGCTTTAAGGAAAGAATATTTATCCACTCTTATGGTAAAAAGGAATAGCAAAATCGGAAGTTAGACACAAGATTCAGCAAGTACAAGGAGCAAGGTGAAGAAGGGTGCGAGATACCCAGTTAATAAAGATTATCATTATTGACCATTCAGGAAGGGAGATATAAGCATTTTGAGTTACATTCAATAGTAACAGATGTATGTACAATGGGCCACACCGATCTCAGTTATGCCCTATGTGAGCTAGTGGATATAGTCTAAGAGAAGGACGGGTTATCAGGATCCGGCTGAGGTTAGAGTAAACCAAAATAGTGGATGGATTGGTAGAGTTAGTTGACATTTCCGAAGGATAGTGCAAACGTGGTAATGGATCTCCTTGTGAGACACCTAGATGGTGCACTCTAAAATAGTACAGCTAGATATGAGTGCTACAAAGATAGGACTGAAAGCCTGGAAAGGATAGATATTATCTTAGTATGACTCTCATCCCTAGTAGAGAGATAATGCTAGGCAACCCAAAGAGCCAGTGGATGGAGCAAAGGGGAGCTAAAAGCAAAAGAATATCTTGTTGATGTTTTTAGAATAAAGTGACAGACAAAAATGTTAGCAGGAAATAAGAAGAGAGCTAATGAAACATTAAGAGTAAGATGTGTTTGATGGATGACAATGGTAGGTTAAAAAGACAACAGTATTACTGAGACTATAGTCAAGTGAAGGAAAAGACGAGAGGTGACAGGCCTTTAGACAACAAAAGAGTATAGGCCGTAAAGTCATATCCTCATTTCGAGAAATAAGTTTGCAACTCTGACGCGATTACCAAAAGGAAAAGTTAGACCCCAGAGTAATAGAAACTAGTATGGATTAGTGAACAAGATAAGCTAAACATGAATTAGGGACTGAGTAATTTGATAATAGTTGGCATCATGAGAATTTCAAATTTTGTTCTGGCAATAATAGAATGGATAATAGAAGAAGATTCATGAGAAATTCAGAGAATGGTCCTTCAGGCATACGCTTCCTTAAAGCAAGCAATGTGAGTAAAGTTAAACTTAAGGAACTGTGTGTGCCAATTACACTGGGTGTTACCATCGTGAGTAAGGAATTATGTTATCCATGGTACAGAGGATTGCCGCAACGCAAGTAAGGGTCATCGATGATGTGAAAAGACACCAAAGATGAAGAGGTAACACATCTATAGGTAGATCCTCGTGGCTTCAACTCTTAGTACTCCCCTAAAGGGGGGAATATGGAGTGATGTGGAGTTAAGTCAGAATTAAGTGGTTCTAGTAGCTATGAAATGGTAAAGGAAAAATTCATAAAAATGAGAAAGGGATGAGATTGCACTTATTCAAAGCCTACAGATAGGCTACGATCCCAGAACATTATACAAGTACAACGTCAAGGAGAGGAGGTTAGGGTTCCTGGGCCAACAAGTAGTTAGTAGTTGATTCAGGAAGAACCTAGTTATGGCTAGACAAGAAGATACAGAAAAATCAACAGATCGTGCAAGATAAACATAGGGAACACCAATATGGGGAATTCGGCTTATGACATCATGATCCTTGAGAAATATTCAGACAGGAGTTGGGGTAATTAAAGGTACCGTATGAGTGTTACGAAAATAAAAGAAAGTCCCACTGGGAAGACAGTGAAAACTTCAGTTTAGAAGCAACTGTACGAACACATGAGCGTGAAAGTAAGTAACTAAGGACAATTATAGGTGAGTACGAACATCAAAAATCTTGTCGGATAAACGATATATCAATCTTATATCTTTACAAGAGCCAGAAGGTCTCCTTAAGTACTATAACGAAAGACTAGCTGAGGAAATACGGAAGAAGGGTTCAACCTAAGCATAGTAACTTGAAGAAAAAAATGGTCTTGTAACAACAGTATCACAAAAACATTGTATGCACTCCATAAGAAAGTGGCACCTACTGTGGCTAATGAACGAGAAGTAAAATCAAAAGTGATATTCAAGGTCACATGAGTTGTATGGAATTCAATATGTGTTGGCACTAAGGTAAGCTAAGTATGCATGCGACAAGGGAGCTGGAGGACCAGGAAAAGTAAATACTTACATTTAAAGAAAGCTGAGAAGGAACGGAAAGAATCATTCGATTAATAATCCAGAGTTAGTTACGTTATGAACGTACTTAAGAGTTTGGAGTTTTATACATGCACCATATATGTTGACAATCATACAGACATAGAAGACTCTGGTATAAGCTAAAAGAAAGAATTGAGCCCAGGGCATAGACATACGCCCATGAAAGGCTAAAGTACTAACTAATACCATGAGCCGCAGATCGGAAGATAGCTTAAGCCTACATAAGGCTGATCAGAAGGAAGAAGAGACTAAAGTGTTACATCAATGAAGTAAATCAGGAGTTTGATTAATGGACCCAGAAAATTATAGAAATTGTGATTGAGAATATGGAAGAATTACACTTAATATTAGAGGTACAAGAGAGATAGTACAACAACCATATGCTATAACGGCTCTATGATAAATCCAGTTAGAAGAGTACCAGCCTCATAAGGAGTCAGTATGATGCTCTCACTGAATCATGTAAAGAGGTGCAAGTATTATAATAGAAGTTCAAGTTGTGGATGTGAGTTATACCTAGCTGAAAGGGAGGTCATGAAAGAGATAGAAGATATGATGCGAGACTGTAAAGTTAGTAAGTTAAAGGTGAACAACGCACAAAATACTCAAATGCAGAAGGTTGTGAGTAGTCCATACTTTGAACAAAAGGATAGAAGCGCTGGGATTCAGTATCCAGGAATGATAGCGGTATCGTTAGTGCCTTATCTTCCAGCCTAGGGTTTATAGGTATTGAGAGATCTAGTTAAGAGAGTAAAAAAGAGTTAGAGATGATGCGATGTCTCGCTTGATGTTCCGAAATAACATAAGAAAATTGGTTGCAAGCTAAAGTATGGTAAAGCGACACGGTTTTAGGAAGACAGGAGTAAGAATAAGAAAGGGCAAGTGAGAAGGTGACGAGAATGGATAAGTCCTCGGGATTTAGCCCATGAAAACAAGAAGAGCTGATGGTTTCTCTAAGTTATACAAAGCTTAGTATAGCCTGAATGAACTCAAGTCTAAGACTAATGGCATTTAGAAGAAATGGAATGCTGCCCTGGTAGTAGAATGAGGATGTAATTGTGATAAATAAAGGATGACGTTTGGGCCTTCGATTGGGTAATGACTTGAAGAGGATTTCACGAATTGTACCGGATTTAAATACCTACGTAAGGTGAATCACATTGGGTTACTATGAAATACGATTATGGAAGCATGGTATCGCCCCAGGTGGATCAGTCTAATCATTTCAAATTCTTCATGATGAGACGTGAGCCCTAGCGGCAGAGTTACATAAGAGATAAAATTATCAGTGATAGAGGATAGATCAATATTAAGGTGAATTAACAATGGTTGGACAAGAGTCACAAGATTAGACCGTCATTCTTAAGATGAACTGTAATGAAGAAGCCTTTAAAGACATAGATTTATACATATAGGATAGGCAACGAGAGTAACCTAGAGTTTGGTAGCAGACCTCAGTAATGATAAATCAATGTAAGAGTTATGGCAGTAAAGTCATATGGATGGATGAACGGATCTATGAAATAAGGTATAACAATATTCGTAAGTTAAACAAAGCACCGAGCAAAGAAATACAGTATACCTATAGATGCCCAGAGGGACATCTTGCCAAGCTATATATGTATTTACAAAGTGAGGCCTAGAAATGGGCTAGAAGCTGGAGGAAAAAGGAGTGAAGAGTTGCATAGGCACACTTACAAGGTAAGAGTCGTACATTCTGCATGATAGAAGGTAACAACAGTTGCAAGATTGGAAGGATTCCGACCATAAGTCATGGTGTGAGAAAGAGTCCTAGAGGGGGAAATGCCCTGGCCTTTAGAATTATTCAGAGAATAGTTGCCTAGATGGCAAGGAGAGTACTAAAGCATTCGAAAGGTATAGGTCATGAAAATGATAAGTGCATCAGTCAACATTCGAGGATGAGTGTTCCAAAGGGGAGAATGATGTTAAACCCCATATTTTTGTACGTGAAAGTACGCCATAAATAAATTGACGGAAGCTCGGAAATGAGATGTTACATACCGTATTTTCGTATGTTAAAGTTCCGTCGTAAGTTAATCGATGTAAGTTCGTGAATGAGATTATTTTGAGATTATAAGCATATGCTATTTCAAACAAGAGATGAGTAAGTTCGTGAATGTGAGAGGGTAAGCAAGTCGAAGAAAGTGAATTTCGCCGAAGTTTGATAATTTGGGAAAAAATATGGCCCGAGCTAAAATACCCGGTATTTATGGACTAGTGCCATACAAGGTACCACATGACCATGATAGTATGGTGTATAAGGTATGTTAAAAGTGAGTAAGTATTTTAAGTAATTTGAGATAATCCGTAATCATGTGAATTATTGGATAATGTGGGAATTAACAAGTTAATTAATAATTAGTGGTTGATTAATTAAAGTCTTTGGATAAAGACAAAGCCAAAAAAAAACGTGGCAGCCCCTACATGAGTCATTATGTGACTCTTGCATAACTTTGCAAGGTGTCAACCCTTAAAGAAATATCTTACTGATTGCTGACATCCATGTTATATGGTTGCTCGTGCAAAATGTGTGACGTGCAAGTCAATAATCTATCTGTGAACAGTACGACCTTATACATGAACACAAGCTTCTTACAATACCATCTTCATCATAAACCTTTTCCCAAATATAGATAGGCTAATAATTTAGTTGTTGGAAGAAAGTGTGTATAAAACAAAAATCATAGTGTCATGCAGAATGATTGCAAAAAAAACTTATCTGAGCAAAATGAGCTTTGTATCAGCAGAATTGTAGAACCATCAAAATGACCAGTAACTCAATCATAGCGAATTTCAGCAATTCGACAACGAACTCCCTTAATTAGGTACATGTAGCGAATCAACCTTTGACAGTGCACAAGGTTGAGATCAATTCACAAGTGATCATACGAAATTTGTTATCAACAATTCATACGAAATTTCATAAGATAATAGCAACGGGATTTTGCGATTCGGAGAAAGCACGGTACAATCTTTCTCAGGAATATCATACGGATCTTCCCTACTCCGATCTTGCCGTCACGAGTTTTGTCGCAATTGTCGTATGGTAGAAGGATTGTCCAGAGAACCGGCTCAGGTATGTTAAGGCTATCCCTTCTTTCTTTTGGCATGATCTATACGACACCAACGAAACGAGAGAATGCACAACTTCTATAAATGACTCTATTCATAGAAGTATTAGAGGTGCCTATGTTCTTGAATTTTCATGTGTCATATTATTCTATCATCTGTTCATGGGTCTCAGAAAAATAAGTAAGTTGAAAAATAAGGTTTACTTCATGATATTACTCGAAGGCATAACGGTCTTATGACATTCCAAGAGTTTTTATTGACGTACTTCTCATGCATTGCATTCATGTACATTGACCCATGACTAGATGGCGTTATATATGCGTATATATGTATATATATATGTATACGGGATACGGGAAAAGGTTATGGCGTTATATACATACCACCACCTGATCAGCTGGTATACGTTGATGATTTGCCCACAGTGGCCGAGATGATATGATGGGATGCCCTTAGAGGCTTGATGATGTTATGAACGCATATACCCATGCATGGTATGACATTTATACGCATATACACGACATTACAATATTAAATGATTCACAAAGTTATTCAGATATATATGTTGAGTCTTTTACTCCATGTTTCTCTCATATCTACTAGTTATTGATTTTCATTCCTTACATACTTGGTACATTATATGTACTGACGTCCCTTTTACCTGAGGACGCTGCGTTTCATGCCCGCAAGTCCTAATAGACAGGTCGAGAGTCCTCCAAGTAGGCTATCAGCTCAGCGAAAGGTGTTGGTGCGCTCCATTTGCTCCGGAGTTGCTTCTTTGGTCAGTATGATTAGTACATGTATTGATTGGTATGGCGGGACCCTGTCCCAACCTTTATGATATTATGTGTTCTAGAGGCTTGTAGTATATGGATACTTGTATGGCCTTGTCGGCCTATGTTTCGATTATATAAAGAATCATGCCGGCCTTATAGGCCCATACTTCATATGTATAAGTTTGTATTCCCTCATGCTTTACTTCGGTTCATTTACCTATGATAGAATGATATGAAAGATACGTTACGTTGGTACTCGTTTGAGTAAGGTACCGGGTGCCCGTCGCGGCCCATCGGTTTGGGTCGTGACACAGATTTTCCTCAAACTTTGGATGTCCGTACCAAACCACAGATCAGTTTTCCTCAATATCCGCATGTACACCATCAAAAGAGAAACATGAGAGGGTGACCCTAGAGGGATGGATCCATATTCGCATTCAAGCATTACAAATTCAACGTGCCACCAGCCTTGCATAGTCATAGGCATAACAACACAATTCGTATAGCGTGGTCACATGCATAACAACACGATTCTCCCGACATGGTCACATGCATAACAACACAATCCTCTTGGCGTGGCCATATGCTTCATGTCTAAATCATATCACACTGAAGCAAATATACAAGTAAATATGTTTCTGATGAATGAATAACAAATCTTATGCTCCTGAACTGGTGTATATGATATGCTAAAGGGTAGGCATGTGAAAAGTGTGCTATCATAGCTCAAATCGGCAATTTCATCACAGAAATAGCAATTACGAAGTTCATTTAGTGAATTAGACTCTATGTAACATCAAACATGGCTCAAATAATTCTCAACAAGATTACATATATGAGAAACATTGTAGCTTAAAGCTTAACAGTCAATTCAAGGTATATCATAGCCTAAGCACTACCCTGAACAGGGATAAATACCCTGGTGCTCACACATGGGTTCAAATCCCACGCATATGTGCACCCATAGCACATAACTATAACAAATAATTAAGGCAACTAGTATCTCAACCAAGATTAGGTAAGATACTTATCTCAAGCAAGCCAAACTCCACTAACTAGCCCTTCACGCGCGTATCCAACTCCGAATGGATCGATTCTAGCAAAAATAACTTAATACCATCAATAATAGCCATAGAAAATAATTCCAACAGACTAAGCAAAGGTCTTGAATCAAATTAACATCAATCCAAGAAGTCAACCCTAGGCTCGCACCCCAGAACGTGATAAAATTAACAAATTCTAAACGCCCATTCAATTACAAGCCCAACCGTACTAATTTCATCCAATTCCATCCACATATCTACCCTCAAACCACCAAATCTCACTCTCCACTACTGATAAGTTGGTATTTTACCAACTTATCTTGCCTTTAAATCTATATTGTTGCTATGTTTGAGTGATAAAATTATGTGTTTAATGCCACTTACTTCTATATTATAGGTTCTATGTGATTTAGAAGTGATCTTAAGGAAACCAAGTGAAACAAATCAAAAAGAAGCCAAAAAGAGGAAAATCTGGACAAGGGCTTCAGTTGTCGCAAATGTGACATCATGCTGGGAATTGCGAAGCCAGCAGTCATGGTAATTGCGAGAAAGGCATGCAAATTGCGAAGGAAGGCAAATCAAGCAAGGGGATTCAACCTTCGCAAATGCGAAGTCCTCTTCACAAATGTGAAAGTGCACAGTATTGCCATACTTCGCAATTGCGAACCTTTGTTCGCAAATGCGAAAATCGAGCATCAGACCTGGGCAATTTTGTAACTTCACATTTTTTGACCCCAAACCCTTTAATACCCAAACCAGCTCATTTGTAAAATATCTCTGAAGATCTTTGGCATATTTTCAATTCTTAGGGCTTGAGAGAACAAGGTTGGAAGCTAGGGCTTTGCACACACACTTTGGTCTTGAAGATTTGAAGCTTTGGGTTGAGAATTTCTTACCCGTTTATGTTGCTTTCTTCATTTCCTTGCTTTGTATTGTATATCTAAGTGTGTATTATTTTATCCAACACTTGAATTTTGTTTATGGAAATATTCATGTTTAAAGTGTGGATTAAATACCTTGTTGTGCTTATGTGTTGAATGCTTTTTATTCTTTTATGAGTGAGTTATTGTTATTTTAATTATTCTTGTTCTTTAATGTTTCCAAAGGGATTAGCTAACCCTAGGACTCGCCGATTAACTCCGAATTAATTTTGGAAAAGATAATTTGGGGTTGGGAAAGATTAATTAACAAGAACTTGAGGTTTTAACCCTCATTTTATAGATTCTACCTAGGGATAGGATTGAACTACTTGTAGCCATTCCGGGTGTGCTTATTTTCCTAATTGTTTTAGGGATAATTCAATTAGGAAGTCTTATTAGTCTTTGAAAAAAGCTAATATAGAATTATTATCCGTGGCTAATTTACATTAACTCGCTCATATTTGTAAAATTATAAAATACATTGGATCGTTACTTGAGTGTAATTCCCGATGTATTCATCCTTGTAGCCATTGATCATTTTACTTGCTTTCTAGGTTAATTTACATTTCCGCATATAGATATAAATATTTTCCGAAAACTAATTCTAAGGGTTTGACATTGCATAACAAGTGATAATTCTCTTACATTCCTAATCGCCTACATATTGTTCTCTGTGGGATTCGACCCTGACTCATAGTTAGGTATATTATATTGCATGCGACCGTGTCTATTTACTTTTTAGCAGTGGATTTGGAGATGTCATGACTTTTAGACTCAAATTTGGGCTCTTTAATTCACTAAATAGCTTCCTATGCTATATGTAACCTCTTTGAGTCATTGGTTTCAATTGGATTTCGGATTTGTATTCCACTTGAGTGTTCATGTGCCATGTGTGGTGAGATTTATTGTGAGTTCTTTTGCATTACTTGTAGTCTAGAACTTGCCCGGAATGTGCTTCAAGGTGAAATTATAGACTAACTTATTTTGAAAAATGATATTTGGCCTTCCTTGGATCGCCATTGTGCCTTAAATTTCCTACCCTTGAATATTATCCCTAGTCAACCCATTTTGAGCCTTTAACCTTGTTCTTTGGCAACCATGTTACAAACTTTATTCCTTTGTTCTTTATTGATCTAGCTTTTGGCACCCTACCTCCCTACGTACTTTGAAAGTGTAAACATAGGCTTAAAGCCTAAGTTTGGGGGTGAAGGTTGAAAAAGTTGTGATATGAAAGTTGTTCAAAAGGTGGAAGGTAGAAAACAAAAAAAGAAAATGAATGATAAAAAGTGAAACCTTCCTTGATTTTGAAAAAAAAAAGAATAAAATGATAAGAAGTTATGAATAAAGGGAAGACTAGGTGTGGAATGAAAAGTGAAGAAAGGATGGAGAATGTTTTCGAAGGAAGTGGACTTTGATTGTAAATTTTGTAGTGCTTAGGGAGGTTTTGAGTCACTCTAACCAAAATTGTGCCCTACCTTAACCAAAAGCCTAAACTACAACCCTTTAAGTCCTAATTGATTTTGAACCAAGTTGTCTACATTAGTGGAGGAATACATGAAGGGCAAGCCTATGGTACTACTTTTATGCATTTGAACATCTTTTTGAGAGAGAGTTAATTCGGTCCATTTGATATCCCATTTGTATTTTGAATTAAGATTTATGAGTGTGGGATCCTCTCTTAAATGTGAGGGAACATGAGATTTGAGTTGTGAATTTAATCCCATTTTCAAATCGAAGGAATGACCAAAGAATGTTGATTGTGGTAGAGGCAAATTTTGAAGCTTTAGTGTCATGACTTGATTGCTACTTTGATTTGCATTAGTGTTTGAGCACTTGAAGTATAATGAAGTTCATGAGAAGTGCTTGATAATTCATATGCTTTGGAGTAACTGTTGGTACCAATCGAAGTCATGTTTTTGTACTTATAGTAGACCTTTTTGGCTTGGCATGATATGGATGCATTGTTGAGTTAACTACTTGGGAGGAGATTTTGTCGCTTTCATTGCTTGAGGACAAGCAATAGTTTAAGTTTGGGGGTTTGATAAGTTGGTATTTTACCAACTTATCTTGCCTTTAAATCTATATTGTTGCTATGTTTGAGTGATAAAATCACGTGTTTAATGCCACTTACTTCTATATTGCAGGTTCTATGTGATTTAGAAGTAATCTTGAGGAGACCAAGTGAAACAAATCAAAAAGAAGCCAAAAAGAGGAAAATCTGGACAAGGGCTTCAGTTGTCGCAAATGCGACATCATGCTGGGAATTGCGAAGCCAGCAGTCATGGTAATTGCGAAAAAGGCATGGGAATTGCGAAGGAAGGCAAATCAAGCAGTCATCGCAATTGCAAAAAAGACTTCGCAAATGCGAAATCAACCAGGGGAGTCAACCTTCGCAAATGCGAAGTCCTCTTCACAAATGCGAAAGTGCACAGTATTGCCATACTTCGCAATTGCGAACCTTTGTTCGCAAATGCGAAAATCGAGCATCAGACCTGGGCAATTTTGTAACTTCACAATTTTTGACCCCAAACCCTTTAATACCCAAACCAGCTCATTTGTAAAATATCTCTGAAGATCTTTGGCATATTTTCAATTCTTAGGGCTTGAGAGAACAAGGTTGGAAGCTAGGGCTTTGCACACACACTTTGGTCTTGAAGATCTGAAGCTTTGGGTTGAGAATTTCTTACCCGTTTATGTTGCTTTTTTCATTTCCTTGCTTTGTATTGTATATCTAAGTGTGTAGTATTTTATCCAACACTTGAATTTTGTTTATGGAAATATTCATGTTTAAAGTGTGGATTAAATACCTTGTTGTGCTTATGTATTGAATGATTTTTATTCTTTTATGAAGTGAGTTATTGTTATTTTAATTATTCTTGTTCTTTAATTTTTCCAAAGGGATTAGCTAACCCTAGGACTCGCCCATTAACTCCGAATTAATTTTGGAAAAGATAATTTGGGGTTGGGAAAGATTAATTAACAAGAACTTGAGGTTTTAACTCTCATTTTATAGATTCTACTTAGGGATAGGATTGAACTACTTGTAGCCATTCCGGGTGTGCTTAATCTCCTAATTGTTTTAGGGATAATTCAATTAGGAAGTCTTGTTAGTCTTTGGAAGAAGCTAATATAGAATTATTATCCGTGGCTAATTAACATTAACTCGCTCATATTTGTAAAATCACGAAATACATTGGATCGTTAGTTGAGTGTAATTCCCGATATATTTATCCTTGAAGCCATTGATCATTTTACTTGCTTTCTAGGTTAGTTTACATTTTCGCATTTAGATATAAATATTTTCCAAAAACCAATTCTAAGTGTCTGGCATTTCATAACAAGTGATAATTCTCTTACATTCCTAATCGCCTACATATTGTTCTCCGTGGGATTCGACCCCGACTCATAGTTGGGTATATTATATTGCATGCGACTGTGTCCATTTTACTTTTTAGTAGTGTATTTGGACGTCATCAAATACCATGGTCTAAAATTCCCAAGTTTTAATTCAAATTCACATAATCTAGGTGTAATAATCGACGGGTAATCAATATTCATTAACAAAAATGATTAAACTACCTCTTCAATTGTAGCAAAGACCTTCTCAAAAATTGCCCTTAGCTGAGTTCCAAACCTCAAATAATGAGAAAACACTCAAACCCTTCGATTTATTATCATGCCCAACGATCCCGCTTCAGCGCTCAAAAGGTTCGGTTCCGCGGGACCGCTTATGCTGTCAAAAAAGCGCATCTGCACCTTCACCCACTTCTGCGGACTCTCTTGCCCAGCTCAGCTTCTGCACCTGTTCTCGCCTTGCCGCACTTGCGATCCATGCTCCGCATCGCCGGACTTCCCCAGGAGCTCCCCTTATTGCTTCTGCAAACCTTCAGCCGCACATGCAGCCAAGCCCACCGCAGATGCGATTACACCTGAAGCCATATGCCTCCAGCCATCATCCCAAGTTCAGAATGATCCGTAAACAATCCGAAACACCCTTGGGGCATCCTGAACCCCATCCAAACATACTAATAAGTCCTAATACACAATACGAACTCTCTCAAAGCCTCAAATTATATCAAACAACACCAAAACCATAAATCGCACATCGATTCAAGCCTAATGAACTAATGAACTTCAAACATCTAAAACTAATGTCGAATCATATCAAAATAATTCCGAATGAGCTCAAATTTTGCAGACAAGTCACAAATGACACAACGGACTTATTGCAACTCCTGGAACCAAAATCTGAACCCGGTATCGATAAAGTCAACTATCGGTCAAACCTCTCAGCCTTCCAAACCTTCAACTTTCCAACATTTGCCAATAAACTTCAAATCAGCATACGCACATCCAAATCAACATACCGACATACGCATGAGTCCAAAATCACCATACAAAGCTATCAGAACCATTAAAATCCCATTTTAGAGTCATTTACATAAAAGTCAAATTCCGGCCAACACTTCCAACTTAAGCTTCCAATCTAGGGACTAAGTGTCCCAATTAACTTCAAAACATCCCTGAAATAAAACCAACCACCCTGACATGTTACAAAACCATGAATAAACATAGAAGTAGTAACAAGTAGGGAACAAGGCTACAATACACAAAATAATCGGCGAAGTCGTTACAGATCCAATTAGTTGTTTTGAGTATTTTAGTCATGATTCTCCTATATTATGCTTTACATATATGCACTTGTGGTTACGCCTTTTAGGGGTTGTTGGTTTTGTTTCAGAAAAGTTTTTAATTGAATTGGGACACTTAGTCTCTTGGTTGAAGACTGAAGTTGTAAGAGTTGACTGAAGTTTGACTTTTGTTTAGAACACTCCGGAATGGTACTATGATGGTTAAAACAGATTCATATGGTGATTTTTGGACATAGTTCAATGTTCAAATTAAATTTGGAGGTTCCTAAGTCATTTTGGCTTGAATTGGCAAAAGTTGAAATGTTAAAAGTTTGGGACGTTTGATAGATTTAATAGAGAGTTAACTTTGTTGATATTGCGTTTGTATTTTAGTTCAGGGAGTTGGGATAGGTCCACTGTTTCATTTGGCACTTACAAAAAAATTTGAGGTTATTTCGAGTTGTTTAGGCATGTTTGGCATAAGTTTTGAATTAAATTTGAATTAGTTCCTTAGGCTTGAATTGAGGTATGATTCATGGGTTTATTTTTTTTTTTTTTGATTTGAGGTCTTGAGTTGGTTTGCATTATGTTATGGGATTGGTTGGTGTGATTGTATGAGTTTCCGCGAGCCTCGGGTGCGTTTCAGATGAGTTTCGGGCTATTTTCCCTTGTTTTGCATTGCTGAAGCTGGTGTCTGGTTTCCTTCATTGTTATTGCGACTAGGCAGTCGCATTCGCAGAGGGTATTTTTGTTGTAGACGTGTTTTCTGTTTGCGTTCATGATTGGAAGGTCGCGTTCGGGGGTCAATAGGGCTAGTGACCTTCGCATTCACATGCGGGGAGACGTGTTCACATAGAAGGGGAGGCCGCTTGGGTGCATCAGGATTTTAGCCTTTGCGATCGCATGTGGGGGACGCGTTAGCTTAGGATCACCAGTGGTGTGCATCGTGTTCGAGAACAGGAACTCGTGTTCGCATAGGTTTTTTCTAAGTCAGTGGTTGATTGTGCTTCACGATCGTGAAGTTGGTCCCGTGATCGTGAAGGTTATGCCCGACAGACGTTAAGTATTCTGTTTTTCTGGGTTTTAGTAGTTTTAGCACATTTTGAGATCTAGAGCTCGACTTTGGGTTATTTTAGAGAGGTTTTTTACAATTTGGATTGGGGTAAGTATATTTTACTCGGATATGCTCATTATTCATGATTCCAACCTTGATTTTAGTGTTTATTGATGAATCTAAGTGAAAAAATTATGGATTGTAGTTATACTTATTTTAAAGTAACAATTGATGCATTGCGAATCGATTTGAGGTCGGATTTTGATGAAAAACATACATTTGGACTCGTATTGCAATGTGTGTTCGGAGTTTGTGAGTTTTAACGGGTTCCGAGGTGCAGGCCTGTGGTATACTTTTGGGTTCACTTTGCATAATACAAGCACGATTTTAGCTTTTTTGTTTGGGCTTATTTCTTATGGCTTGTATTGATATTATGAAGTTATTTTTGCTAGATTCGAGCCGTCCGGAGGTTGATTCACATGGGAAGGGCTTATTAGAGTATTGCTTGAGGTAAGTATCTTACCTAAACATGATTGACGCACTGGTTTCCTGAGTTATTTGTGATAGCTACGTGTTATGGGTGTCACGCCCCGAACCAGGAGAGGCGTAGCTGGCACCCGGTGCCGCACTGGCCCAAGCGAACCACTCTGTAACTTATTTGTTTTTCTTCTTTAACTATCATGGGCCAACATGGCCACAACTCATAATGTATAACTATAAGTGGGCAAATGCTGTATCAATGAACATCGTTCTTAAAACATGATTACATATGGGCCGTCAAGGCCTCTGACATACTATAGAAAATAAACGTCTGTCTACAAAGCCTCTAAGATTATTCGACATTAAATGGGACGGAGTACCGGCCTACCCATAAGTCTGTAGAAAAGTTCTGACACGATGACTCATAGACTCGGCTGCACTCCGAATGAGGTGGAGTCTTACCGATCCATTGCTGAATGCTAACCTTGTCTACTATGAGGGCTCGTCAAACTGATATCTACACCTGCATGCATGAATGCAGTGTCCCCAACAAAAGGACGTCAGTACGAATAATGTACCGAGTATGTAAGGCATGTAAATCAGTATATAAAGGACATGGAAGAAACATGGAGTAAAGGACACAACCTGTAAGTCTAGATAGCTCTATAAATCATGAAATATTTATAATGTCATGCATATGCATATAAATGTCATGTAATGCATAGGTTTGTACGTACATAACATCATCAAGCGTCCGAGGGCATCCCATCAAATCATCTCGGCCACGGTAGGCAAATCATCAACGTATACGAGCTAATTAGGTATTCATGCGTATATAACGCCATAACCTTTTCCCATACCCCATATACATATACTATACACGTATATAGCGTCATCTACTCATGGGTCAATGTACATGTAAATGAATGCAATGCATGAGAAGTACGTTAATAAATCTTTCGGAACATCATAACACCATTATGCCTCTGATTAATATCACGAAATAAACTTTATCAAGTTATGTATTTTCTGAGACCCATGAACGGACGATAGAATAGTATGACACATGGGGAATCAAAAACGTAAACATCTCTAATATTTCTATGAATAGAGTTATGTATGAAAATTGTGCATTTGCTCGTTTCGTTTGTGTCGTATAGATCATGCCAAAAGAAAGAAGGGATAACCTTAACATACCTGGAGTAGGTAAACATCCGTGTGATATTCTTAAGAAAGATTACACCGTACTTCTTTAAAAATGCGAAATCTCACGTTGCTTAAGATACTATGAAATCTCTACCCTTCTGCGTTGCTTCAGATCTCCTTCTACATTGCTATTCTGTAAAGTTGCTCTATCAGTACAACTACGGCAATCTCATGATTTGAGACTAAAGATGACAATTTGACTGATATGTTAGCTTATTTGGATTACAAGACTTATATTTGAATTGTCGACAAGCACGCCACATAACCATAGGTTCCAAGCTCAATCACAATGAATTATCAAGTACATTAGTTACAATTATCGGTTCATCCTTGAACAAATGATACTGAAAATGCTTCAAGTTTGCATGCCGAGCATCCCCAACTGCTGGACAGAATACATAGTTATCATCAGAATTTTCTCTAGCAGCGGCCTTACGTAGCTTGCCATCGCAAGTATCATTTGCATCCTTAGATTTCGAACAGGAGCAATGAAGTTCTGAATCATTATATATTTCCTTCAATTTACATTTTTTTGCTATTTCTTTAGCTTTCAGTAACAGCTCTGACATCCAATTCTCAGAATATATACATCTCAAATTTAAGGTTCCTTTACTACAACCTCCCATATCTTTTGAAGGGTAAGGAATGGCACCATTTTCCTTGGGTTTCCATTTAGATGCCATTGTCACTTTTGTCTGATCCCTTAATTTAAATTTAGTAGTTTCAGTGCAAGTTCCATTCTTACCTGGAGTTATGCTACAAGGTTTACCATGCAAATAACCTGTTCCATTGTCAATATATTGCACCTTCACTTCGGATGCATCTGCTTGAAGGTTTCCATTCCTTATAATTGAATTGGTTGCCACCTACCCTAATGACTAAGAGTCATGAATTGGTTGCCACCTCCCCCTAATGACTAAGAGTCATGAATTGTGAAGTGGCTTACTGCCACGTGGGGGTGGGGGTGGGGGGTTTAGTCTTATCCCATACTTATTTGTTAATTACGTAATATTCCGCTATCCGTTAATTAATCAATTACCCGCATAATTAAGAATTATTTCAAATTATTTAAAATTCTACTTGTTTTTAATACAATTTATCCATCATACTATCATGGTCATGTGGTACCATATAAAATCAATACATACACTATTATTTTATTAAATTATCTATGTAAAAATACATATATTTTTCTCAACTTCTAATTTTCCTAATCTCATATAAAGAGCACAAATTTTCGTACACTTAATTCTTAAAATGGTAAAAAAAGATAACCTTCTTTTCTTGTGAAACATAATAATTCATTTCTTTACAACAAAGAAAATCTCATAAACTTTTCTCATATTATGTGTATAATTTAAAACATATTCGAAAGTAGTAATATTAATAACTATATAAAATCATATTTTTCAAACCATTTTTTTTCTTTACAAAAAAAAGTTCCACTCAAAATACCACATCTTTCAATGACCTCATAATTGTCATTAAAGAGGGGCTTGATCCTAGGATCGTATTCCCTAGGTACAACTATAAATACTGAGCTCCAAAACCATTGTAGGGAGGACGAATTTTTTGAAAAGCACATACTACACTTTGTTCAAAGCTTAATAATATTTTACCCTCTTGCTTATTGATATTATTACTACTGCCTCCGGAAGCTCTTGTTATGCCCCGTAGTATTACGATGATGCTACGCTCCGCATTATTATATTACGACGATGTTACACCATGTAGTATTGTACGATGAATTTGTCGTAAGATAATTGACATCAGTTCAAGAATAATATTATTTGGAGATTATAAGTATTATAATACTTCAAGCAAGTGATAAGTAAATTCGTGAAGGTGAGAGGATAAGCGAATCGAAGAAAATGAGTTTCGTCGAAGTTTGACATTTTGGGATAAAATACGGTCCGAGCTATAATATTCGATATTTATGGACTAGTGTCATACAAGGTACCACATGACCATGATAGTAAGATGGATAAAGTGTGTTAAAAGTGAGTAGTATTTTAAGTAATTTGAGATAATTCTTAATTATGTGAGTAATTGGTTAATTATTGGGTAATGGGAGATTACCTAATTAATTAAAAAATTGTTGGATAAGATTACCACCCCCCCCCCCAACGTGGCAGCACCCCATTCTCATTTAGTGACTCTTAAGTTCTTATATAGGTGTCACACTTAGAGGATTAGGTGGATTAGTCATCTAATAAGTGGGTCACACCCACTAAGAGCTTTCCTACACTAGTAAGGTATTTTATTTCTTAATTACTAATGATCAAGAATCAAAAAAATGGAGTCACTTGTGTAAAGGGAGTGGGCTGATCGATTGAGTCCTTCAGAAAGAAAATATTTCCATACCAAACATGAATGACGTTGTGTGTTGATTCCATGCCAATGGGATAAAGCGTGAATTGCAAATTCTAAGAGAGCACGATATAATTTTTCTCAAGAATATCATACGTATTTTTTCCTAATTCAATCCGCCGTTTACGTATTCTTCGCAAAAGACGTGTGTTAGAGGGATTTTCAAGAGAATCGGCTCAGGTATGTTAAGGCTATCCCTTCTTTCTTTTGGCATGATCCAAGTAACAATACGTAAACGTAATGTTATTCCATAAGTGATTCTACTCTTAGCAGTTAAGGATGTCTATGTTATTCATTCCTGTAAAGTGATGTCTAAGTATGTTCCTAAGTCTTTATTGAAGTATTTGATAATGATGTTAATGTTTATAATATAGTGATACATGCATCTTCATGCATTTACCACCGCGTTACGACCGGTTGGGCAGTCATGCATGTTCATTTACCCCGTGCTACAGCCGGTTGGGCAGGCATGCATATTCATTTACCACCGTGCTACGGCCGGTCGGGCAGTCACGCATTTACCACCGGGCTACGGCCGGTCGGGCAGTTACCATCGGTTGGGCATGTGTATCATTATTTACCACCGGTTAGGCAGTTATACATTTACCACCGTGCGACAGTCAGTCGAGCAGTTACCACTGATCAGTTGGGCAGTCATGCATCATACGGTATGGATAATAAAAATATTCTCAAAGAGAAGCATTATATATGTAAGTACAATAAGTATGCATACTTCAGAGATTTAGGTTGACTCTTATAAGTCTTTAATTAATGTTGACTTATTGTTATATTTCAGTTCCGCCTTACATACTTGGTACATTATTTGTACTGACGTCCTTTTGTTGGGGACGATGCATTCATGCCTGCAGGTATAGATAATCAGTTTGACGAGCCCTTATAATAGACGAGGTTAGCATTCAGCGAATGATTGGTAAGACTCCACCTCATTAGAAGTGCGGCCGAGTCTAGGAGTCATCGTCTCAGAGTTTTGCTACAGACTTATGGGTAGGTCGGTACCCTGTCCCATTTGATGTCAAATAATCTTAGAGTCATTGTACACATAGGTACATTTTGCATAGTATGTCAGAGGCCTTGATGGCCCATACGTATTCATGTTTTAAGAACGATGGTTCATTGATATAGCGTTTGCCCACTTATAGTTATACATTACGAGTTGTGGCCATGTTTGCCCATGATAGTTAGAAGAAGAAAAAAAGAGTTACAGAGTGGTTCGCTCGGGCCAGTACGACACCGGGTGCCAGCCACGCCTCCCCAGGTTTGGGGCGTGACAGCTCTACTCCCGGAATCAAGATTTCTACTATTTTACCTTGATTTCATTGCTAAGTCTTACATTTTTGTTTTATTTATCATTCTAGGATTAAATTGATTCACTTGTCTATAAACCACATATAAACTCAAATGTACTATTTTACGGATAAACAGTTTGGCACCCACCGTGGGACATAGACAGTTGTGCAATCGAGTTGGTCCGGGCATCTGTTACTATTCTGTTTGATTCTTTGTTCTAAGCAAAACTCATAGAAAATGGCAGATAACGATGTCAACATCACACACAATGTTGAGGCCCAAGGAAATCAGCCTCAGTGTGAAGATTCCATCAGTGATACCCACAACGAGGGGGATGAGGCCACGCCAGCCCATGGCGGGCAGTATCCATGACATGTTCGAGAGGAAACTCCTGATGATGCTGAAGACAAGCACGTCGTTGAAATATTAAGGATCCTGAGGGACCAGCAACAGGCCATTATGGGCCACCTCTCTCGACAGGATCAGGTTATGACAGAATTGAGATAGGCGTTGTCGGATGCTTCCAACAACGCGTATGGACGAGGTCTAGTTCCATCCGATGCTCTCACAAATAAAACAATGTAGAGGGTCGAAGTCGGCTTTGACAAGGCGGGGGAACGGTAGCAGTTCCGATAACAACAATGAAAATGATCCCTTTAAACCCGAAATCGGGCGGTTTATAAGGGAAATAAATGCCCGAATGGATCAGATTCCGGGCGCACCACCAGTATTGAAAGGACCGGACTCAAAGAAGTACACCCAATTTTCGTTCAAACCAAGCGCGGCATCAGAGTTGATCCCGAAATGGTTCAAAATGCCAGACGTGCCGAAGTATGATGGGACTTCAGATCCTAAGGAGCATATCACCACCTATACAACAGCGGTGAAGGAAACGATTTGGCTCTGCACGAGATTGAATCAGTCTTACTGAAGAAATTTGGGGAGACCCTCACAAAGAGGGCCCTGATATGGTAGTCTCTTCTGCCCGAGCACTTCATAGATTTCTTTGAGATGCTCGTGGATTCCTTCATCAAGGCCCATGTCGGGGCTAGGAAGGTACATGCCTGAAAGGCCGACATATTTAGGATCGCGCAAGTAGAGTCCTTATTGCTGCGGGAGTTTTTGACCAGATTCTAGAAGGAAAGAATGTTTCTCCCAGCCGTACCAGACGAGTGGGCAGTTGAAACATTTACTAAAGGGTTAAATCTGAGAAGTTCCAATGCTTCTCGGAAATTGAAAGAAGGCCTGCTCGAATTCTAGGCAACAATATGGGCGGATGTTCACAACCGTTATGAATCAAAGATAAGAACTGAAGATGATCAGCTCGGTTTTCCGGCATCAACCAAGGGCTGGAACTGGGAAAAGAATAGGAGAAATCAAAGGATGACTTCAACTCAGATCGACGGTCTTCAAGGGGTCGATTTTTGCCTAATAAAAGGACCGAAGGATGCGGCAGAGATTTCCGGTCGGCGGATAGACTCGCTACCAATAGGAGAGCTGATCGCGGCCAAAATAACATTGCAGGACAAGGAGATATCAGGTTCTCAAGATTCCTCCTACCCCAGGTTTTCCAAATACAACTTCAACGTCAGTGTTGTGGAACTGGTGTCGGCTATGAGAAACATTAAAGAGGCACGGTTCTTGAAGCCATGGAGATCTGATCCCAGCCAAAGGGATCCCAATTCGTTGTGCGAATACCGTGGGACCAACGGTCACCGGAAAGGGGACTGCCAGCATCTGCGCGAGAAGGTGGGACATTGCTGAAAAATGGCCATCTCAGAGAATTCTTAAGCGACTGGGCCAAAAACAACTATGGTCGCAATCGTGATAATGCGGAACCTTCGAAAGCAGGAGAAGATCCTACGATCAACATGATTTCGGGGGAAACAAGATTAATGGTGTGACTTTTTCGATGGCAAAGAAGACAAAGGTATAGGTAACCCACAGTAAGAGACTCTAGAGAGTTGCTGAGGACGATATTACTATCACTGAAAAGACGTCGATGGATTATTGATTCCGCACAACGATTCCTTGGTAATCTCTTTAAATGTCTTAGATTTTAAAATTAAACGTATTTTGGTGGAACCAGGAAGTTCGGCCAATATTATCCAGTAAAGAGTGCTTGAGCAAGCCAAGCTGAACGGAAGTATCATTCCGTCTACAAAACTCCTCGCTGGGTTTAATCTGGCAAGTGTGACAACTTGGGGAGAAATCCCGCTGTCCACGAATGCTGATGGGGTGATAAAGATGACCCTTTTCGAGTTAGTATACGGTGGTAAGGGCTACAATATTATCCTGGAGAGACCATGGTTGCATGAGATGAAAGTTGTGCCATCAACATATCATCAATTGCTGAAATTCCCAACTCCTGAAGGAATTAACAACTAATAGGCGACAAACCGACGGCAAGGGAGATGAATGCAATCTCAGTTTCCACTAGAAAAGGGAAGGAACATGTAGTATAGCAATTTTAGGAATCGACGCCTGCTCCCTAGCCGAGCGAAGTCAACCAGGGGGAGGAGTCGACGAAATCCTATTAGGTACCGAGATATTTCCAGATACCAAAAGAAACGGACGCGACAAAATCCACAGCGGAAGAACTTGAACAAGTCGTGTTGTTCGAGAAGTTCTTGGAGAGGAAGTTTCACCTGTGGACAGGACTAATCCCCGAGCTCAGATCTGGATTTATCGAATTTCTTAAATTTAACGTTGATTTTTTTGCATGGTCGCATAAGGATATGACAGGTATTGCTCCAGAAGTTGTCGTGCACAAACTAAGTTTGGATAAACATCACTCCGGTAATGCATAAAAAGTGTCCTATCGCCAAGGTCAGAAACAAATTCGTCAAAGAAGAGGTAACTCATTTGCTTGATATCGATTCAATTCAAGAGGTCAAGTATCCTGACTGTCTAGCTAACGTAGTAGTAGTTCCAAAGAAGAATAATAATGTATTTCGCATGTGCGTAGACTATAAGGATCTAAATAAGGCGTGCCCGAAAGACTCGTTCCCGTTACCAAACATTGATCAAATGATTGATGCGACGGTCGGGCACGAGTTAATGAGTTTCCTCGATGCTTACTCCGGGTACAACCAAATCAAGATGAACCCGGAGGATCAGGAAAAGTCTTCGTTCATAACAAACTTCGGCACATATTGTTATAATGTGATGCCTTGCGGGCTAAAGAAGGCCAGAGCCACCTATCAACGGCTCGTAAACAAAATATTTGAAAAACAAATAGGGAAAACCATGGAAGTTTACATAGATGATATGCCTGTTAAGTTTTTGAACGCAGGTGATCATCTTAAACACTTGCAAGAAACCTTTGACGTCCTAAGAAAGCACAACATGAAGCTTAACCCCGAGAAGTGTGTGTTCTGGTAAGCTCAGGTAAGTTTCTGGAATTCCTGGTGTCACAAAAGAGGATTGAGGTTAACCCCAATAAAATTAAAGCCATCGAAGACATCCCGAACCAGTTATCAAATATGAAAGAGGTTCAAAGGTTGACAAGCAGACTGGCCGCTTTGAGCAGATTCATTTCCCGGTATTCGGTGAAATGCCATCATTTCTTTTCTCTACTCAAAAAGAAGAACAATTTCGAATGGACTCCGGAATGTCAGCAGGCTTTAAAGGATTTAAAAAGGTACTTGTCAAGTCCTTCATTACTGTCAAAACCGGAGGAAGGTGAGCAACTACTGATCTACTTAGCAGTCTCGGAGGTAGCGGTAAGTGTCGTGTTAGTTCGTAAGGACGAAGGTACACAATCTCCTGTTTATTATGTTAGTAAAATTTTAACGGGAGCAGAAACTCGCTACCCACATCTCAAAAAATTGGCCTTAGCTCTCGTAGTCGCCGCTCAAAAGCTTAGGCCTTATTTCCAATGTCATTTTATAGTCGGGGTGACCACTTTTCCCCTGCGGAATATTCTTCATAAACCTGAACTTTTAGGTAGGCTTGCCAAGTGGGCAGTCGAAATGAGTGAATTTGACATAGAATATTAACCTAGGACAGTGATTAAGTCACAAGTTTTGGCCGACTTTGTGGTTGATTTTAGTCCGGGACTATTACCTTTGGCTACCAAAGAAGCAATGATGGTGTCATAATCGACATCAGGAGTTTGAACTTTGTTCACAAACGGAGCTTCCTATGTGAAGGGGTCTGGGCTCGGCATAGTTCCAACCATGCCCTCAGGACAAACCCTAAGGAAGGCTATCAGAACCATTCCTCTAACTAACAATGAAGCAGAGTATGAAGCTTTGATTGCAGGACTCGAGCTGGCTCGGGGATTCTGAGATCATAGAAATCAAATGCGATTCCCAATTGGTAGTAAATCAGGTCTACGGGATATTTAAAGCTAAAGAGGAACGCATGCAACAATATGTAGTGAAAGTCCAGTCTTTGCTCGCTCGGTTCAGGGAATGGTCAATTACGCACATCCCGGGGGAAGAGAATGCGGAAGCAGACGCATTAGCCAATCTTGGATCGTCCACAGAAATGAAGGGATTGAACTTCGGTACGATCGTATGGCTTATGCATTCGGTATTGGACGCAGATAACTATTACGAGGTAAACGTGGCCAATTTGGTCTGGGATTAGAGAAATGAGATCATTGACTATCTCTAGCACGGAAAATTGTCTGAAGATACCAAGGCATTGTCACACCTCCTTTTTCTACTTACACCCCCGTGAAGGGTATAATAAAAGGAGTTTTTCCACTTATAGGACAATCGAAACGGGATTCGTTTATTAATAGATTCAGAGTCGCCACTTGGGAGATTTATGGTGTCCTAAGTCACCGGTTGAATCCCGAATCAAGGAAAAGATTGACTCTGTTTAACAGTCCGCGAACCAGAAATCGAATAAGGAATTCTGTTAACCCGGGAGAAGGTATTAGGCATTCCCGAGTTCCGTGATTCTAGCACGGTCGCTCAACTGTCATATTTGGCTTGTTTATCTAATTTTAAAACATGTTTGAACTTATATGCTTTTCAACTTTGAACTGCTTTTATTTATTATTATTTTTTAAAGAGAATTGCAACGTCGTGAAAACACGTCTCGAACCACGTCACATAAATGCACCCATGGTTTTTGACACATTTCAACTTCGTTGGGATTTGGATTTGGGTCACATAAATGTGCACCCGAGTTTAAGAAAGTAATATTATTAAAGGCCGGCCTAAAGCAACTAGCGTATTATTAACTTTGCGGAAGGCCATGAAATTCGCTAAATGGCTTGCCCCGAGGTCTAAAGTATTTTAAATATGATTAAGAGGGCCACGCTATTTGTGATTTTATTCGGCGCGGCGCACCTCAAATTATTTTAAGGCCAATCTAAAAGAACTATAATTTTCTATTAAGCATTGTCTCTAAAAAGGGTCCTAATTTATTAGTATTATCAATATACCATTACTGAAGATTGTCAAAATCGGGCTTCGAGTTCAGGGATTTACATAAACAGTTTCAATATTTATGCAAGGTTGCCCAAAACATGGTCTCCGCATGAGCCCAAATGAAAAGGCAGTCCAAGATTGGGATTAAGCCACACGCTGGTAAAGGCAAAGCCCAAACTTAATTTGACCCTAAGCTGCTAACAGGCCCAAGCACCCTTTTCAAATTTAATTCAGAACTGGGCCTATTGTCCTGGAACATAACACACAGCTGGGCTCATAAAGCCATCAAACTTATTTTTAACAATTAAACTCATCAACAGAAAGATTATGGATCTATTGCCAATTTGATTCCAAATTCGTAAGTTCTAATCGCGTTTAGGCTAACGAGTTTCTACAAGACGTGTGCAGAAGTCAATGACTGAACTACATAAATCAGAATTTAAAAGGGAACATCACATGCAGAAATTAAAACTACACATTTGCTAAGCTATAAATGAGAGTCCCTACTGAGATTGAAGTTCGAACCTAATGCTCATAATGACAGGGGCTACTTAGTTTTACAGCAGTGTAAATACACTAATTCATTTTTAAAATTTAACTTCGAATCAACACTAGATCTGGTTTGCTTTTATAACAAACATCACAACCACAAAGAGTTAATAGAAGTACAGCTAACTAAAATAGTCCAAACAGTCCTGACAAATACAAAACAAAGCTACAGTTATACTAGACATTACATCTACCAAGCTATTAACATATGATGAGCCAAATGAGCATATATTGAGAAGCAAAACTCATGCACAGTTTGTATTCCATTTCCAATTCGAGTTACATCAAAGCTGGTTCAAGGCGTATACCTGAATGTTTGAAATATAAGAAGAATAAGAAGAAATCAGCAACAGTAATGAGCAGAGGTCGAAGAACAGCCTAGAAACGAATTCAGCAGTCCAGGAAAAGTTCAAAATCAAACAAAACCAAGAAATCAACCACAAACAACTCGAATAAACCCAAATGAGCTTGAAATTGAACCCGAAAACTTCTGAAAAGCCTTCAACAATCAAACCCCGAGCTAGGAAGTACAATTCAACCACTAAACTCGAAATTAACCTAAGATTTTCAATGTAACAGTACTTTTTTGTTTCTATTGTGTATTTTTGAAAGAACTAAGATCAAAGGGAGCTCCAGAATTTCAGATCTGGTTTTTGGTTTTGAATTTCAAATTCTAAATTCTAAACTTGTGGAGATTTTGGGGGGGAATTTTTTCAGAGATTGGAACTTGTTCTCTAAGGCAGAATACACTGCCTTTTTATAGGCAAAATGAGGGCAGCCCTCAGATTTTCAGTTTTCTTTTCAGTCCTTCTTTATTTACTCACTTAACCCCTTGTTTTCTGACTTGTGTCACAAGTCACTACAATTACTGAAATTACACTAAAGTCCTACTTTGGAAGGTTCTAGAAGAGTCTAGTTTCAACTACCATGTGCTATCCAATCCTAAATGTCTAAGCTACCCTTGAATTCATCCTAAAATTACTAACACTAGTTGAACTATCAGCTATAACCAAACTAACTACTCAACTGTGGTTAATCAATCAATGCTAAAACTAATTATTTATAATCAAACAGACCTTAAAGTCAAATAACTGGACAGATTTAGCTAATCATGAAATTAAATCTAAAATCAAATTGCAGTAGACAATCATGGATCAACTAACTGAACTAAACACAAAATTAAACCTATTTAAATCAAACACGAAGACTGAGAACAAATCAGCAAAATTTAACTAAACCCTAAACATGGAACTATTAACACTGATTTAAACTAAACTAAACTCATTAACACTAACTAACAGCAACCATAAGGTATTACTAATCAATTCAGGCAAACTAAAATTCAAACTAAAAGACTAGCATGCCAACAGAACTTAATTAAGTACTTGGACCTAAAATTGAAATAGTTATAGACCCAAACTAATTGACCTAAAACAAACATATGTAGACTGAAATCAACAGGATTTTAATTCAAAACTCAAAAAGAAAAGAAGAGGAAGATGAAGATACAAGCGGATTAATTAAAATTAGTAAACGAGAAAACCTTACCTAATTAACACGACCTAAGACGAACTCCGACCACACTCGAAACAGAAAAACCCTCAATACTCCGCTCAAGCTTTGGCATCCGGACCCTAAATTTGAATTTCGACCAATCTTGGAGGCCTTTGAGAGAGTTTGATGTTGAATGTTGGATGGGGAAGACAAGGTGATCACAGGGTGCGATTTTGGGATGACTTTGATAGTGGCGCCGCCACCGGAGAAATTGGGCGGCGCTAGGGTTCTTGGCTTCAAGCCTAGATTCGAAGGATTCTAGGCACGTTTGAAGGATACTGAACTTGGATTGTGGATATGGGGAGTGAGGAGATACTAGGGTACTCATTCTGAGGGGTTTGGACATCGGCGCCGCCGTGCACGACGGTGGCGGCGCTAGGGTTTGAATCATTCGAGGTGTTTGGGTGATTTTTGAAAGAAAGCAAAGGCAGATATAGAACGGGGAGGTGAAGAAGAGGGGGTGGTGTAGATTTGGGGTTGATTCGAGTATCGCCTCCGCCGTAGGCGATTTCCGGCGGCGGCAGACGGCGTAGACGGTGGAGGAGGCTGGTCTCTAGGGTTTGACGGAGAAGAGGCGAAGGGGGTAGGGGGTGTGTTAGGACAGTTATATATGAAATGATCCAGGCTTCCGAGCTGTTGGATCTTTCAACCTAGACGGCTCAGATCTCTTTGAGACCAAACGAGGTCGTTTTGGGGTCAAAAGGTTGGATCGGGTTGAGACGCTTGGGCCTGGTCTGGAACGGGTATATTTGGAAGGGGTTTGGGGTTTGGGCTTGAGTGTTTGAACGAAAAATGGCCCAATGTTAGCCAGCCCTTTGTTTCTTCATTTTAATTTCTTTTTTATTTGTTTTTCTTCTTTTCTTTTTGTATTTTATTTACTTATTTGTTTTCATTTTGTATTTTATGTTTTTTCTAACTTTATTAAAATGCAAAATCAAAGACCCACTTTGTTTCCAAAATTAAACTAATTAATTCCTAAAACTCTATTAAATCCTATTTAAAAGCAAACTCATGACAAATTCAACAATTAACAATTAAAAATGGCCTATTTTTGTTATTTTCTTTAAATTTTGTTCTAAAAACAGCTTAACCACTAAATAATCCTAAAATATGAAATTAGATCCTAAATGAAAATGTCATGTGTATATTTTTATAAAATGCAAACAATTAACAGAAAATAACGCAAAATTCACAAAAGTGTAAAATAATGAAAGAAAAATTATTTTGTTTGAATTTTTGGGAGTAATTCATATAGGGCAAAAATCACGTGCTCACAGCTGCCCCTCTTTGCCCGGAAACACGAAGAGTTTTCGTGCAAAGATAAGTGAGCGGAAACGAGCGATTTTTGCCCGTTCGAATACTCCGTGTGAAGCATTTTTGAAAACCGTCTGACCGAACCCTGCTTCAATGGTTGCCTACATATCCTTGGCTAAAAAGGAATCAGGTTAGTATAGTTCGGGAAGGTTTGGTAGCTGGGACTACCAGGAGCTGTGATTTCACTGTTGTTGCTGCTGCTACTGCTCGGTGACCTCCTTATTACACCGTGTCAAAATAAAAAGAAGCTAGCCTAAGCTATGATCTATGAATTACAAAAGGGTCCTATCTATGTCTTCTAACTTGCTCTTTGTGTTGCCTTGAACTTGTATTTTCCCACTGGAATTCTTGCGTTGTTGCCTTGCATTGTGATTGTAGATGTTTCGCCATTCCTCCGAGTGATGCTTGACCGCTGAGATTTGAAATATATGCCTCCATTATCCAGGCGGGCTCCTGATTGCTGACGCTTGAAAAGTATTCCCTTGTTCTCCAAGTGGGCTCCTGATTGCTGAAGCTTGAAAAGTATTCCCTTGTTCTCCAGGCGGGCTCCTGATTGCAACGCTTGAAAAGTATCCCCTTGTTCTCCAGGCGGGCTCCTGACTTCAACAAAACAGACAAACAAAGAAAAATTTCTTCCCCAGTGTGGTGGCTGGGCACATCATGTTATCAAATATTAAAAATTAAAGGATAGAATTTGAATTGTACTTCCCTTGTTTTCCAGGTGGGCTCCTGACTGCTGAAGCTTGAAGAGTATTCCCTTGTTCTCCAGGTGGGCTCCTGATTGCTGAAGCTTGAAGAGTATTCCCTTGTTCTCCAGGTGGGCTCCTGATTGCTGAAGCTTGAAGAGTATTCCCTTGTTCTCCAGGTGGGCTCCTGACTGCTGCAATACAAACAAAGAAAATTTTCTGCCCCAGTTTGGTGGCTGGGTACAGCATGTTATCAAATATTAAAAGCTAAAATTGGAATTGTACTTCCCTTGTTCTCCAGGTGGGCTCCTGATTGCTAAAACTTGAAAAGCATTCCCTTGTTCTCCAGGTGGGCTGATTGCTGAACTTGAAAAGTATTCCCTTGTTCTCCAGGTGGGCTCCTGACTGCAACAAATAAAGAAAACAAAGAACATTTCCTGCCCCAGTTTGGTGGCTGGGCACAGATGTGAGTGTTAAATTGAATTATTCTACCAACTATTATAAGGATTTGAAAGCTAAGTCCTATTATCCAGGGAGGTCCTGACAACTCCTAATAGTTACGAACCTAAGTTATATCTTCTAAAGGTATCACCCCCACTACATTTGTTATCTAATAGGTCTTAACTACTCCCCATTATCCAGGAGGGTCCTGACAACTTCTAGTTAAAAAAAATAGTTTTAACCTAAGCAGACGTTGTTACCTATATCCTGTTATCTAAACAGACCTTAAAACTACGTCCCATTAGCAAGGAGGGTCCTGAAAACTTCTAATTGAATCCTATCTTCAACATGCCAATTTTGAAACCCACTTATGCTCATTTGGGGTACAGTTATGCTAAATTGTGCTACTCATGATTGTCTTGACATTTAAGCTAAGTCCCATTTTCCAGGAGGGTCCTGAGAGTTTCCAGTCATACCTGTTTGGGTGCTACCTTTCCTTACGGAGGGTTTCTCTGAACAAAATTTCTGCCCCTGTTTCAATCAAAGAAAAATCTTGTCAATATAAAATGGTGGCTAGTTGCTGGCATTCTTGCTAGGTACGTCCCTGCTGCTGGGCTTTACTCCGTCCCGCTTCCCTGGACTTGCCTTGAATCCCCTCGACTTCCTGACCGAATTTCAACCTCTTGACTCTGATGACCCAAGTGTTTTATCCCGTATTGTTGTTTTTGTGTTGCTGACCCCTCTTTTGAAACTTCGCTTCTTCCCCACAATTATCTGATTAATCCAACGGTGAAACTTCCAGTGGTCCTTTATGACTTACTTTGCATCTTTGATATATTCTGGCCCTGTCTGTACAACTAGGAAGCTGGTAGTTAGCCTTGACATTCCTTCTTTTTGTTTTGAACAGAACTGACACTGGAACATCTTAAAGATAGACCTCGAAAGAATGAAATGCAACGACCTCGAGGGATAAGGATAAAGAGAATCCGAGAACAGATGATTTGTAATGAAGAAAGAAGAGAATGAGACTTATCTGAGTGGAACTGCTGGTACCATTGAGCATGTCATGCATTTCGGATTAACCAGCCCAGTCTGTCTAACCAATCAACTTTCGATTGCCACATTTGTTGTTCCGGACTTTCATAACCTGATCTTCACCCAAACCCAAACCTAGCTCGTCTTGCAATGTCTTGAGCAGCTCTTGACCATAGACTTGTCTCATTTGCCTGTCTGACAAATTCACCTTCGCCTTACGGTGCCCGTGAGGGTTTTCACCAGTAAGACTCTCATTTTCGATTTCTCTCAACTCACTTCGCCTTACGGTGCCCGTGAGGGTTTTCACCAATAAGACTCTCTCATTTTTGGTTTCTTTCAACTCACTTCGCCTTACGGTGCCCGTGAGGGTTTTCACCAATAAGACTCTCTCATTTTTATCAGTTTCACCTTGCACCGGAATGTTGCCCCTGTCGCGAACCACTTTCACTTGCTCGTATTGGCGCTTTTTGAAGATTGATCAGAAGGTCTTCCTTTGGACCGTAATGTGGGCTTTTGGATAGGGTTAGAAAGAAGGGTATAAAAGGCTCAAAACAACTTAACATGGGTTCACAGTTACAACTTTCGGAATCAAATCTCTCACAGCGACCACAACTTCTGCCCCAATTTCTTTCGTGGGGACTTTTGGGATTTTGTTTTGGTGTGACTGAACCTCAGGGAGAGGCTGCCTACGTACCCTTTCGGGATCAAGTCGAACGTAGTTCAGGTCATAGAAATTACTTTGTTGTTGCGATCTTTCCTTTTCTTCCACTTTCTTTTCTTTCTTTTCATTTCTTTTCTTTCTTTTCTTTTCTTCATTTTTCTTTTTTCTCTTTTGTTTCTCTTCTTCTTTTTTTCTTTCTTTTTTCTTTTTTTTCTTTTTGCCTTCTTTTTTTTTTCTCTTTTCTTTTCTTCTTCTTTTCCTTTTCTTTTCTTGTTTCTTCACTGATTTTCCTTGCTCGAGCTCCCGAGTTGTTATTGATTCCGAAAGAGGGGTACGAAAGAAAATAAATGAGGCTCAAAAGGGATAACAAAGGATAAAGTATTTGGATAGTAGAACAAAATGCCTTCGTCATTTCAATCTCAAAAATATGCCAAATACAATAAAGTACAGTTAAACCAAGAAATCATACATAGTATCGCTTGACTGCGTCGGAGTTGATAGCCATTTCTACACATTTTCCTTCATCTGTCAAATATAATGCGCCATTGGACAACACTCTGGTTACTACAAAATGGCCCATGCCAGTTCGGGGCGAACTTTCCTTTTGCCTCAGCCCAATGAGGTAAGATACGCCTCAACACCAATTGCCCCACTTCAAACTTCCGCGGACGCACTTTCTTGTTATATGCTCGTGCCATTCTCTGTTGGTACAACTGACCGTGACATACTGCTGCCAATCTCTTTTCATCAATCAAACTTAGTTGTTCCAAGCGGGCTTTGACCCATTCATCATCATCAATTTCCGCCTCGGCAATAATCCGAAGGGATGGTATTTCAACTTCTGCGGGTATTACTGCCTCAGTGTCGTAAACCAAAGAATAAGGAGTCGCCCCTACTGAAGTGCGGACAGTAGTGCGATAGCCTAAAAGGGCGAAAGGTAACTTCTCATGCCATTGCCTGGACCCTTCTACCATTTTCCGAAGTATTTTCTTGATGTTCTTGTTAGCTGCTTCGACCGCTCCATTCGCCTTAGGACAATATGGGGTGGAATTGCGGTGCGTGATCTTAAACTGCTGACATGTCTCTGCCATCAAATGACTGTTGAGATTGGCCCCATTGTCCGTGATGATCACCTTCGGGATTCCAAACCGACAGATGATATTTGAATGCACAAAATCGACCACTGCCTTCTTGGTCACAAATTTGAAGGTCTTCACCTCCACCCACTTAGTGAAATAATCAATAGCTACCAGAATGAACCTGTGCCCATTTGACGCCGCTGGCTCGATCGGCCTAGTAACATCCATTCCCCAAGCAACGAACTGCCATGGTGCCGATATTGTATGCAATTCAGATGGTGGAGAATGAATCAAATCTCCATGTACCTGACATTGATGACACTTGCGTACGAAACTGATGCAATCCCGTTTCATAGTAAGCCAATAATAACCTGCTCGGAGGATCTTTTTTGCCAATATATATCCACTCATATGAGGTCCACAAACTCCCGCATGTACCTCGGCCATGATAGCTGTAGCCTGCTTAGCATCCATGCATCTTAATAATCCAAGATCTGGGGTTCTCTTGTACAACACTCCTCCACTGAAGAAAAATCCACTTGCCAAGCATCGAATTGCTCTCTTTTGATCCCATGTAGCCTGTGCTGGGTATACTCCCATCCCGAGGTATTCTTTGATATCATGGAACCACGGCTCACCATCAAGCTCTTCTTCCACCACGTTACAATAGGCATGCTGATCTCGGACCTGAATTTGTAACGGTTCCACATAAGCCTTGTCTGGATGATGCATCATTGACGCCAAAGTAGCCAAAGCATCAACAACCTCATTGTGAATCCTTGGAATATGCCTGAAATCTATTGATTGAAACCGTTGACAAAGTTCATGCAAACAGTGCCGGTACGGTATGAGCTTCAAGTCTCGTGTTTCCTATTCACCCTGAATCTGGTGTACCAGAAGATCCGAGTCACCCATGACCAAGATTTCCTGGACACCCATGTCTATAGCCAATCTCAAACCCAAGATACACGCCTCGTATTCAGCCATGTTATTGGTGCAATAGAAACGAAGTTGAGCCGTGATAGGGTAGTGTTGCCCTGTCTCGGAAATCAGTACTGCTCCTATCCCGACGCCTTTGGCGTTGGCAGCCCCATCAAAGAACAGCTTCCATCCTGGCTTCTCGACTTGTTCTAATTCTTCAACATGCATTATCTCTTCATCGGGGAAATATGTCTTCAAAGGTTCATATTCATCATCAACTGGATTCTCGGCCAAATGGTCAGTTAACGCTTGTGCTTTCATTGCAGTCCGGGTCACATAGACAATATCAAACTCCGTAAGCAAAATTTGCCACTTCGCCAACCTCCCTGTGGTCATGGGCTTCTGAAAAATGTACTTCAACGGGTCCAACCGAGAGATGAGATAGGTGGTATATGCTAACAAGTAATGTTTCAACTTCTGCGCCACCCAGGTTAAGGCACAACACGTCCTCTCAAGCTGAGTGTACTTCACCTCATACGATGTGAACTTCTTGCTGAGGTAGTGAATCGCCTGTTCCCTCTTTCCTGTGATGTCATGCTGCCCCAGTACACAACCAAAAGAATTATCCAAAACTGTCAGATAAAGGATCAAGGGTCTTCCCGGCTCCGGCGGGACCAACACGGGTGGACTAGCCAAATACTCCTTAATCTTGTCAAATGCTGCTTGACATTCATCCGTCCATCTGACTGCAGCATCTTTCTTTAGCAGCTTGAAGATGGGCTCGCAAGTCGTTGTGAGCTGGGCAATGAACCTGCCGATATAATTCAACCTGCCAAGCAAACTCATCACCTCTTTCTTGTTCCTTGGCGGCGGTAGCTCCTGAATGGATTTGATCTTGGACGGGTCTAACTCAATACCGCGTCGACTTACCACAAACCCCAACAACTTCCCAGATGGGACTCCAAATGCACACTTTGTTGGATTAAGTTTGAGGTTGTACCTGCGGAGCCTCTGGAAGAATTTCCTCAAGTCCTTGACATGGTCGCATTGTTTCCTTGACTTTATGATCACGTCGTCTACATAGACCTCAATTTCCCGATGTATCATGTCATAGAACATGGTGGTCATTGCCCTCATATACGTTGCCCCTGCGTTCTTCAGCCCAAATGGCATGACCCTATAACAATACGTTCCCCAAGGAGTGATGAATGCTGTCTTCTCCACATCCTCCTCATCCATCAAAATCTGGTGATAGCCCGCATAACAATCTACGAAGGAACCAATCTCATGTTTGGCACAATTGTCAATCAATATATGGATGTTTGGCAGTGGGAAGTTGTCCTTTGGACTCGCTTTATTGAGATCACGGTAATCTACGCACACTCTGGTCTTTCTATCCTTCTTTGGCACAGGCACAACATTGGCTAACCAGGTGGGATACCGCGTGACTCGGATGACCTTTGCCTCAAACTGCTTGGTGACCTCTTCTTTGATTTTCACACTAATGTCTGTTTTAAATTTCCTTAGCTTCTACTTGACATGAGGGCATGCTGGGTCGGTGGGCAATTTGTGGACCACCAAATCAGTGCTTAGACCCGGCATGTCGTCATATGACCACGCAAAAACATCTTTGTACTCAAACAAAGCTTTAATTATCTCTTCTCTGAGCTGAGGTTCCAAATGGACACTTATTTTTGTTTCCCGCACATTCTCCTGATCCCCTAAATTGATTGCCTCTGTGTCATTCAGATTGGGTTTGGGTTTTTCTTCAAAATGGCTTAATTCTTTACTGATTTCCTCAAAAGCTTCCTCATCATCATATTCTATTTCGTCTTCACACTCAATTTCTTGTATTATTATATCGGAGTTAGATTGGCATTTAAGACTGGGCCGAAGACTCCTCATGCATGACACATCACTGAAACCAGCATAAAAGGGACTGTACAAGAAGGAAAAGAAAGACAAAATGAAAACTATCATGAATGAAAAAGGAGGAAAATTGCATTTTATTAACATTTAAGATAACAAGGTTTAACTCATCCAAACGGACGGAACATAGCATCCGAATTACAACCTTGGAAATAATCCAGATTAAACTGAAAGGAAATCAAAACTAACTACCAAGACTCCCTCCGGGTAGGAAGGGGAGTTGCTTCCCAATTGTTAAGCTTTGCCTGGGACCCCACGAACTGAACATCTGCCTTGCTTGGACCTTCTCCGGCCTCCAACACATTCACCTCATCAAACAACTTTTCAAACCTCTCGAACAGCTCCTTGTCGGGATCAATCACACAACTGGGCATTGCTGTTGCTAGGCGCTTCTTAGTACCAGGCCTGACAAAGGAACGGGAAAGGCGGGGAATAGGTTTTGGAAGGGTCCATGCTTTCTTTTTCATATTTCTAGCTCGCCTTATGTCTGCAGCAGTGGGCTTGAAGCCTAAACCAAAAGTATCCAGGTTTCCAGGAAGGGATACCGGCTGTACGATGCCTTGCAAAGAAGCACCCAAGCCTTTTCCAGGTACAAATCCGTTCTTCAGCATTTCCGACGCAACCATGACGGATACAGCTGCTAGCTTTGGCACAGGAATACACTCCCCTTTCGGGATCTTTTCAACCGATACCGTATCAAAGACTTGATAAACCCATGGACCTTTGTCGTCCTCAGCTTCTATGAAAGGCACAATGGCACCACCTAGAGTACACGAACTATCTTCCCCATGCACCACAATCTCTTGCCTGTCCCACTTGAATTTAACCATTTGGTGCAAGGTAAATGGCACTGCTTTTGCTGCATGGATCCAGGGTCGGCCTAACAGGAGATTGTAAGAGACGGCCACGTCGAGCACCTGGAATTCCATAGTAAATTCAACCGGACCTATCGTTAGTTCCAACACTATATCCCTAACTGTGTCCTTTTTTCCTCCATCAAATCCTCGCACGCAAATACTATTCTTGTGGATTCTCTCACTGTCCACCTTTAACTTTTCAGGGTGGAGAGAGGGCAGATGTTTCCACTGGACCCATTATCAACCAGCACCCGGGTGACCACAGAGTCTTCACATTTCACCGTGAGGTAGAGTGCTCTATTATGCTCAGTGCCTTCCAAAGGCAGCTCATCATCAGAAAATGTAACCCTGTTGACTTCAAAAATCTTGTTTGCTATTTTCTCTAGATGGTTCACAGAAATCTTATCAGGAACATGGGCTTCGTTCAAAATTTTCATTAATGCCTGGCAGTGCTCATCTGAGTGAATCAGTAATGATAGCAATGAGATTTGTGCCGGGGTCTTTCTCAACTGTTCTACAATGGAATAATCTTGTGCCTTCATCTTCTTCAAGAATTCTTCTGCCTCTTCTTCAGTTACGGCTTTCTTTACTGGTACTGGATTATCTTTGGTAATTTTAGCTTTTCTCAGCTCGTCAGGAGCAAAGCATCTTCCTGAGCGAGTCAGCCCATGGGTTTCACAAACTTCTTCCTTAACTTCCTTCCCCTTATACGTCACTGTCACTCGGCCGTAATTCCATGGGACGGCCTTTTCACTGATTACTGGTAACTGAGTCACTGGCTTGATGATAACTGGCTCTGTGCGAGCCCCTTTTACAATCACAACGGGCTTGACAGCTGCCCCCGACACTACCACTTTAGCTGGTTCTTGTTTTACTGCAACACTGCTCAAAAGCTCCTTCTTTACCACCACAACTGGTTTGCTAACTGTCTCTTCTACCTTGATCAATGCTCTCCCCCTTGTTAGTTTCTCACTTGATCTATCCTCACTAGCCCTGATCATCATTACAGTTTGTGAAGGCTTCTTATGTTCTCCCTTTTGTACTAGCTCAATCATATGGGTCTCGTGATGGGTTGGCAATGGATTCTGAGTGATGTTAGGCGTCTCTGGGGCTTGCACTTCAATTCGGCGGGTGTCAATGAGCTCCTGGATGGCCGTTTTCAAGTGCCAGCATTTTTCTGTGTCATGTCCCGGAGCACCTGAGCAATACTCGCAACTTACAGAGTGGTCCAGATTCCTTGGGGGAGGGTTTGGCAATTTGGATTCAATCGGACTCAACATGCCCAACTGTCTCAATCTGTGGTATAAGCTAGTGTAAGATTCACCCAATGGAGTGAAAGTCTTCTTCTTTTGCAGCCTATCATTCTTAAATACAGGGTTAGGTCGAAAATCGGCTCCAGTGGGAGTTCTGTTGGTTCTCGGGGGTGGTGCTTTGAGCTGGGTAAGTATGCTGGGTAAGTATTTTATGGGGTGGGTGCGCGCCATTGTGCATGGGTAGGAGGTTGGGGGTATGTTTGGGCATGGTGGACAGAGAAATTGGGGACAGGAGGTGGGTAGTAGTGTTGCGGTGGGCCACATGGGGTGTGTGGGTAGGTTTGGGGGTGAGGGCGAGGTTGGTGATAATATGGTGATTGACCTCTGGACCAAGCTCTTGATTCCACTACTGCAACATCTTTTTTTTTCTTTCCCAATACCCCTCCAGTGCCGCTCTGAATAGCCTGGGTAGTTGCCTTGATCGCTGAATAGCTCATAATCTTGTTAGACTTGAGACCCTCTTCCACCATACTTCCCATTTTCGCGACCTCGTTGAAAGTTTTTCCCACTGCTGACACCAGGTGACCATAATAGGTGGGCTCCAAAGCCTGTAGGAAATAATCAACCATCTCGCTCTCTTTCATTGGAGGATCGACTCTTGCCGCCTGCTCTCTCCACCGGAAACTGTATTCTCTGAAGCTTTCTCCGGGCTTCTTCTCAATTTTAGATAGTGACAGACGGTCCGGGACAATTTCGAGATTGTACTGAAAATGACATGTAAAAGCATGGGCCAGATCGTCCCAAGTGTACCATCGAGCATGATCCTGTCGCGTGTACCACTCCAAGTCTGCTCCACTTAGACTTTGACTGAAGTAAGCCATCAATAACTCATCCCTTCCCCCAGCTCCTCTCATTTTGCTGCAGAACCCCCTTAAATGGGCCACCGGATCCCCATGTCCATCATATAAGTCAAACTTGGGTAACTTGAATCCTGCTGGCAACTGGACATCGGGAAACAGGCATAGGTCCTTGTAGGATACACTCACTTGACCTCCGAGCCCCTGCATATTTCTGAATGACTGCTCTAAGCTCTTAACCTTCCGTATCATTTCCTCTTGCTCAGGGTTTTTGGGAGGCTTTTCTTCTTCAGCTGAGAGATCAAGACGGGGAGTGTAAGAGCACGGTTCTGGTGGTTTGAAGGTGGCTTCGGGCGGGTAGTACTAGTTATCATGGGTTTGGAACAAAGGTTCGCTAGAGGACCTGTGTAATGCAACAGGTGGGGGAGCCACAAGCACAGGAGTAGTTGGCGATGGAGGGCATGGAATTTGTTTGGGTGGTGGAGGTGGTGGTGTTTGAGAGGTGGTTCGGTAGTACTGCTGGTAAGTAGGGAAAGCCGGAGATGAGTTCACTGTGGGAGGATCTTGAGGCTGAGCTAGTGGTGGGAGGTAGGCGGGGTTAGCAGGATAGGCTGGTGGTGGATGTCCCTTTGACCAGGCCTGGTACATCTCGACCATTTGTTGCTTCAGTTTATATATCTCCTCCTTCATTGCATTAACGTCCACTACTTCCTCCTCCCTAGACGGGTCAACAATGCTTGCTTCTAACTCCTGGTTGACCATGTTTGACTTATCCTTAGAGCGGGTGTTGTAGGGATGGGTTGCCAGAATGCCAGTCAACTTAACCACTTGCCTGGACTCATCAACAACAACTTTGTTAGCGGTTAGAGCATTAACAGATAGATAACCGCACATTTGGGAATGAATGCACCTAAGCAGTTAACCATTTCTATTATGCATTTGCTTGGTTGCATGCGTCATCCCGGCTTTTCCTTATTTCTATGTGCCACTTTCTTTTTGTTTTTCCATTATTTCTTGCCACTCCCTCTTTTGCATTTTCTCTCTTATTTTTCTATTTTTATTTGGTTACGGTCGAATCCTATGTAGATTGCCTACGTATCATGACCCCGCATGGATCAAACCGAGCGTAGTTCGTGAAGAATAAATGTAAAGTAGAAGCAAAATTTTTTTTGGGAATTTCAATTTTATTGATAGCAACTACGTCTATTACAAAGACTCAAAACTGACAGATTAAACAACTACCAGACTCTAATGCAGAAAAGAACTACGAACTCCACCATCCCTATTCTAGTTCAAACAAAAATACAAACTCAATCAACTGACTGACTTTTAACGAAAAGGAAATACAGACGCCAGTAGAAAAGGAAATACAGACTCAAATGACAAACTCTAGTAGAAAAGGAAATACAGACTCAAAGGACAATCATGAATACATTAAAGCTCCTGGTGCCTGCGGGACATCGTTCGGTCTCGCCGCGGGCCTTTATGCAAGTTCCCCTTATTTTGAACCGTGCTCATCCTGCACATTTATTAAGGTGATTTAATCACTTATTTTGACCTAAAAGGAAAAAAATGACCCTATTTTTGTTCAAATTTCCAATTTTAACACAAACGGCCAATTTTGCAGTTACGGCCTTTCAGCACTTCGGGCAGAGGAGTTTAAGGCTGTGCCTGCTAACCGTTGAAACTGACTCAGGGTGGCTGTTCTTGCAAAAATAGCCTTCCGGCGCCCTTTTGGGGACATTCGGCTTATTTTAAACAAGAATGGCGGCACCCGACTTATTCATGACGAAATTAAAAAATTTGGCATTTTTTGGCTATTTTTGCAAAGGGGAGGTTGGACCCGATGAGGGTTGCCTACGTATCTCACATCCGGTGAGAATCAAACCTGCGTAGTTCGGGCAAATAAAACTGACTGTTTTTGAAAACAAAACTCTTTTTGTTTTTTGTTGGCAAATACACTATTTCTGAAAGCAAGATTATTTTTTTATATTTTCTTTTTCAGTGGCAAATAAACAAACTAAAAAAACTACTTTTCTTCTTTTTTCTTTCATTTTCTCAAAAATCCGGCAGCATTTCGGCACTACTTGGACATTGGTTTTTCTAATATAGGTAATTAACTCTCTACACTGCTATTTTCTCTTTTTCTCTTTTTGTTGTTTTTTTTACCAGATATTCAAAGCCGATCAGCATGCGAGTCCAAAACAGATAAATGCACAAGTAGGATGCATCAGGATGGTCCATTATTCCGGGTACTCCTGTCCTAGACGGACCCAACCCCTGTGTTGAGTCCCCTAAGTCAAAATGCACGTGATGCAGATAAGCGTTCCTACTAGGGATCCAGCATGAGGTCAAGTTATTCTAGGTTCAAAACCTGGGTATATGTTCTAGACTGTGTACCCGAGCGGACAACTCGAGTCGAGGAGGGGCTACGTACCGGGAACCAAAAGGCTATCCGGCTTAGTTACTTGTCCGGCCTCTTTCTTATTTTAAGGTATGACACTAACAGAATAGGGAGTCTCCACCAGTGAGCACATCCCCGGAGGTGAGAAGAGAAGGGTTGCGGCACAGTTTATATACAGTTCAGATAGTATCAAAGCGGTAAAACATTTAGCACATTTAGCAGGAAGCATGTAGGAAAATCAGATAAAGCCAAATACAACAATATATCTAAGCTCGAATTCTGAACCCTGAACCAAAGTTCTGGGTTCTTGTCCCCAGCAGAGTCGCAAGAGCTGTCACACCTCCTTTTTCTTACTACACCCCGGGAAAGGGCGTAAAGGAGTTTTTCCACTTGAAGGACAATCGGAACGGGATTTATTATTAAGATTTCAGAGTCGCCACTTGGGAGATTAATGGTGTCCCAACTCACCGGTTGAATCCCGAACCGAGGAAATTATGACTCTGTTAACAGTCTGCGAACCAGAAATCTGAGTAAGGAATTCTGTTAACTCGGGAGAAGGTGTTAGGCATTCCCAGGTTTCGTGGTTCTAGCACGGTCGCTCAACTATCGTATTTGGCTAATCTATCTGATTTTACAACATGTTTTAATCTATGTTCTTTTTAACCGCTTTTATTATTATATTTTAAAGAGAATTACAACGTCGTGAAAACATGTCTCGAACCGCATCACATAAGTGCACCCGCGACTTTTGACACATTTTGACTTCGTTGAGATTTGGATTTGGGTCACATAAATGCGCACCCGAGTTTAGGAAGGTAATGTTATTAAAAGACGCGCTTAAAGAGGCTAAAGCGTTATTATCTTTGGGGAAGGCCGTGAAATTCGCTAAACGGCCCATCCCGAAGTTTAAGTATTTTTGTATAAACATTTATCGAGGGCCCCGCAATTTGTTTGTTTTGTTTAGCGAGACTCATCTCGTTTTATTATTAAAAGGCAAACCTAAAGTAATCTACAATTTTCTATCATGTATTGTCTCTAAAAACAAAGGAAAGGCCCTAATTAATTAGCACGTCCATGTATTATTACTAAGATATTCAAATAGGTGTTGAATTTAAACAAAGCAGCCTCAATGAAGCTTTCAGCGGTTTGGGCCTTAAAACTGGCCCTAAACAGATCCAATCCTGCCTGTGCAAAGAAACAATGCCCAAACGTGAGCCTCGTGTAAACGAAAATCAGGCCCAAGCTATATTTAACCAAAGGGAGTCCAGTTTAGCCCACACACAAGTCTGATTCTGCCCTTAATCCAATTTCGCATACATATTCAACTCATGTGCACTTTGGGAATCTAACATACTTATTCTGAAGATTTCAACAGCTCACTAATTGCAACCCCTACGTTTTATGAAATGTATTTGCAGACTGAACCTAGAAACGAATCAATGTAATAAACCAATCATTTTGTCTTTTGAAATTGCCAAGCGTACCTGATTTCATATAGTCAATTAGATTTAAAGCATTTATTTGCGTGAAGTTATTAAGCTATGAATTAACACAAACAACTATAGGAAACCATGATTAACTAAAATGATATTTAGCTATATGATGAAATCAGTTCAACTGATCGAATCCAATCCTATTACTACTTATGATTCTCCTGTTAACACACGTGAAACTAACCTTAATATTCTAAATCTGAAAGCTAACAGCGATTTAATTATCC
>NC_031995.1:38723664-38754123 GCF_001879085.1 Nicotiana attenuata | reverse complement strand
TTGTTGTTTTCAAGATTATATAAAAATAAAACTAAGGTACTATTTTCTGTAAACTAAAATATTATTTTTTAATTTTCATTTTTATGATGAAAATAAACTAAAGATATCAAAAATAATTGAAATAGCTATATTAGGCCTAAATTAGATTACATGCTAAAATATAAAAATCTTGGGGAGGGTCAAAAATCACATGTCTACAGCTGCCCCTCTTTGACTGGAAAGACGAAGTATTTTCAGACAAAGAACGACTAGACAAGATTTTTGACCCGACCCTTATTTGGAAAGACTAAAACTAAGAGAAAAGGGGAATGTGACCGAGCCCTGGTATCTGAGCTGCCTATATATCCTTGGCTATAAAGGAATCAGGCCACGTGTAGTTCAGAGGTGATGGAGTACCGAGGTTGAGAGTTGAGTGAGGTTCCGTTCCGTCGAGGTTCTGGTCCGAGGTCCTGTTATTACATCAAAATCAAAAATGAAAAAGACTAACTAAGCCTATCAGCTACGAGTTACAAGATTCCTATCTATGAGTCTTCTAAATCTTGATCTTGAGTCTTGGTTGGTGCTTCATGCGGACCCTGATCTGAATCTTGATGCTTGTTAGCCGCAGGTGTTGGTTCAATCTTCTTCAGCTTTTGGATCAAGACCGGACATGGAGGGCTCATGACTTCAACCACGTCTTGAGCAGTTCACATCTTTTCCTGCTTCTGAATTTTGGAGCTCACTTCTTTTGTTCTTTTTCTTCTTTTCTTTATTTTGGATTGAGACTCATTCTTTCTGCCATCTCGAATCGTGTGCCTCGAGGTCAAACCTGCTCAGGCACCTTGAACCATTTCCCCTTGAAACTTGAATTGTCTTCCTTCGAAACTGCTTTCCTTTGAAACTTGAGTTGTCTTCCGTCGACACTATTTTCCCTTGAAACTTGAGTTGTCTTCCCTTGTTCTCCAGGTGAAATCCATTGTTGCCGTTTTGAATTGTAAACTGAGATGTTTTCCCTTCTTCAAACTGCTGAACTTGAATGTATTCCTCTGTTATCCAGGCGGGCTCCTGACTTCACAAAATAGACAAAACAAAGAAAACTTTCTGCCCCAGTTTGGAAAACTGGGTGCTTGTTACCATATATTAATAAGTATTGAAAACTTAAACTTGAATTGTGATACCTGACTTGAATGTATTCCTCTGCTATACGGGCGGACTCCCAACTTCGAAACTTGAACTGTATTCCTCTGTTCTCCAGGCGGGCTCCTGACTTCAGCAATTTGAATGTATTCCTCTGTTCTCCAGGCGGGCTCCTGACTTCACAAAATAGACAAACAAAACTTTCTGCCCCAGTTTGGAAATCTGGGTACATGTTATCGGATATTAATAGGAATTAAAACTAAAACTTGAATTGTAATACCTTTGTTCTCCAAGCGAGCTTCTGACTTCACAACCTGAACTGTATTCCTTTCCTCTGAAACTTGAATTGTTTTTCCTTAAAACTTGAATTGTCTTCCCTTGTTCTCCAGGTGGGCGCCTGATTGCCGAAACTTTCTGTGTTCCCTTTGTTTTCCATGTGGGATCCTGCAACCAAAACAAACAAAACAAACGAAATTTTCTGCCCCAGTTTGCACTAGGAAGATTTATGAGTTGTTAGCAAAATTGTAAACCACTTATACTACTGATGCAACGATGAGAGTAAACTAAAGACTAGGCTAGGATGTGCGTCTCATACGAGTAAAAATCAAGAAACTTTGACTAGCAAATGCGTCTGCTAAAATAAAACCTGAATGAACCAAATTAGGAAGTGCGTCTCCTAGGGGTGAATTTAAATGACCAAGACTAGGAAGTGCGTCTCCTAGGGGTGAAAACTTCAGTGACTAAAACTAGGAAGTGCGTCTCCTATGAATAAACTCTCAGTTTAGGAAGTGCGTCTCCTAAACGAATGACTTGAAAGATCTTGATTAGGAAGTGTGTCTCCTACCGGTAAACTTCAATGAACCAGACTAGGAAGTGCGTCTCCTAGGGCCGAAATTAAATGACTCAAACTAGGAAGTGCGTCTCCTAGGGGTGAAATCTCAATTTAGGAAGTGCGTCTCCTATGGGTGAAACTTCAATGACTCAAACTAGGAAGTGCATCTCCTAAGAATGAAATTTCAATTTAGGAAGTGTGTCTCCTATGGGTGAAACTTCAATGACTCAAACTAGGAAGTGCGTCTCCTATGAATGAACTATCAATTTAGAAAGTGCGTCTCCTATGAATGAACTGTCAATTTAGGAAGTACGTCTCCTATGGGTAAAACTCAATGACTCAAACTAGGAAGTGCGTCTCCTATAAATGAACTATCAATTTAGGAAGTGTGTCTCCTATGGTTAAAATCTCAATGACTCAAACTAGGAAGTGCGTCTCCTATGAATGAACTGTCAATTTAGGAAGTGCGTCTCCTAAAGGTGTAATTTCAATTACTCAAACTAGGAAGTGCATCTCCTATGAATGAACTTAAATGAACCAGACTAGAAAGTACGTCTCCTAGGGGAAAATCTCAATTTAGGAAGTGCATCTCCTAAGCAAAATATAATTTGGAAGACTTAGACTAGGAAGTGCGTCTCCTAGAAGTAAAAGCATCAGTGACTCAAACTCATATGATCCAAACTAGGAAATGCGTCTCCTATGGGCTAAAATCTCAGTTTAGGAAATGCTTCTCCTACAACAAAATATAATTTGAAAACCCAAACTAGGTAGTGTTTCTCCTAGGGGTGATGTGTGATCTTTTCAATAGCCTTTGCGTAAGCAGAATTGGGGCATTACACCTAAAAATTTCAACCTTCCAAGCTTTGATATGGACATAGCTTCCGTCCCTGTTTCAGACAAAGAAAACTTGTGAGTTTAAACATGGTGGTTGATTTGTGGCCATGACTTTGCGGCGATTGCTCCTTCACTTGCCATGATAACTTTGATTACACCTTGAAAGACATTGCTTGCTTAGTGACTAACCAATTTCTCTGCCACCCTTATGGTGGAAAATACCTCTGATCCATTCAGACCCAATACCCTCTATCTGTTGCATTGCTCATGAACTGACATTTACCAACCCTTTGTGTTTCACATGAATCCCAAAGCACGTTAATTGCCGCCCACTCAGTGCGTATGTTGTTCTTTCTTGACTTAAACCACTGGCCTTGGCCTTGAAGTCTATTGCTCATTCACTTGCCATGCTAGTTTTGATTTCTACTTGGAAAACCTCGCTTGTCACGGGTCAAACCCCTTTTGTCAATCATACCACAGAAAATACCTTTGATTCGTTCACCCTAACCCCTACAACTATTGCACCGTTCATGAACTGTTGTATACCAAACCTTTGTATTTTACATGGATCCCATAGCATATTGATTGTTACCAGCTCAGTGCGCTTGTTGTTCTTTCCTGAACTTATGACGCTTCGATGTAGTAGCCAGATCTTGTCTTGTGCAATTAGAAAGCTGGTGGCAAGTTTTGAAGTCATTTCTCACTTGTTTTGACCAAACAGACTCAGGAAGAGGAAGTAACCAAGACGAAAGGAACAGAGTAAAAGACAAGGGAAACAGATGATTCCTAACAAGAAAACTACAAAGGAGAAACCTATCGGATGTGGATACCGACTCTAATGACCTTGACATGCACCTGCGGCATATTCTGTTAAGCAAATCTGATGTTCAGCTCTTGTTGTACCTTTTCGCCGTGAAACTGGACTTCAATACTCCGCTTATCCAATCTGATTCGCAATCCTTATTCAACTTGTAGCGCCCGAAGGGTTTTCACCATCAAGCCTCTCTCATTTCGGTCTTTCTCTCAACTTGCAGTCGCCTCAAGGTGCCCGTGAAGGTTTTCACCAATAAGACTCACTCATTTTTTATTTCTCTCAGCTTGCATCGCCTTACGGTGCCCGTGAGGGTTTTCACCAATAAGACTCTCTCATTTTTTATCTTTACTGCTTGAACCAGAGTGTTGCCCCTGTCATGAATTACCTTTACCTTCTTGACTTGGCATTTCTCAAAGACTGATCAGAAGGACTTTCTTTGGACCGTAACGTGGGCTTTTGGACGGGGTTAGAAATAAAGGGTATAAAAGGCTCAAAACAATTCGAAATGGGATAAAAATTACAACTATCGGAATCAGATTTCTCACAGCAACCACAACTTCTGCACCAGTTTCTTGCTTTGGAACTTATGGATTTTTATTTCGATGAGACTGAACCTCAGAGAGAGGCTGCCTACGTACCCTTTCGGGATCAAGTCAAACGTAGTTCACGTCATAGAAATTACTTTTGTTGTGAATTTTTTTCTCTTTTTTCTTCTCTTTTTTTTCTTTTTCCTTCTTCCTTTTTCTTTCTTTTTCTTTCTTTTCTTTCTTTTCTTTTCTTTTCTTTTCTTTTCTTTTCTTTTTCTCTTTCCTTCCTTTCTTTTCCTTCTTTTCCTTTTCATTTGCTTATTTGCGGCACTTGCGTTTCTTAATTATGCCGTTGATTCCGAAAGAGGGGTACGAAAGAAAATAAACATGGCTCAAAAGGGGTGACAATGGAAAAAAGTGTTTGGATAGCAGAACAAAACGCCTTCGTCATTTCAATCCTCAAGATATGCCAAATGCAAACAAGTACGATTAATGCACAAAAATTACACATAGTATCTCTTGACCATATCGGAATTGATGGCCATTTCCACGTATTTCCTGCTACATCTGTCAAATATACTGCACCATTGGACAACACTCTCAATCTCAATACCGCGAACGACCCCCTGTCAATTTGGCACACCTGCCTTCAGGGTTTCTTTATATTCTATCTGCCCCAGTTTCACATGGTTCAGCTTCAAACAGTCTCAGCATATTCAAATTTGTTCTTATTTCCCTCAGGTGCCCCCATCGTCTTCAAAATAGTTTCATTGCTTCCCGACTAACGTAGCTTTTAAAGATCAGACTGAGAATTATGCGTGCATGTCATGTCACTAGAACCAGCATTAGACAAAAGACAAAACAAAAGGATAGAAAAGAACTAAACAAAGAAAATGATTGGGAATAACAAAAGACCGGAATTTGCATTAGACAAACGATGAAACAGTTCGAATAACAAAACAAAACAAAACAAACCGGAGTACAATCCTAGAATGAACTGAAACAAACCCGGACAACACTAAACAAACCACTATGACTAAACAAGCTAGACAAAAATGAAAGGATAAGAGGGTTTGATCACAAGACAATATCCGGATTACAACCCTGCAAATAGTACGGACAACAGAAATGACAGCAAAATGGACCACCAAATCTCCTCCCCAGCTGACCTAGGAATTGAGCGTCTTTCCAATTACCAAGCACGGCATCTTAGCCATTGAATTCTGCATCCCCAACATTAGGAACTTTACAAACTTTCATCACATCGTCCTCAACAAGTTGTTTTTGGGCCTCCGAGGCTCTCAGAGAATTCTCACATTCCTTTTCAAAACAAATCATACCCACCATGTCTACCTCATTATGCGCAGGCGATGGATTTTGGCTGGTGTCCGGTGCATCCGAAATTTGTAAGATGATGTTACCTGCGTTAATAAGCTCCTGAATTGCTTTCTTCAGCCTCCAGCACTTTTCCGTGTCATGTCCCGGAGCATCTGAGCAATATGCACACTTTAGAGAAAAAAATTACATTTCAGAGGGTTTGGCATTTTTATCTGAATCGGCTTCAGCATGCCTACTTGATTCAACTTCTGGAACAAACTGGCATATGACTCTCCAATAGGGGTGAAAGCCTTTTCTCGTTTCAGCAACTTCTCGTTCCTAAACGCCTGATTTGGCCTAAAACCTGACCCAGGGAATTTCTGGTATGCTCGTGGGGGTGGATAGGCATGTTGTGGAACTGGGTACTTGGAAAATGGAGTATGTCTTTGGGAGTCCCGTGGAGAGAAGTAACGTTGGAGAGGGTCATTCAGTGCACCGGGATATTCACAGGTACGATATCGGGGTTGGAAATGTTGATCAGGAGAGCCCTTTGGATCATCTTTTCTGTTTCTCTTTCTCCCTTCCGAGCTTACCGAGATGTCCTGAATGTCTTTCGAGCAACTCATTATTTTGCCCGACTTGATTCCCTTTTCTACTAACTCCCCCATTCTTAACACATCACGAAAGGTCTGCCCACGGCCAGGATCAAATGATTGAAGTAGGTGGGCCCCTGGCTTGTATGAAAAGTTCGACCATCTCTTTCTCATCAATCGGGGTATTGATTCGAGCAGCTTGCTCCCTCCATCTGACCCCAAACTCTCTAAAGCTTTCCCCTGGCTTTTTTTCCATTCCAGACAAGGAGGAACACTCCACGGACGGTTCTTTCAGCTTCATGGATTCCTTGTCTGTCCCTTGCTTATCTTGCGGCCATTGTTTGTGCGAGTTGGGATCCTTATGAGTGACCTCGGAGGGGTAATATTGGGCATCATGAGCTCTGGGTAAGTGTTCTTTGTCGAGCATATTGGATGTGACCGGAAGGCACCTTTGGGAAAAGATAGTTGGATGATGGGTGATGGAGTTACCAGAGTGGTTGGGAAAGCTGTTATACGCGGGTAGAGATGGGGAATATAGGGGATCATCCGACATTGTGTTTGGGGTTTGGGTAAGGACAGAGCCCAGGAATCTAGGCGGTGGCGGGGGTGGTGCTCTCCCAGTCATCTATGCTCGATACATTTCTGCCACATGCTGTCTCAACATTTTAACCTCTTCCACCAACCCGTCGACCTGTTCAACCGGCTGCTTTTGGGCATTGGTACCAACCCACTCGGTTCCGTTGTTTTCTGCCATTATCTTTCGCCTTTGTGTTGCAGGGGAGAATTACCTTAAAACCACAAACCAACCACCTTTCTGAAATGACATGCCAAAATGAAACCATCATGTTAGCGTTAGGGTATTTAACACGTTGGTAATCACACATCTGGGGAATGAATGCACCTACGCAGTTGATCATTTCTATTATGCATTTGCTATCGCATGCGTCATCCCGACCCTTTCTCATTTGTGATTGCAAACTCTCTCTCTTTCTTTTTGTTCCTCTTTTCTCTCTCTTTTCTTTCTTTTTCTCTCATTTCAGTCTTGCCTCTTATTCCTTTCTTTTTCTTGTTTTTCCGCTCTTTCTTTTCGCCTTTGTTTTTGCCTCATTTTCTTTCTTCTCTCTTTTCTTTGTTTTTCCGTTCTTTTCTTTTTCTTCTTTTTATTTGGTTACGGTCGAATCCTATATGGATTGCCTACGTATCATGACCCCGCATGAATCAGACCGAGCGTAGTTCATGCAAATAAAAGGTAAATGACAATAAAACATTTTTGGAATTTTCAATTTTCATAATAAAACAAAACTGACAAACTTAACGATGAAATACAGACTCGAAAATCATACGACCCATATACTCTAGTCAAAGGAAATACAAACTTAAAAACAGAATGACGAATTCCCTCCCCTATATGCCAATTTTGAACAAATGGCTGTTTTTGCAAACGTGGCCCCTTCCCAATTTCACATGAATTTTGCGGCCAGGGAGAACTATTTTATGACATTTCACAAACTTATCCGTTCTTTTACGAAAATAGCCTTTCGACAATTGAAAGATACTCTAAGGCTATCTCGGCAAGAACGGTTTAAGATACCGCCGAAGCTGGCTCGGCTTATTTTGGCCAAAAATCCAAACGACACCCACTGACTCTTTTTCTTGTTTTTCAAATTAAAATAAGAGACCTAGTTTTGCAAACACGGCCTTTTAGCACCTCGGGGATGAAGATTTTAAGGCTGTGTGGGCCAACCGGCTAAAATTTTTTTAAAAATGACCCAAAGGTGGCTGTTTATGCAAAGTTAGCCTTCCGGCATTCCTTTCGGGAACATTCGGCTATTTTTGATAAAAACGACATCACCCGACTTATTTATGACTCTTTTTCTTGTTTTTCAAATTAAAAGACCCGGTATTGCGAACACGGCCTTTCAGCGCCTCGGGGACGAAGATTTTAAGGCTGCGTTGGCTAACCGGCCAATATTCTAAAAAATGACCAAAGGTGGCCGTTTATGCAAAGTCAGCCTTCCGTCGTCCCTTTTGGGAACATTCGGCTATTTTTGACGAAAACGGCATCACCCGACTTATTCATGACGAAAATTAAAATTTTGACATTTTTTGGCTATTTTTGTAAAGGGGAGGTTGGACCCGATGAGGGTTGCCTACGTATCCCCCACCCTGTGAGAATCAAACCGGCGTAGTTCGGGCAAATAAACAAACTAAATTTTAAAATAAAATTTTTGAAAACAAGAAAACCAAAAATTGAGACTTCTTTTTCTTTTTCCATTTTTCATGGCTAAAACAAACTACTTTTCTTTTTTTTTTAAAAAAAAAAACTCTTTTCATATTTTTGCTTTTTGAGTAAAACAAACAATTTAAAATATTTTTCTAAAATTTCGGCAGCGTTTCGACAGTACTTGAGCATCACTTAACTCCCAAACTGCTACTTCTCTCTTTTTTCCTTTTTCCTTTTTTTTCTGTTTTTTTTTGTCAATTTTTCCAACATTCCCGGGATTCAGAAACCGGTCAACATGCAGGTTCGAAACAAATAAATGCACAGCACAAGTAGGATGCATCAGGATGGTCTTTTTCATTTCAGGTTGCTATTCCTAGACGGACCCAACCCCTGTGTTGAGTCCCCTAAGTCAAATGCAGCATGATGCAAATAAGCGTTCCTACTAGGGATCCGGCATGAAGTCATGTTATTCTATGTCCAAAACCTGGGTCTGTGTTCTAAACAGTGTACCCGAGTGGACAACTCGAGTCGAGGAGGGAGCAACGTACCGGTGACCCGCGGGATCGTCCGGCTTTGTAACTTGTCGGAGCCTCTTTTTATTTTAGGGTATTACACTAACAGAATGGGGAGTCTCAACGAGTAAGCACATCCCCGGAGGTGAAGAGAGAAGGGTGTCGGCACAGTTTATATACAATTCAGATAATATCAAAGCGGTAACATTTAGCACATTAAGCACGAAGCATGTACGAAAATCAAATATAACCAAATACAACAATTTATTTAAGCTCGAATTCTGAACCCTGAACAAAACGTTCTGGGTTCTTATCCCCAGCAGAGTCGCCAGAGCTATCACACCTCCTTTTTCACTACACCCGCAAGGGCATAAAGGAGTTTTTCCAATTAAAGGATAATCAGAACGGGATTTAGTTATTAATTATTCAGAGTTGCCACTTGGGAGATTAATGGTGTCCCAAGTCACCGGTTGAATCCCGAACCGAGGAAAAATATGACTCTGTATTACAGTCCGCGAACCAGAAATCCGGATAAGGAATTCTGTTAACCCGGGAGAAGGTGTTAGGCATTCCCGGATTCCGTGGTTCTAGCACGGTCGCTCAACTGTTGTATTTGATTTTATCCGATTTTATTACATGCTAGCTTATGTGCCTTTATTCGCAAACCGCTTTTATGATTATTTTAAAAGAATTGCAACTTCGCGAAAATGCGTCTCGAACCACGTCGCAATCAATGCACCCGTGGTTGTCAACACATTTTGACTCCGTTGAGATTTGGATTTGGGTCGCATCAATGCGCACCCGAGTTTAAGAAAGTAATTTAATTAGATCGCGCCTAAAGTGACTAACGCGTTTCCAATTTGCGAGGGTCATGGAAAATTCAACTAATGGCACGCCTCGATTCTAATTTCAAAGGATTGTACTCAACTAAAGCAAACTACGGATGTCCATAATTATTTTCCTAAACTTGAGATTATTGTGATGCCAAATGTATAGAAATTATTGGAATTATATAATACTCTAGCTGATGAGATTTAAATCAATTGTGTGCAAATTACTATTCAAAGATAAGACCAAAAAACTGGGGCATTTGCAGCCGTACCCGTTTTTTGTGCCACATTTTAACTTGTGCTCGCTTTGTCTTTCTGTTTGCAAGCGTACCCGCTTTTTCACATAACTTCAGCCACGGGGCTGAAGTGTTTCTTTTGTACTGGAAAACTTCAGCTGAAGTTTTACTTAAGCTCTAGAGCTTAAGTTTACTTAAGCCGTTTCCAACTTAAGTTGTCCAGTTATAAAATAAACACTTAAGCCGTTTCCAGCTTAAGTTGTCCAGTTATAAAATAAACACTTCAGCCGTTTCCAGCTTAAGTTTTCCAGTACAAAAGAACACTTCAGTCCCGTGGGTTGAAGTTATGTGAAAAAGTGGGTACGGATACAAACAGAAAGACAAAGCGGCTACAGGTGGGGCGCCCAATTTTTACCAAAAAACTACCATTAATGCTAAGGCTAATGAACAGAAACGATCCACTCTTTTTAAAAGGACTTGATGGCTTCAATCAATGCAATATTTCTAAGGTTTAATATCACACCCACACTGTAAACCAAGCAATCACGGAAAATGGAACAAACCAAAACATTAAATTTCCACCAAAACAGAACAAATAACATTAAATTTTTCGTCTGAATGGCTGATTGCTTTTTTTTTTTTTTTTATCCCCCTTTTATTTTGTGTAGCAAATGGTTTTATAGCGGGTGTGGGGTGGGGTGTTATGTGGGGGAGTAGTTTTGGGGGAAGGTTTTAGGTGGGGAAATATTTTGGGGGGGAAGGTCTTAGGTGGAGGAATATTTTTCATTTGATTTTCCTTTGTCTCTTTTTGTTTTTTGCTTTTTCACGTTTTTTCCCTATTTTTGTTTTTGATTTACTCTCTTTTCTTTCTTTATTTTTAGTCAATAAAATAAAATACTAATCATACTTGATAAATTCATTTATTAAAATCCGACTTGAAATGGATATAGTAAACCCTTTAAAAATATATTTTTGGAAGCTTTTTCTTTCTTATGAGAATGAGAACACAATTAATGTGTAAAATTGTGACTATTTTTGTTGTTTTCAAGATTATATAAAAATAAAACTAAGGTACTATTTTCTGTAAACTAAAATATTTTTTTTAAATTTTTATTTTTATGATGAAAATAAAGTAAAGAAGTCAAAAATAGTTGAAATAGTTATATTAGGCCTAAATTAGATATTTACATGCAAAAATATAAAAATCTTGGGGAGGGTCAAAAATCACATGTCTACAATAATAATGTCATTAGATAAACTGTTAGGCTTAATAATAAATTGGCATATAGATATCATGTTTATAAGGCTTCTATTAATGTTTGTAAAGGTATTAAGAATCAGTAACGCATAGAAAGCATACCTATAGGAATTTCGAACTAGAACTGTCTCATTCGTCTAAAACAGTATCGAATTTTGCTAAAACTAGTAACTTTCTGCACCTTTTTGAAACTCTTAAATTTTTTTTCTCATAATCAAATCAGTGCATTCTTTTCTGAAACTTGCTTCTTTCTAACAACTCTGGTAAACATTTTCCAAATTAGCCTAAACTCATTTCTTTATAGTTATCTGATAAATCTCTTCTAATCAGTCTGCAACTCAGTTTTTTTGTTAAAATTGGCAGTTCCTTTTTCCTAACCAGTCTGCCTCCTGAAACTCGTTTTTTAATTGTTAAACCATTTTTTTGTAATAAACCAGCAACTTTTGTGAAACTTATTTTTACTCTGTAACTTTTCTTTATAATCAGTTTGCGTTCTAAAATCAATAGTTCTATCCAGCGCATAGATAAAAGTTGACTAATTAATCAATTGGATCAGTCTTAGAAAACTGCATTCGAGCGAGCCCAATGCGGACTTCCTGTCTAAAAATATGTGTTGAACCAGTCCGCTTATCGCTTTTAATTTAATTTAAGACCAAATCAGTACTTGCAAGACATGCTAAACTATATGTCTTTATCTGATTCAAGGAGGTTTACTTGAGCCTTATTTGGTTACATGCTTTCCCATACTTGTATTATGTGTTTTGAATGTCGCCTTAGTATTTTGTCCTTTTTAAAACTCTCAAAAGCCTTATCCCTTTTCCCTTTAGGATTAGTAGTCCTAAATGCCCCCGGGACTGATAGGATTGGGACGGGCACTAGCATGCATTAAGTAACGAGACTTTCCGTGCTTTAATACCTTAACGGGGTGGGAAGGGTAGAATATGGATATGATGACCGGTGCGCTAATATCACGTACGACCCCTCTTTTGAGGAGTGTACGACGGGTATTGCATTGATGTGATCCATATTATTTACAAACCTAGGACCCCTTTTTCCTTTTCTACTTGTTATTCTTTTTTAAGTTTTCTTTCGAATTAATTTCCTATACTTTCTACTTCTTTTCTTTTCAAACTTTTAAACTTGTTTGCAATATTATGTGAAAACCCTCCTTTTGTTTGAGACTTCTATCTATCTTCTTCATTGCTTAAAGTCACAATTGTAGTATGGCCGGGAACCACACTAGTGGATCTTGAGGGGTGCCTAACACCTTCCCCTCGAGATAATTTCTAGCCCTTACCCAAATTCTGGTTCTTCATGTCAAATTCTTTCTTAAAAGTGTCCTAATGCACTATAATCATTAGGTGGCGACTCTCCAAACTCCAAAAACCCAATTCTCGCAAGGGAATAGAGTTGTCCTCCCAAATGTCGTACACCCGATTTCGACTCATTAGAAAAAGGGGGCGTCAACATCATGGCGACTCTGCTGGGGATTCTTTTGGCTTTTACCATTGCATGCTACTTGTGACTTTATTATCTCTTTAATAGCATTTATTTACTGTCTTTATTTCCTCCACTATGAAACTAACTTGGCTCTTCATGTCTTTTCTTTTCTTTAACCGCTTTCCTTTACTGCTTTATTTTAATTCTGTTATAATTACGAGTAATTATTGTAATCATTTATCTTATGAACGTGAAAATACATGTCAATTTGTTTCATTCTTGTAAATTGCATCTTCAACATCATATTCCACTCGTGCCCAAACAAATAACATAGCAACGCTTATAATGAGTGGTTGTGCTCTTCCGATATTATCACCCCCTAAATTTGGCAAAGGCATATTTGCGGTAAAACCAATCGATCAGCGGTGCAGTCGACGGTTCCGTGCCTTTCCCTCTTGAGTTGTCCGCTCAAGGGTACCGGTCTAATACCTCAATAGAAACCTTACTCTGTTTAACTGTACATGCATCATGGTCAAACCTAGCCGAGTCAGTTATGTTGTCTGCATAATGACTCATTAAGATAGACTAGTCCAAAGTCCATCGGATTTCCCTGAAACCCAAACGGACACCACCATGTTCTGTGCATTTATTTGGAGAACTAAATGCCTATTATGCTAATTATTGGTTTAAATAGTCGAGTCTGGCGGGGTAAGGGCCTAACACTTTGTTTTGCAGAAAAATGAGGCACGAAGTCCCCAGATTCGGTATGGTAACCAACATCCACCTAAGGCTGCTAAGCTGGTGGAAAGATCTTCATGCCAGTGATCGGACCCTTGTCCGCAAGTACTTAGGGAATTTGCCTTCTCTTCTGGAAATCCAGCCTGACAACAAAATCATAGAGGATGCAACTTTATTCTGGGATAGTAACAGATTCGTGTTCCGCTTCGGGGACCTTGAAATGACCCCTTTGCTCGAGGAAATAGGAGGTCTAGCTGGTATTCCTTGGGAGACTCCGGGTTTGATTATGCTAGAAAATCGCAAGGGTAAGGGTTTTCTCAAAATGATGGGATTAAAGAAAAACCCAGACTTGACCTGTTTGAAGGACTCTTACATCCCATCCGACTATTTGTACGAAAGGTACGGCCACAGCAAGTCATACCGTACCTACCCCAACGAATTTGCTCTTACCTCTTTGGGGCACATCCACATGAGGGTTTTCGTCTTCATGTTTTGCTTTCTGGGGATGATAGTATTCCCTATGAAGAAGGCTAGGATCCACACCACACTAGCCATGGTAACCAAGACCTTGATGGATGGAATTGACGGTCAATCTTTCAGCATAGTGCCTATGATCGTCGCTGAAATGTATCGAGCCTTGGAAAAATGTCAACAAGGGGCCAAACATTTTGAAGGCTGTAACTTATTGCTCCAGCACTGGCTCGTGGAGCACCACCGAAAGGGTGATTACCGATAAGAGATTCTACGCAGAGACTGGGATGATCATATCGCTTTCCATCAGCCGAAGCGAATGAATTTTATGCCTAACATGTTCGCCCAGCCAGAAGACGCTAGGGGATGGGTAGAGTTGTTTGAGAACCTGAAAGAAGACCAAGTGCAGTGGATTTTTGAGTGGTTCCCTACGGGGGAATTCATTGTTCGCTCTCGAAACGCACCATTTCTCATACTCATTGGTCTGAGGGAAACTTATCCCTATGTCCCTCTCCGAGCCATGAGGCAGGCATGAAGAAAGCAAGTCATACCAAGGGTCGACAAAATGAGTCACTTCAGGGATGACTTCCAGGACGATATAGCCCTCACAGGTGCCAAGCTCAGCACATGTGGCGCTGCAAGCTCATCTTGGGAAAGAATCTATTGAGCCAGACAGGTATCACGCCGGTTGTGTACCACACTATTCAGGTTGGTTGGAAGAATGGTTGGGCCATCCCGGGTTCGTTTGAGGCCACAGGATTATTGACGAAAAGGCCGAAGCACGGGTTAAGTAAAGTCAACTGCGCAAAAGAATTCGAGAATGTGAAAGTGAGCATCGGGAAATACAAGAAGCCCATCAGAAGTTGATCGACGAGTGGAAGGATATGGCTGTCAGCGCCAACAAGCGACTAGGGTATTTGGAGCAAGGTCTAGTAGAGCTGGAAGGGAAGTTCATAAAAAGGATTGAGGACTGTCAAAACGCTGAGGGAAATGTGGGCGTACATCTGGCCTGAGCTTATCTGCTGCTGGGACTGCATGAGCTGGTGAAGCTGTTCGAGGGAGACAAGAATGCCGAATTTGGGGAAGGTCCTTCTGGGACCAAGTAGTTAGGAGTCCTCTTTTATTTCTTGCTTTAATGATGTAATAAGGCCACTGTCCATTACTGACATTTTCATTTTCGTTATTTTAGTGTCATTTTGGTATTTGTCTTATTTTTATCAATAAAATGAGGCATTTAGCATTATAAGTTCTCCAAATTAACTTGTCGCTAGGCCTACCTCTAGCACAACGAGGCGCCCAAATTAGGACGCGATTTATATTCTTGCACAATGTGTTTAAATATCGCAATATTTTCCTTCTCATAACCCGCACTAACTTTTTACCTTTTGTTTTTCTTTTATTTTTATTCACCTCCCGAAAGGTTAGTTCGTGCACTCTGGCACCATCATCATACTCCACAAGATCCAAGGGCCCTCCTCCTCCTCCAAGTCCTATCCGGAAGAAGAACAAAAGTAGAATGGGATATTCAAGCGCCAGAAAGGAAATCGAAAGAGAGGAGATTCCTCAGGGTACCCCAGTCGCCAAGGGAACTGCTTCTCAACTTGAACAGAAATTGCTAAAGTTTCAGGAAGAATTGGACCAAGTTCGAAACTTGGCAAACTTATCATTTTCTCTCACCGCTCCTGATGTCAACACCCAAAATCCCGCACCTCCACAGAACACCCCACAACCACAGTTACAACCCACTCATGCTCAACCCTGCTACATGTGCCACACTCCCAACAACACTCCATTACTCATTCCTGAACCACCAAACACCACAAATGACCACCTCCACAACACTCCCATCTACGTGGATACCGTACCCCCCTACACTCAACCAATCCCAAGTGCACCTGAGTCTGATGACAAAGACTCCCTCATCAGGAACTTGGCCGCAGAACTCAAAAGGATAACTAGCCGAGTCCAGGGTGTCGAAGGAATCAAAGGTATTGAGGGGCTGAACTATGAAGATCTTTGCATTCAGCCGGATGTCGAACTTCCGGAGGGGTACAAACCTCCCAAGTTCGAAATGTTCGATGGAACAGGTGATCCTAGGGTCCATTTGAGGACATATTGTGATAAGCTGGTCGGAGTCGGAAGGGATGAGAAGATCCATATGAAACTCTTCATGACAAGTCTGAAGGGGGATGCTTTATCTTGGTACATCAGCCAAGACGCCAAGAAGTGGACAAACTGGGTAGGTATGGCGTCCGATTTTATAGACCGGTTCGGGTTTAATACAGAGAACGCACCAGATGTGTTCTACATCCATAACTTGAAGAAGAAACCTACAGAAACATTCCGCGAGTATGCTACTAGTTGGAGATCAGAGGCTGCTAAGGTCAGGCCGGCCTTTGAAGAAGAGCAAATGAACAGGTTCTTTGTCGGGCTCAGGATCCATAGTATTATGAAAGGTTAATGCTGATAGAAGGCCAGAAGTTCTCCGATATCATCAAGCTAGGAGAAAGAATTGAAGAAGGCATCAAACTGGTATGGTCACCAATCTTGAGGCATTACAGGCCACCAATAAGGCTTTACAGTCTGGTGGCACGTCAAAGAAGAAGGATGTAAATTCCGTGATGGCTGCGCAGAGGATAAAATCCCCAATGAAATATCAAACATACCCACTACCTCCACTCACATATCAGCCTACCCCAAATTACCAAGCACCCTCACCCACATACCAAATTCCACCACCCACTTACCAATCATCTCCACCTCCCACATATTAACCCACTTCGCCCAGATACTCTCAACCCGCACCTGTTTACCAAGCTTATAATGCCCAACCTTCTCACTATCAATCACCACCCACTCGCCAAAACTTCCCTAGACCTAGACCAAACTTCGACCGCAGATCTCCTAGACAATATACAACCATCGCCGAACCAATTGACCAGCTGTATGAAAGACTCATAGCAGCCGGTTACGTTACCCCTATCCCAGCCATAACTCTAGAAAATCCTTCCCAATGGATCAACCCAAACAAAACCTGCGCATACCACTCCGGAATGAAGAGGCATACCATCGACGAATGTCGCTCATTGAAGGATAAGATCCAGGCCTTAATTGATAATAAGGTCATCATACCAAAGGAGCCCGCTCCTAATGTCCGCAAAAACCCTCTGCCTGACCACAAGGGTGGAGGCATTCACACGATTGAGATCGAGGATGATTGGGACCCCAAAGGATCGATCAGACTGATTGCCGAAGGGGATGAACCAAAGAAACCAACAGTCACAGTCAACTCGATTATTGTCGAGATCCAGCCCTCTGAGGGTGATGAGGTGAACATGTATGTACCGCTTGAGTTCGAAGCACCTCCCTCAAAGGTGCCAGGACCAATTGAAGTCGAGTTTGGAATTCCAAAGGCACCTGCGCCATTTGAAGTTGCTGTGTTACCTCCAAGGGTGCCTATCCTGGTTGCAATGACAGACGTTACCCAATTCCACTAGAATGCGATACCATAGGATCACACAGCTGAAGCTAGGAGGAAAGGAAAAACCAGAACCGGAGAAGCAATTGCTGCACAGGGTATGGCCAGAACAGGCAGGGTGTACACTTCAGAACACCTAGCTGAGTCCAGTAAGCAAGCATCTGGACGGCTTATTGAAACTGGGCCCGATGATCTTTGGAGGAAAATATAGGCCAAGGAGTACTCGGTCGTTGAGCAGTTGAGCAAAACACCGGCGCAGATATCCATCCCAGCTCTTCTGAAGAGCTCTGACGCACACAAAAAGGCTTTGATGAAAATATTAAGCGAAGCTTATGTTCCCAGCAACATAACTGGAGGCAAAATGGCGAATATGGTAGGACAAGTGTTGGAAAGTCATAAGATTACCTTCCACGAAGATGAATTGCCACCGGAAGGACTGAGCCACAATAAAGCGTTGCACATCACCGTGCAATGCGAGGATTATTTCATCACTAGAATCCTGGTTGACGGGGCATCCAACCTCAACATCTGTCCGCTGATAACTCTGAGGACATTGGGGAAGGGCCTGCAGGAGATCAAAGATGGGGATATCAATGTCAAAGCCTTCGATGGGTCCCAAAGGTCTACTATTGGAGAAATCAGCCTATGCTTGCAAATGGGACCGACCTGGTTCGACGTTGACTTTCAAGTGATAGACGTCCCCGCATCCTACAACTTGTTGTTGGGACGACCATGGATCCACGCCGCTGGAGCTGTAGCGTCAACCCTGCATCAGGCAGTGAAGTTCGAATGGAATCACCAAGAGGTGATCATTCATGGCGACGGTAGAAACCCCATATATAGTCGCCAGACCATCCCGATGATTGGAGGCAGAAGAAGAATAGGTGGAGAAACATACCATCACATTGAGCGGGTCAACGCTGTGGACAAAGATAAATGGTGGGATAACAAGAAAGAGAGTATCCTGAACTGGTGTGGGTATGAGCCTGTAAAAGGACTTGGTAAAAACCTCCAAGGAATTGCCAAACCCATCAAGCTGAAAAAACACGGTACTACCTTTGGTTTGGGGTATGAATACATCTGGGAGGACTTAAACAATTGGTCGCCACCATGGCGCGGCCCCTACTATCCGCTAGAGCATCCGATACCTCGCCTGGAGCAGACTTTCCAACTGGCAGACACCATATATGGATTAGAGGAAGATGAAGCATTAGCAGCAATGAATTTCTAGAAGATGATATGGACTGCTGTGTTATCTTCGAGGAGGAAGGGGAGGAAGGCCCTTCCATACAGGCTATGAACCAAGGGGAATGCCTCAGTAATTGGTCGATCAGAACCACCAGGGCCCGGAAAGCTTCGGGGTAGCAAGGCTAAACAAAGCACCATGCATCGCATTTTTACTTTTTACTAGTTGATTTTCTTTCTGCATTGTCTTTAATTTTGAAAAGAGCTCCGATGTTCCAAACAATTATGAATTTAATCAAAGCATTTTCGATATATCATATATCTCGCTCTTATTATTTTCCCTATCATTTACTTTATTACACAGCATTACTATTAGCTATCTTGATGATGAACCAACGATTTTGACTTGCAACGAGACAACGCAACACACAGCTATAGATTCAGAAGAGGATGATATACCAGAAGAGGTCATCAGAGATGGTTGAGAATTTTGAGAATAGGCCCAAGTCTAACTTGGACGAAACTGAGGTTGTTAATTTGGGAGATACAAAGAATGTCAAAGAAACGTGTATCAGTGTTCACCTGTCACCATCAGAAAAGAAGGAGTACACGGAGTTCTTAAAGGAGTATGAGGACATATTTGCCTGGTCGTACGATGATATGACTGGTCTCAGTACGTCCATTGTAGCTCACAAGCTGCCAACAGATCCAACATGTCCACCGGTAAAACGAAGCTCAAAAAGTTCAAACCCGACATGAGTTTGAAAATCAAAGAAGAGGTTACCAAGAAAGTCAAAGCCAAGGTTCTCAGAGTGGTAGAGTATCCAACACGATTAGCCGACATTGTGCCAGTGCCGAAGAAAGATGGGAAGGTTAGAGTCTGTGTTGACTACCGGGACCTCAACCGGGCCAGTCCCAAAGACGATTTCCCCTTTCCAAATATACACATCCTAATTGAAAACTACACTAAGCAGCTGCAGTCATTTGTCGATTGTTTCGCCGGGTACCATCAGATATGGATGGATGAAGAAGATGCAGAGAAAACGGCTTTTATCACGCCGTGAGGGATGTATTGTTACAGAATGATGCCATTTGGTTTGAAGAATGCTGGTGCCACCAATATGAGAGCCATGACTACTATCTTTCATGACATGATACATAAGGAAATCGAGGTGTATGTGGACGACGTCATCATCAAATCCAAGAAAGCCGTAGATCATATGGAGGACTTGAGAAAATTCTTCAACAGACTGAGAAGATACAATCTGAAATTGAATCCCGCCAAGTGTGCATTCGGGGTTCCTGCTGGAAAATTATTTGGTTTCATCGTGAGTCGTCGAGGGATAGAATTGGATCCGTCAAAGGTTAAGGCCATTCAAAAGTTGCCACCGCCAAAGAACAAGAAGGACGTGATGAGTTTTCTGGGAAGACTCAACTATATCAGCCGGTTCATAGCTCAGTCCACTGTTATTTGTGAACCTATCTTTAAAATGTTGAAGAAGGACGCTGCCACCAAATGGACTGACGATTGTCAGAAAGCTTTTGACAGAATTAAGGAATACTTGTCAACGCCGCCAGTCTTGGTTCCGCCCGACTAGGAAGACCTCTATTGCTCTACCTTGCAGTATTGGATGGGGCATTCGGTTGTGTTTTGGGACAACATGACTAAACGGGGAGAAATGAGCAAGCCATCTACTATCTCAGCAAAATATTCACTCCGTACGAGGCCCAGTATTCTCTATTAGAGCGCACCTGTTGTGCTCTGACTTGGGTAGCTCAGAAGTTAAGGCATTATTTCTATGCCTACACTACTTATCTCGTATCAAGAATGGACCCGCTAAAGTATATCTTCCAGAAGCCATGCCCACTGGCAAGCTCGCCAAATGGCAAATCCTGCTAAGCGAATTCGACATTGTTTACGTCACTCAGAAGGCAGTCAAAGGATAAGCTTTGCCAGATCACCTCACCGAGAATCCCGTGGGCGGAGAATACGAGCCTCTAAAGACGTATTTTCCCGTCGAAGAGGTATCTTTCATAGGAGAAGACATTGCAGAATCCTATGATGGTTGGAGGATGTTCTTCGACGGAGCCGCAAATTTCAAAGGAGTTGGCATAGGAGCAGTCCTAGTGTCAGAAACTGGCTAGCATTACCCGGTATCTGCCAAGCTCAGATTCCCATGCACTAACAACATGTCCGAATACGAAGCCTGCTTCTTAGGGCTCAAGCTGGCCATCGATATGAATATTCAGGAGTTACTAGTGATCGGAGATTCAGATCTGCTCATACATCAGGTCCGAGAAGAATGGGCAACCAAGAATGCTAAGACACTCCCTTATCTGCATCACATACAGGAGTTGAGGAAAAGATTCACAAAGACTGAGTTTCAGCATGTTCCTAGAATGCAGAACGAGTTCGCCGATGCATTAGCTACTTTATCATCCATGATCCAGCATCCAGATACGAATTTCATTGATCCCATCCCAGTAAAGATTTATGATCAGCCAGCTTATTGTGCTCACGTTGAGGAAGAAGCAGATGGGAAACCATGGTTCCTTGACATCAAAGAATATTTGACAACAGGAGAATAGCCAGAACTCGCCAGTGCTACTCAAAAGCGTACCCTTCGGCGATTGTCTAACAATTTCTTTCACAGTGGAGGAGTCCTGTACAGGAGGACTCCCGATTTGGGACTATTACGGTGTGTCGAGGCAAAAGAAGCATCCAATCTATTGGACGAAGTGCATGCGGGGACCTGCAGACCGCACTTGAATGGTTTTGTCTTAGCAAAGAAGATACTCCGAGCAGGGTACTTTTGGATGACTATGGAAACGGACTGCATCCAGTATGTCCGAAAATGCCATCACTGTCAAATACGTGCAGACATGATAAAGGTGCCTCCAAGCGAGCTTACTGCAACAAGCTCACCATGGCCATTCGCCGCTTGGGGAATGAATGTTATCGGACCTATCGAGCCTGCCGCATCAAACGGGCATAGGTTCATCTTAGTGGCAATTGATTATTTTACCAAATGGTCGAAGCGACATCATACAAAGTAGTGACCAAGAAAGTTGTGGCCGATTTTGTCCGCGATCGAATTGTTTGTCGATTCGGAATTCCAGAATCAATCATCACTAATAATGGTTCCAATCTCAACAACGACTTGATGAAAGCAATGTGTGAGACATTCAAGATCAAACACAGAAACTCTACAGCTTACAGGCCTTAGATGAATGGAGCTGTAGAAGCAGCCAACAAGAATATCAAGAAGATACTAAGGAAGATGATCGAAAGGCACAAACAATGGAATGAGAAATTATCGTTCGCCTTATTGGGATACCGCACCACGGTCCGCACATCAACCGGGGCAACTCCCTACATGCTAGTTTATGGTACAGAGGCGGTCATTCTCGCCAAGGTAGAAATTCCCTCTTTTAGGATCATACAAGAAGTAGAGTTAGATGACGCAGAATGGGTAAAAGGTCGCTACGATCAGTTAGACCTTATAGATGGGAAAAGGATGAATGCAGTTTGCCATGGTCAGTTGTATCAGAACAGAATGTCCAGATCCTTCTACAAAAGAGTTAAGCCAAGGAAGTTTACACCAGGGCAGCTGGTGTTGAAGAAGATTTTTCCACATCAAGATGAATCCAAAGGGAAGTTCTCTCCTAATTGGCAGGGTCCATACATGGTTCACTGGGTACTAACTGGAGGAGCCCTGATTCTTGCAGAGATGGACGGAGAAGTCTGACCGAAGCCAATCAATTCAGATGCAGTGAAACGATATTATGTGTAATCATTTGCTATTCCTTCATGATGTGATTTGAACTACGCCTGACCTGATTCCCGTTTAAGAGGGGATAAATAGGCAGCCCTATGGGTTCAGTCATAATTTAATAAAAATTCCATTATCCCCCTGCTATTGGAACTGGGGCAGAATTTTGAGGAGGACCCTCAAAATTTCGGAGCAAGAGAGGTTGCAATGTCTTGAACCACGTCGCAGTCGTTGGTTCATTCAAAGAAATTAATTTTGATTATATACTTACGTTATATTTACTAAATCATGCATAACTATTATCCGAATTGCTGTTGTTTAGCGACCCTACCCCAATAATACATAACGTCAGGAGCAGGGGAAAACGAATTAACCTTTTCCCCTTTTTACAAAACTCACGATTTTTCTTCGGATGCAGGAACTCAATTCGTAGTATCGATAAGCATATTTATGCGCTCACATTTTTCAAAGAGGGAAAATTCTCAGAACCATCACTTATTCATAATTGTTATCCGTCCCCAGCAGTCATGATATCGTAATCAGCTATCAGCTAAGAGACTTTACTACTATTCCCTCTTTTACATTCTTGCATTGCATAAGACTACCTATCTGCCTTCCGAGGTTAAGCTCTACCTCCTTCTGCATTTCTGCATAAGGCTACTTATCAGCCTTTCGAGACTAAGCTCTGTCTCCATCTGCATTTTCTGCATAAGGCTACTTATCTGCCTTCCGAGGTTAAGCTCTACCTCCATCTGCATTTCTTCATAAGGCTACTTATCTGCCTTCCGAGACTAAGCTCTGTCTACATCTGCATTATCTGCATAAGGCTACCTATCTGCCTTCCGAGACTAAGCTCTGTCTCCATCTGCATTTTCTGCATAAGGCTACCTATCTGCCTTCCGAGACTAAGCTCTGTCTCCATCCGCATTTTCTGCATAAGGCTACCTATCTGCCTTCCGAGACTAAGCTCTGTCTCCATCTGCATTTTCTACATAAGGCTACCTATCTACCTTCCGAGGTTAAGCTCTACCTCCATCTGCATAAGGCTCTATCTGCCTTCCGAGACCAAGCATTGTCTCCATCCTGCATGGCTGAAATATCGCCACTTTATTTTTCTCGTACGGCTGAAATATCGCCCCTTTATTTTTCTCGTACGGCTGCAATATTTCCACCTGCATTTAATTTTTTTGCTTTGGCTGAAAGATCGCCACCTTCCGCATTCCATCGGCTGAAAGATTGCCACCCTCTCATAGACTGAAAAATTGCCAACTTATTCAAAGGCATCATAGTTCGGAGGCACCATCCGCATAGCCCGAGAACATCATTTCATAGCCTGCGAATCTTTATTTACGCTCTTCATGGCCCGGGACGTCATAGTCTGTGGACGTCATCCCAGTCGTCCAAAGACAACATTCATGTCCAATGGGAACTTGCATCATGTTTAATTTATGCCCAATATATGTTGCATCACCTACTTGCAGGTACACCGGCTAGCAAACGACCATCTCAGCAGGAGTGATCCCGCTCCGATTCTCGCAGCCTGTCCGATTTCAAATACCTCTTCCAATCTAAACATCGCGTCCGTCCTTTTCAAATCTCCATCGGCATATTCCGACAATGGTTCCTGAACTACATATGGCCTGATTCCTGTAAAACCAGGGATATATAGGCAGCTCAGAAACCAGAGCTCGACCAAAATTCTTTTCAATCGCCGCTTCCGGTCAAAATTGGCCATCTTGTCTTTACCCGACAACTCTTTCATCCTCCTCGGGTAAAAAGGGGCAGCTGTTGATACCCAATTTTTTCCTAGGTACTTTTGTACCCAAAATACTTCTAAAATAGCATAGATGTGCATATAGAAGCATACCCAAGAGTTTTGGTATTTTCTAATGATTTTTAAACCAATTTACTGCCTATTTTAATACCACAAAATCCAATAATTATTCCCAAAATTATTCATTTTGGTGAATAACTTATTTCATTCTCATATTTACACCAAAATATAATTAATGTGATTTTTGCATATTTTTTACAAATTTATTTGGCATTTTAAAGCTAAATTGCATGTAATTGCAATTAGAGCCTATTTTACGATTAATAGCATTTTATAATTGTCGACGCCCCCTCTTCCATCGGACGGGAGTCCGAAAATTGGGTATACAACATTATGGGAGGACAACTCTTATTCCCTTACGAGAATTGGGGTTTGGAGTTTTGGAGAGTCGCCACCTAATGATTATAGTGCATTAGGACATTTTTAAAGAAATGAACAAATGGAGAAGAAGAAACCAGAGTTTGGGTAAGGGCTTAGAGATTATCTCGAGGGGAAGGTGTTAGGCACCCCTCAAGATCCACTAGTGTGGTTCCCGGCCATACTATAATTGTGACTTTAAGAAGGTAGAAACAAGTAAAATTTGCACATAGGGGTTACAAATAAGTTTAAAGCTTTTGAAAAGGGAGAGAAGAACAGACAGTTTTTAGAAAGAAAAAAAGAATTAGTTAAACGAAACAGAATTAAAAGAAAAAAACATTGTAGATAAAAGAAAAAGGGAAGAGGGTCCTAGGTTTAAAAATAATATGGATCACATCAATGCAATACCCGGCGTACACTTCTCAGAAGAGGGGTTGCACGTGATATTAGCGCATCGGTCATCATATCCATATTCTACCCTTCCCACCCCGTTAAGTTATTAAAACGCGTTTAGTCTCGATTACTTATTGCATGCTAGTACCCGTCCCAGCCTATCAGTCCCGGGGTATTAGGACTTCTAATCCTAAGATGGAAGAAAGGGATGGGGGCCTTTATGGAGTTTCAAAGGATAAAATTCTAATTTCGTCATTCAAAACAAGTATCAAATAAAAGGGAAAACAAACAGATAGGCAAGGCTCAAATAAACCCCTTAAATCAGACAACACATAGTTTAGCATGCCTTGGCACATACTGATTTGGTCTTAAATTAAAGTTAAGCGGTGAGCGGACTGGTTCAACACATATATTTAGATAGAAAGTCTGCATTAGACAACTTGGATACAATTGTTAGAGATTAAGGCATTTTAATGCGAACTGTTTACTGATTTTAGAAGATAAGCTAATGCAAAAGAGTTTTTAAAGAAAGAGCAGTTTGCAGAATGAGTTTAGAAATGAGTTTCGAAAGGATCAGCAGACTGTCCAATTATAAAATACAGAAATAGTTGTAAAAGAATTTCAGAGAAAAGACAGAACTTATTTGAAGAAAAGAATAAGCTGTAGAACTGATTTAAACAATGAATTCAGGAGTTGAAAAAATTCGTTTAGGCAGAACGTTTGAGAAACCGTTTCAGAAAAAGATGCGAATTGGAAGAACTCGACTTTTAAAGACGAATGTACACTGTTTTTAAGAGAAATTTATCAAAGGTTAAAGTTTCAGAAAAACGTTACTGAGTTAGGTTTTTAAGAAATGATTAGCCAATTATTACCGTCTTAAAACGGGCCAGATGAGTTTGATGCAAATCCTATAGGCATGATATCTATACTTGATTTTTTAGAACTTGTTTAATCACTACAAAAAAAACTGGAATTAGCTACGAACGTCGTCGCTAATCTGTCGCTAAAATGCTCATTGCTAGCAGAATCTTTTGATAATTCGACGGTAATCCGTCGCTAAATGAGATTAGCAACGGATTTTTCTATTTAGCTACAGATTTTGTTCGTCGCTAAACCCTGGTTTTTTTAGTAGTGAATGAACTTGTGAAAAGATGCTTGTTTAATTAATCCTAAAGTTTTGCCTAATGAATATGCATATCCTATAGGCATGATATCTATATATTCCAGAAAAGGGTTTTAAACTCCTATAGGTAGGATCTCTATATGCATTAATTACAGAATATGAACGTTAAACCCTATAGGCATGCTTTCTAGGTGATTTGCAGTATAGTTAAACATTAAATCCTATAGGTAGGATTTCTAGTAAAAATAGAGTCCTAAAGCATGATTTCTACCCTTTTGATGCAAGAAAGTAAAACCCCTCCCACACCCTTTTACTATACTCCCCGAGTTTTTATACAAATTATTAGAAAATAGAAAAAAGTATAAAAAATACATCAAAAACTACAGTTGCATCCAAGGTACCTAAGTTAGGCTAAATGCCTAACAACATGTGATTATTCACTTCCGGATCCAGATTTCCAAAGCCTTCTCTTTATCCTAAAGTGTTTCAAAGTTCCAAGGAATCTCAAGGATTCCCGATATTACTTACACTCAGGATACCATTAGAATTAGAATAGTGCAGTATGGAAGAGCCAGCCCTAAGGCATCCAAGTTCAGAGGGAGCTCAAGGGTCCCAAAACATGGCTTACAAGAGGGGGGCAGAACCTATAGCTAGGAGTAAGTGCAAAGTGAAAGGGAAATTGGGGAGCCATAACAAATGGTGATCATACCTAGCCACAAGTGTAGGTTGGCACACCCCTTACCACTTGTTTGGTTAAAAAAGTTAGGAGCAGACCCTTGAAGGTCAGACCAAGGTCTGGATAAGATTAGGACACTATCTAACCTAAGTCCAAGGCTCAAACACATAAAGGGGAAAGGGGAGTGGGAATTGATTGAGTTAGGGGCTCAAAGAACCCAGTTCAGAATCATAGACAGCAATATTGGAGTGCTGCTATGCCTTGAACCACAACTCACACACAAAGGGGAAAGGGAAAGGGAGTTCACAAAAGAGAAGTAGTAACAAAGTTGCAGAAACATAGTGAAGGAAAACCGAACTGAATTAGAATGTAAACACATAGTGGAGGAGCATTATTTAAACTAAGAGAAACATACCAGTTGCAAAGCAAGAGAATAGCAGAATAACGGAGCAAGGAGGAACAGACTTAAATTCTCAGCAGAACACTTGAAAGTTCGAAGAGAACCCAAAGGTATTTCGGAAAGCAGAGAGAAGAAGAGGGAAGAAGAGAGTAGAAGGCAGAGTGCCTGATTATTACTGTGTGTAAGAATGCAATTCGAGAGTCTTAGTACTGTTGGTGCAGAAAGGGTAGTCCCCGTTTTACTAGTGCAGAAAACAAGTAGGAAGAGGTAAGAATAACTTTTGAAAATCAGTCTCAATGATCTCCCTTCAGTCAAGGGATTTGATTCAAACGGGAATGAGGTAATTAAGGAAAGAAAACAATTAAAACCTTTCCCAAAGTAACATAATAAAGGTAAATACACAGAGGCATTATTTAAGGAAGGAGTCTAGTAGTACACGGTTTGGGCAAAATAAGGAAAGACAATCAATCAACAGCCAGTAAAAATCAAAGTGATAAAGGAATTTGAAATCAATCAATTAGTTGATAAAGACCTTTTGAAAGAAGAGTTCTCATATATAAAGCACACAAACATGTTAAAGAAGAAAGAGTCGAGAAGGAACTGTCATAATAACCAGAAAAGACTAGCATAAAAAGAGCCATAAGAAAAGAGGTGCGAGTTCAGTTCATGGACTCAGAATGAGTCAGATAGTCCAGGGTTCCAAAGTAGAACCCTAGTCTAAACACCAAATCAGACTTGCCAAAAAAACCCCCAAATACTAGGGTTTTCAACTCGAATCAGGTGTAGAGACGAGAAGACAAACAACTAAAATAGGCTCAGTACCCTTCAGAGACTTATGAGAAGACAAGCAAATAAAATAGCAGGCTCAAGGCAAATGGAATGTAGAAACCCATTCGAAGCACAGGGAATACGTTTTAAGCAAAGCTTGTCACTCAAACAAGTTTAGAAGAGAAAAAGCGATACAAGCTTAGGAAAGCAGTAGATGAAACATGTCTAGATAGAACTCAAACAAAGCCCAGAAGAAGGCAAGTAAACAACTAAAGCTTAGTAGAAAAGACAGTAAAGGAACATGGGGTAAACGAACATGTGAAAGCATGATATAGAAATTAGTAGAAGAAAGAACGAAGCACAGTAATGCAGACATAGGAACATGACATAGGCAGATACACACAAAGAAAAGAAGAAGAAGAATCATGCTTAATGGAAAGAAAGACAGGAGATCAAATACATGCGTAGTAGAGAAGAAAACATACGGGACAAACACAGACAGACACACATAAAGAAAAGAGCAGAAAGAATCAAAAAGTTTTCATAAACCCTAGTTTGAAAATCAAACGATTTTAAAAAGGAAAATTGGAGAAAACACTTAAAACGTCGAATATAGCACAGATATAGCATAGATCTAAGAAAACAACCAGAGAAAAACCTCGAATAGCTTTAGGGTTTCTCTGAAACCCTAGAAATGAGAAGGCTTGGAAGAAAGTCTGGTCTGGAGTCGGAGATGGTCAGAGATAGGCTCCTAAAGCTTGAACACGCCAGAGCAAGGCCGGAGAGGCCATAGAACCTTGGATCTGAGGAGATATGGAACAACACCATCGAGGTCAGACCTTGAGACTTCGAGTGCCAGGAGTTTAAGAGTGAAGGAAGGTGAGTACAGGCCGTCCATGGCCTGAGAAGCCATGGATTCCGGTGAGATTATGGTCGGAGACGGGTGAGAGAGGCTAGGGTTTCAGGACCCTTCGAGAGAGTTTGAGAGGAGAGGGATTTCAGAGGCGGCTGTTGAAGAGAAATGGGGAGTTAGGGTTGGGGTAGGTGGAATTAAAAAGGAAAGGATTAATTGTGGCCGTTGATCAAAAGGATCAACGGCCTGGATTAAAAGGAATCCGGGCGGGTTAAATGGTTGGGTCTGGGGTAGGGTTAAAATTTGAATTGGGGCCGGTCCAAGTGGGTTTTAAATTGGGTTGATTTCAGGGTAAAATCGAAACGAAATTGGTGCTACAATTGAAATGAATTGGGGCTATATATTAAATAGCCAGTTTTTCCCTTTTATTTTATAAAAATGGTAGTAATGATTTTGAAATTAAATTAAAGGTATTGAAGCAGTTAATAATATATAAATATTAATTTAAAAATACTGGAACCAATTTTATAATTATAAAATGCTATTATATCTTAAAGAGGCTAGTATTGCAATTATATGCAATTTAGTTTTAAAAATACCAAATGAATTTGTAAAAATATGCAAAAACCATGTTAGCTATACTTTTATGTAAAAATGAGAATAAAAAAATAAGTTGTTCACAAAAATGATAACTTTGGGAATAATTATTGGATTTTATGGTACAAAAATAGGCAATAAATTGGTTTAAGAATCACTAAAAATATCAAAACTTTTTGATGTGCTTATATATGCACATATATGCTATTTTGAAAGTATTTTGGGGTATAAAAATACATAGGGAAAAGTTGGGTATCAACAGCTGCCCCTCTTTACCCGAGGAGGATGAAAGAGTTGTCGGGTAAAGCAAGATAGCCAATTTTGACCGAATCGGCGATTGAAAAGAATTTTGACCGAGCTCTGGCTTCTGAGCTGCCTACATATCCCTGGTTTTATAGGAATCAGTCCATATGTAGTTCGGGAAACATTGACGGAGTATGTCAAATGGGGATTCGAAAAGGACGGACGCGATGATTAAATTTGAAAAGGTGTTTGGAGTCGGACAGGCTGCGGAGAACCGAAGCGGAGTCGCTCCTGCTGAGACGGCCGTTTGCTAGCCGGTGTACCCACAAGTAAGCAATGTGGTGTATATTGTGCATAATTAAACATGATATAAGTTCCCGTTGGACCATGAATGCTGTCTTTGGACGGTTAGGACGACGTCCTCAGACTATGATGTCCTGGGCCATGAAGAGCATAACTAAAGATTCGCAGGCCATGAAATGGTGTTCTCGGGCTATGCAGATGGTGCCTCCGAACTATGACGTCTTTGAATAAGTTGGCGATCTTTCAGCCCATGAGAAGGTGGCAATCTTTCAGCCGATAAATGCAAAGGGTGGCGATCTTTCAGCCAAAGTGAGAATTTAAATGCAGGTGGCGATATTGCAACCGTTCGAAGAAATAAAGTGGCGATATTTCAGCCATGCAGGATGGAGACAATGCTTAGTCTCGAAAGGCAGATAAGTAGCCTTATGCAGGATGGAGACAGGGCTTAGTCTCGAAAGGCAGATAAGTAGCCTTATGCAGATGGAGGTGGAGCTTAACCTCGGAAGGCAGATATATAGCCTTATGCAAAATGCAGATGGAGACAATGCTTAGTCTCGAAAGGCAGATGAGTAGCTTTATGTAGATGGAGGTAGAGCTTAACCTCGGAAGGTAGATAGATAGCCTTATGCAAAATGTAGATGGAGACAATGCTTAGTCTCGAAAGGCAGATGAGTAGCCTTATGCAGATGGAGGTAGAGCTTAACCTCGGAAGGCAGATAGATAGCCTTATGCAA
>NC_031995.1:38702180-38720222 GCF_001879085.1 Nicotiana attenuata | reverse complement strand
GCTCCTGACTCCAACAACAATTTAAAGATAATTCAGCCTCCATTCTCCAGGCGGGCTCCTGACTTCATCAGCAACTTTGAAAATAAATCAGCCTCCATTCTCCAGGCGGGCTCCTGACTCCAACAGCAACTTTGAAAGTAAATCAGCCTCCATTCTCCAGGCGGGCTCCTGACTCCAACAACAATTTAAAAATAATTCAGCCTCCATTCTCCAGGCGGCCTCCTGACTTCAACATCAATTTAAAGATAATTCAGCCTCCATTCTCCAGGCGGGCTCCTGACTTCAACAAACTAAAAAGTAACGCGTCCGTTCTACGGGCGGGCTCCCGACTTCAACAGGTGGTCTACCAAAGCTTGTCCTTTGACTGCCTTCTGAGTGACGTAAACAATGTCAAATTCACTTAACAGGATTTGCCACTTGGCGAGCTTGCCAGTAGGCATGGGTTTCTGGAAGATATACTTCAGCGGGTCCATTCTGGATATGAGATAAGTAGTGTAGGCACAGAAATAATGCCTCAATTTCTGAGCTACCCAGGAATACCGGGCCTCGTACGGGGTAAACTTCTTGCTGAGGTAGTAGATGGCTTGCTCCTTTCTCCCCGTTTCATCATTTTGTCCCAAAACACAACCGAATGCTCCATCCAATACTGCAAGATAAAGCAATAGGGGTCTTCCTGGTTCGGGCGGAACCAATACTGGCGGCGTTGACAAGTACTCCTTAATTCTGCCAAAAGCTTTCTGACAATCTTCAGTCCATTTGGTGGTGGCATCCTTCTTCAGCATATTGAAGATAGGTTCACAAATAATGGTGGACTGAGCTATGAACCGGCTGATATAGTTGAGCCTTCCCAGAAAACGCATCACATCTTTCTTGTTCTTTGGCGGTGGTAATTCCTGGATGGCTTTGACCTTTGACGGATCCAATTCTATTTCTCGACGACTCACGATGAAACCCAGTAGCTTTCCAGCAGGAACCCCGAATGCATATTTGGCGGGATTCAACTTCAAATTGTATCTCCTTAACCTGTCAAAGAATTTCCTCAAGTCTTCCATTGATCTGTGGCTTTCTTGGATTTGATGATGACGTCATCCACATATACCTCGATATCTTTATGTATCATGTCATGAAAGATGGTAGTCATGGCTCTTATATAGGTGGCACCAGCATTCTTCAAACCAAACGGCATCATTCTGTAACAGTACATCCCCCATGGCGTGATAAAAGCTGTTTTCACCGCATCTTCTTCATCCATCCATATCTGATAGTACCCAGCAAAACAATCGATGAACGACTGCAACTCATGCTTGGCACAATTGTCGATCAAGATGTGTATATTCGGCAAGGGGAAGTCATCTTTGGGACTGGCCCGATTGAGATCCCGGTAGTCGACACAGACTCTGACTTTCCTGTCTTTCTTCGGTACTGGCACGATGTGGCTAACCATGTCGGATACTTTACTACCCTGAGAACCCTGTCTTTGACTTGCTTGGTAACCTCTTCTTTGATTTTCAAACTCATGTCGGGTTTGAACTTTCTGAGCTTCTGTTTTACTGGCGGACATGTCGGATCTGTTGGCAACTTGTGAGCTACGATGGATGTACTGAGACCAGTCATATCATCATACGACCAGGCAAAGATGTCCTCATACTCTCTTAGGAATTTGGTGTATTCTGTCTTTTCTGATGGCGACAAGCGCACACTGATAGGCGTTTCCTTGACATTCTTTGTATCTCCCAAATTAACAATCTCAGTTTTGTCCAAGTTAGATTTAGGCCTATTCTCAAAGTTCTCGACCTCTCTGACAACCTCTTCTGGTATATCATCCTCTTCTGAGTCTATATCCGTTTGTTGCGTTGTCTTGTTGCAGGTCACAGTTGTTGGTTCATCATCAAGATAGGTAATAGTAATGCTGTGTAAATAAAGTAAATGATAGAGAAAATAATAAGAGCGAGATATATAATAAACTTGGAAATGCTTTGATTGAATTCATAATTGTTCGAAATATCGGAGCTCTTTTCAAAAGTAAAGACAATGCGGAAAGAAAAAATCAACTAGTAAAAAGTAAAGATGCGATGCATGGTGCTTTGTTTAGCCTTGCTACCCCGAAGCTTTCTGGGCTCTGGTGGTTCTGATCGACCAATTAGTGAGGCGTTCCCCTCGATTCACAGCTTGTATGGAAGGGCCTTCCTCCCCTTCCTCCTCGAAGATAACACAGCAGTCCATATCATCTTCCAGAAACAAGTTCTTCATCGCTGCTAATGCTTCGTCCTCCTCTGATCTGTATATGACATCAGCTGGCTGAAAGGTCTGCTCTAGATGAGGTATAGGGTGCTCCAGTGGATAGTATGAGCCGCGCCATGGTGGCGACCAATGGTTGAACTCCTCCCAGGTGTATTCATACCCTAAACCAAAGGTAGTACCGTGTTTCTTCAACTTGATAGGTTTGGCGATTCCTTTGAGGTTTTTGCCGAGTCCTTTCCCGGGCTCATATCTGCACCAATTCAGGATGCTCTCAATCTTGTTGTCCCACCATCTGTCTTTGTCCACGGTGTTGACTCGCTCGATGTGGTGGTATGTTTCTCCGCCTATTCTCCTTCTGCCTCCAATCATTGGGATGGTCTGGTGATTGTATATGGGGTTGCTACCGTCGCCATGAATGATAACCTCTTGGTGATTCCACTCGAACTTTACTGACTGATGCAGGGTCGATGCTACAGCTCCAACGGCATGGATCCAGGGTCATCCCAGCAATAAATTGTAGGATGCCGGGACGTCTATCACTTGAAAATCAACGTCAAACCAGGTTGGTCCCATCTGCAAGCACATGCTGATTTCCCCAACGGTGGATCTTTGGGACCCATCGAAGGCTTTGACATTGATGGCCCCATCCTTGATCTCATACAAACCTTTCCCCAATGTCCTGAGAGTTATCAGTGGACAAATGTTAAGGCTGGATCCTCCGTCGACCAAGATTCTAGTGATGAAGTAATCTTCACATTGCACGGTGATGTGCAACGCCTTGTTGTGACTTAGTCCTTCTGGTGGTAGCTCATCCTCGTGGAAAGTGATCTTGTGACTCTCCAACACTTGTCCTACCATATTCGCCATTTCGCCTCCCGTTATGTTGCTGGGAACATAAGCTTCACTCAATATTTTCATCAAAGCATTTTTGTGTGCCTCAGAGCTTTGCAGAAGAGCCAGGATGGAAATCTGCACTGGTGTTTTGTTCAACTGCTCCACGACCGAGTACTCTTTAGCCTGTATCTTTCTCCAAAGGTCATCAGGCCCAGTCTCAACAGGTCGTCCAGAGGCTTGTTTGCTGGACTCAGCTAAATGTTCCGGAGTGTATACCCTGCCTGTTCTGGTCATGCCCTGTGCGGCGATCGCCTCTCTAGTTTTTGTTTTCCCTTTTCTCCTAGCTTCAGCTGTGTAATCCTAGGGTATGGAGTTTGAGTTGAATGGGGTCACATCTTTCATCGTGACCAGAATAGGAACCCTTGGAGGTAGCACAACAACTTCAAATGGCGCAGGTGCCTTTGGAATTCCAAACTCAACCTCAATTGGTCCTGGCACCTTTACAGGAGGCGTTTCGAATTCGAGCAGTATGGACATATTCACCTCGTCGCCCTCAAAGGGTTGGATCTGGACAACAATAGGGTTGAGGGTGACTGTCGGCTTCTTCGGTTCATCCCCTTCGGCAATCAATCCAATTGTCCCTTTGGGGTCCCAATCATCCCCAATCTCGATCATATGGATGCCTCCACCCTTGTGGTCAGGCAGAGGGTTGTTGCGGACATTGGGAGTGGGCTCCTTTGCTATGATAACCTTATTGTCAATCAAGGCCTGAATCTTGTCTTTCTATGAGCGACATTCGTCAATGGTATGGCCTTTCATTCCAGAATAGTATGCGCAGGTTTTGTTTGGATTGATCCATTGGGAGGGATTCTCTGGAGTGATGGCTGGGATTGGGGTAACTTAACCGGTTGCTTTGAGTCTTTCATATAGTTGGTCTATTGGTTCGGCAATGGCGGTATATTGTCTGGGAGGTCTGCGGTCGAAATTTGGTCTTGGTCGAGGAAAGTTTTGGCGAGTGGGTGGTGACTGATAGTGTGAAGGTTGGGCATTATAGTCTTGGTACACGGGTGAGGGTTGGGAATATCTTGGTGAAGTGGGTTGAAATGTAGGTGGTGGAGATGATTGGTGGGTGGGTGGTGGAATTTGGTATGTGGGCGAGGGTGCTTGGTAATTTAGGGAAGGCTAATATGTAAGTGGAGTTGAGGGATATGTTTGGTATTTCATAGGGGATTTGGTTCTTTGCGCAGCCGTTATGGAGTTCACATCCTTCTTCTTTGACGTGCCACCAGACTGTAAAGCCTTGTTGGTGGCCTGTAATGCTTCGAGATTAGTAACCATACCATTCTTGATACCCTCTTCAATTCTTTCTCCCAACTTGATGATGTCGGAGAACTTCTGACCTTCTATTAGCATCAGCCTCTCATAGTATTGCAGATCCTGAGCCCGGACAAAGAACCTGTTCATCTGCTCTTCCTCTAAGGCCGGCCTGACCTTAGCAGCTTCTGAACTCCAACGAGTAGCATACTCGCGGAATGTTTCGGTGGTTTCTTCTTCAGGTTCTGGATATAAAACACATCCGGTGCGTTTTCTGTGTTAAACCTGAATCGGTCCATAAAGTCGGACGCCATGCCTACCCAGCTTGTCCATTTCTTTGAATCCTGGCTGATGTACCAAGATAAGGCATCTCCTTTCAGACTCCTCATAGATAGCTTCATGCGGATTTTCTCATCCCTTCCAACTCCTACCATCTTGTCGCAATACATTCTCAAATGGACCCTGAGATCACCTGTACCGTCGAACATCTCGAACTTGGGAGGTTTGTACCCCTCCGAAAGTTCAACATCTGGCTGAACACAAAGATCTTTGTAGTTCAATCCCTCAACGCTTTTGCTACCTTCGACACCCTAGATCCGGCTAGTTCACTTCTTGAGCTCCGCGGCCAGATTTCTGATAAGGGAGTCTTTGTCGTATGATTCAGATGCACTTAGGATTGGTTGGGTATAGTGGGGTATAGTGTCCACAAATATAGGAGTGTTGTGGAGGTGGTCGTTTGTAGTGTTTTGTGGTTTGGGAATGAGCAGTGAAGTGTTATTGCATATGTAGCAGGCTTGAGTGTGAGAGGGTTGTGGGGTGTTTTGTGGAGGTACGGGGTTCTGGGTGTTAACATCAGGAGCGGCAAGAGTGATTGATAAGCTTTCCAAGTTCCGAACTTGGTCCAATTCTTCCCGAAATTTCAGCAATGTCTGCTCAAGATGAGCAGCAGTTCCCTTGGCATTTGGGGTGTTCTGAGAAGTCTCCTCCTTTTCAATTTCCTTTCTAGCACTTGCATCTCCCATTCTACCTTTGTTCTTGTTTCTGATAGGACTCGGAGGAGGAGGAGGTGGAGGGCCCTTGGATCTTATAGAGTATGCTGATGGTGCCAGAATGCACGAACTAACCTTTGGGGAGGGGAATAAAAATAAAAGAAAAACAAAAAGGTAAAAAGTTAGTGCAGATTCTGAGAAAAGAATATTGCAATATTTAAACACATTGTGCAATAAGATAAGTCGCGTCCTAATTTAGGTGCCTCGTTGTGCCCGAGGTAGGCCTAGCGACAAATTAACTTGGAGAACTTATAATGCTAAATGCCTCATTTTATTGATAAAAATAAGACGAGTCTTAAAAATAAATGACGAGAAATAAAGACGTTACTAGTGGCTAGTGGCCTTATTACATTATGAAAGCAGTAAATAAAAGATCCTAACTACTTTGTCCCAGAAGGACCTTCCCCATATTCGGTATTCTTGCCTCCCTCGTACAGTTGTACCAGCTCGCGTAGTCCTAGCAGCAAATAGTCTCGGGCCAGATGTCCACCTGCATTTCCCTCGGCATTCTGGCAGTCTTCAATCATTTTCAAGAATTTGCCTTCCAGCTCTACTAGACCCCGTTTGAGATACCCTAGCCACTTGTTGGCGTTGACAGCCATATCCTTCCATTCGTCGATCAATTTCTGATGAGCTTCCTGTATCTCTCGATGCTCATTTTCGCATTCCCGAATCCTTTTGCACAATTGATTGTACTTGACTTGTGCTTCAGCCTTTTCGTTGATAAGCATGTGACCTCGGATGAACCCAGGATGACCCAAACCAGTGAGATTGTCTGCCAACCAAGCTGAGTAGTGCGGCACACACCCTGCATGATAGCTGTCTGCCTTAATAGTTTCTCTCCCCAAGACGAGTTTGCAATGCCACATGTGTTGTGCTTGACACCTATGAGGGCTATCATCGTCTTGAAAGTCAGCCCTGAAGTGACTCATTTTATCTACCCTTGGTATGATTTTCTTTCTCCCTGCTTGCCTCATGACTCGGAGAGGGACATAAGGATAAGTTCCCCTCAGACCAATGAGTATGAGGAACGGTGCATCCCGAGAACGAACAATGAACTCCCCGGTTGGGAACCACTCATAGATACACTGTACCTGTTCTTCCTTCAGATTCTCGAATAGTTCTACCCATCCTCTAGCGTCTTCTGGTCGGGCGAACATGTTAGGCATGAAGTTCATTCGCTTTGGGTGGTGAAAAGCGATATGATCATCCCAATCTCTGCGTATAATTTCCTGCCGGTAATCACCCTTTTGAAGGTGTTCTATAAGCCAGAGTTGATCCTACCCTTCTTCATAGGAAAGATTATCATCCCCAGGAAACAGAACATGAAGACAAAAACCATTCTGTGGATATGCCCTAAAGAAGTAAGTGCAAATTCGTCGCTGTAGGTGCGGTAAAACTTGCTATGGCCAAACCTCTCGTACAAATAGTCAAATGGTATGTAGGAGTCTTTCAGACAAGTCAAATCTGGATTTTCTTGGGTCCCATCATTTTGAGAAAGCCCCTACCTTTGTGATTTTCCGGCATAAGCAGACCCGGAGTCTCCCAAGGAATACCAGCTATACCCCCTATTTCTTCAAGTAAAGGGGTCATTTCAAGGTCCCCGAAGCGAAATACCGACCGATTGCTATCCTAAAACAGAGTTGCAGCCTCTACAATTTTGTTGTCAGGCCGGATTTCCAGAAGTGAAGGTAGATTTCCTAAGTATTTGCGGACAAAAGTCCGGTCACTGGCATGAAGGTCCTCCCACCAGCTTAGCAGCCTTGGGTGAATGTTGGTTACCATACCGAATCTGGGGACTTCGTGCCTTATTTTTCTGCAAAACAAAGCGTTAGACCCTTACCCCCACCAGACTCGACTATTTAACTCAACAATTAGCATAATAGGCATTTAGTTCTCCAAATAAATGCACATAACATGGGGGTGTCCGTTTGGGTTTCAAGGAAACCCGATGGACTTTGGATTAGGCTATCTTAATAAGTCATTATGCAGACACCATAACTGACTCGGCTAGGTTTGACCATGATGCATGAACATTTTAACGGAGTAAGGTTTCTATTTTTGAAGTGCTAGACTGGTACCCTTGAGCGGATAACTCAAGAGGAAAAGGCGCGGAACCGTCGACTACACCGTTGATCGACTGGTTTTACCGTAAATATGCCTTTGCCACATTTAGGGGGTGATAATATCAGAAGGGCGCAACCACTCATTATAAGCGTTGCTATAGGATTTGTTTTTGGCACGAGTGGAGTATGATGTTGAAGATGCAGTTTACAAGAATGAAACAAATTTACATGTATTTTCACGTACATAAAATAAATGTTTACAATAAATGCTCGAAATACAACAGTATTGAAATAATAAAGCAGTAAAGGAAAACAGTTAAAGGAAAGGAAAGACATGAAGAGCCAAGTTTTTTTTTTCATGATGAAATAATTAAACGGCAAAAAGTAAAGGCAATTAAAGAAATAATAAAGTCACAAATAGCATGTAATGGTAAAAAAGCCTAAAGAAATCCCCAGCAGAGTCGCCATGCTGTCGACGCCCCCTCTTCCATCGGACGGGAGTCCGGAAATCGGGTATACAACATTATGGGAGGACAACTCTTATTCCCTTGCGAGAATTGGGTTTTCGAGTTTTGGAGAGTCGCCACCTAATGATTATAGTGCATTAGGACACTTTTAAAGAAATGAACGAATGGAGAAGAAGAAACCAGAGTTTGGGTAAGGGCTTAGAGATTATCTCGAGGGGAAGGTGTTAGGCACCCCTCAAGATCCACTAGTGTGGTTCCCGGCCATGCTATAATTGTGACTTTAAGAAGTTAGAAACAAGTAAAGTTTGCACATAGGGGTTACAAATAAGTTTAAAGCTTTTGAAAAGGGAGAGAAGGATAGACAGTTTTTAGAAAGAAAAAAAGAATTAGTTAAACGAAACAGAATTAAAAGAACAAAACATTGTAGATAAAAGAAAAAGGGAAGAGGGTCCTAGGTTTAAACATAATATGGATCACATCAATGCAATACCCGGCGTACACTCCTCAGAAGAGGGGTCGCACGTGATATTAGCGCATCGGTCATCATATCCATATTCTACCTTTCCCACCCCTTTAAGGTATTAAAGCGCGTTTAGTCTCGATTACTTATTGCATGCTAGTACCCGTCCCAACCTATCAGTCCCGGGGTATTAGGACTTCTAATCCTAAGAGGGAAGAAAGGGATGGGGGCCTTTATGGAGTTTCAAAGGATAAAATTCTAATTTCGTCATTCAAAACAAGTATCAAATAAAAGGGAAAACAAACAGATAGGCAAGGCTCAAATAAACCCCTTAAATCAGACAACACAGAGTTTAACATGCCTTGGCACATACTGATTTGGTCTTAAATTAAAGTTAAGCGGTGAGCGGACTAGTTCAACACATATATTTAGATAGAAAGTCTGCATTAGGCAACTTGGATACAATTTTTAGAGATTAAGGCATTTTGATGCGAACTGTTTACTGATTTTAGAAGATAAGCTAATGCAAAAGAGTTTTTAAAGAAAGAACAGACTGCAGAATGAGTTTAGAATTGAGTTTCAAAAGGATCAGCAGACTGTCCAATTATAAAATACAGAAATAGTTGTAAAAGAATTTCAGAGAAAAGACAGAACTTATCTGAAGAAAAGAATAAGCTGCAGAACTGATTTAAACAATGAATTCAGGAGTTGAAAAAATTCGTTTAGGCAGAATGTTTGAGAAACCGTTTCAGAAAAAGATGCGAATTTGAAGAACTCGACTTTTAAAGACGAATGTACACTATTTTTAAGAGAAATTTATCAAAGGTTAAAGTTTCAGAAAAACGTTACTGAGTTAGGCGTTTAAGAAATGATTAGCCAATTATTACTGTCTTAAAACGGGCCAGATGAGTTTGATGCAAATCCTATAGGCATGATATCATACTTGATTTTTTAGAACTTGTTTAATGAACTTGTGAAAAGATGCTTGTTTAATTAATCCTAAAGTTTTGCCTAATGAATATGCATATCCTATAGGCATGATATCTATAAATTCCAGAAAAAGGTTTTAAACTCCTATAGGCAGGATCTCTATATGCGTTAATTACAGAATATGAACGTTAAACCCAATAGGCATGCTTTCTAGGTGATTTGCAGTATAGTTAAACATTAAATCCTATAGGCAGGATTTCTAGTAAAAATAGAGTCCTAAATAATGATTTCTATCCTTTTGATGCAAGAAAGTAAAACCCTTCCCACATCCTTTTACTGTACTCCCCGAGTTTTTATACAAATTATTACAAAATAGAAAAAAGTATAAAAAATACATCAAAAACTACAGTTGCATCCAAGGTACCTAAGTCAGGCTAAATGCCTAACAACATGTGATTAACCACTTCCGGATCCAGATTTCCAAAGCCTTCTCTTTATCCTAAAGTGTTTCAAAGTTCCAAGGAATCTCAAGGATTCCCGGCATTGCTTACACTCAGGATACCGTTAGAATTAGAATAGTGCAGAGTGGAAGAGCCAGCCCTAAGGCATCCAAGTTCAGAGGGAGCTCAAGGTTCCCAAAGCATGGCTTGCAAGAGGGGGCAGAATCTATAGCTAGGAGTAAGTGCAAAGTGAAAGGGAAATTGGGGAGCCATAACAAATGGTGGTCATACCTAGCCACAAGTGTAGGCTGGCACACCCCTTACCACTTGTTCGGTTAAACAAGTTAGGAGCAGACCCTTGAAGGTCAGACCAAGGTCTGGATAATGATTAAGACACTATCAGACCTAAGTCCAAGGCTCAAACACATAAAGGGGAAAGGGGAGTGGGAATTGATTGAGTTAGGGGCTCAAAGAACCTAGTTTAGAATCATAGACAACAATATTGGAGTGTTGCTATGCCTTGAACCACAACTCACACACAAAGGGGAAAGGGAAAGGGAGTTCACATAAGAGAAGTAGTAACAAAGTTATAGAAACATGGTGAAGGAAAACCGAACTGAATTAGAATGTAAACACATAGTGGAGGAGTATTATTTAAACTAAGAGAAACATACCAGTTTCAAAGCAAGAGAATAGCAGAATAACGGAGCAAGCAGGAACAGACTTAAATTCTCAGCAGAACACTTGAAAGTTCGAAGAGAACCCAAAGGTATTTCAGAAAGCAGAGAGAAGAAGAGGGAAGAAGAGAGTAGAAGACATAGTGCCTGATTGTTACTGTGTGTAAGAATGCAATTCGAGAGTCTTAGTACTGTTGGTGCAGAAAGGGTAGTCCCCTTTTATAGTGCAGAAAACAAGTAGGAAGAGGTAAGAAATAACTTTTGAAAATCAGTCTCAATGATCTCCCTTCAGTCAAGGGATTTGATTCAAACGGGAATGAGGTAATTAAGGAAAGAAAACAATTAAAACCTTTCCCAAAGTAACATAATAAAGGTAAATACACAGAGGCATTATTTAAGGAAGGAGTCTAGTAGTACACGGTTTGGGCAAAATAAGGAAAGACAATCAATCAACAGCCAGTAAAAATCAAAGTGATAAAGGAATTTGAAATCAATCAATTAGTTGATAAAGACCTTTTGAAAGAAGAGTTCTCATATATAAAGCACACAAACATGTTAAAGAAGAAAGAGTCGAGAAGGAACTGTCATAATAACCAGAAAAGACTAGCATAAAAAGAGCCATAAGAAAAGAGGTGCGAGTTCAGTTCATGGACTCAGAATGAGTCAGATAGTCCAGGGTTCCAAAGTAGAACCCTAGTCTAAACACCAAATCAGACTTGCCAAAAAAACCCCCAAATACTAGGGTTTTCAACTCGAATCAGGTGTAGAGACGAGAAGACAAACAACTAAAATAGGCTCAGTACCCTTCAGAGACTTATGAGAAGACAAGCAAATAAAATAGCAGGCTCAAGGCAAATGGAATGTAGAAACCCATTCGAAGCACAGGGAATACGTTTTAAGCAAAGCTTGTCACTCAAACAAGTTTAGAAGAGAAAAAGCGATACAAGCTTAGGAAAGCAGTAGATGAAACATGTCTAGATAGAACTCAAACAAAGCCCAGAAGAAGGCAAGTAAACAACTAAAGCTTAGTAGAAAAGACAGTAAAGGAACATGGGGTAAACGAACATGTGAAAGCATGATATAGAAATTAGTAGAAGAAAGAACGAAGCACAGTAATGCAGACATAGGAACATGACATAGGCAGATACACACAAAGAAAAGAAGAAGAAGAATCATGCTTAATGGAAAGAAAGACAGGAGATCAAATACATGCGTAGTAGAGAAGAAAACATACGGGACAAACACAGACAGACACACATAAAGAAAAGAGCAGAAAGAATCAAAAAGTTTTCATAAACCCTAGTTTGAAAATCAAACGATTTTAAAAAGGAAAATTGGAGAAAACACTTAAAACGTCGAATATAGCACAGATATAGCATAGATCTAAGAAAACAACCAGAGAAAAACCTCGAATAGCTTTAGGGTTTCTCTGAAACCCTAGAAATGAGAAGGCTTGGAAGAAAGTCTGGTCTGGAGTCGGAGATGGTCAGAGATAGGCTCCTAAAGCTTGAACACGCCAGAGCAAGGCCGGAGAGGCCATAGAACCTTGGATCTGAGGAGATATGGAACAACACCATCGAGGTCAGACCTTGAGACTTCGAGTGCCAGGAGTTTAAGAGTGAAGGAAGGTGAGTACAGGCCGTCCATGGCCTGAGAAGCCATGGATTCCGGTGAGATTATGGTCGGAGACGGGTGAGAGAGGCTAGGGTTTCAGGACCCTTCGAGAGAGTTTGAGAGGAGAGGGATTTCAGAGGCGGCTGTTGAAGAGAAATGGGGAGTTAGGGTTGGGGTAGGTGGAATTAAAAAGGAAAGGATTAATTGTGGCCGTTGATCAAAAGGATCAACGGCCTGGATTAAAAGGAATCCGGGCGGGTTAAATGGTTGGGTCTGGGGTAGGGTTAAAATTTGAATTGGGGCCGGTCCAAGTGGGTTTTAAATTGGGTTGATTTCAGGGTAAAATCGAAACGAAATTGGTGCTACAATTGAAATGAATTGGGGCTATATATTAAATAGCCAGTTTTTCCCTTTTATTTTATAAAAATGGTAGTAATGATTTTGAAATTAAATTAAAGGTATTGAAGCAGTTAATAATATATAAATATTAATTTAAAAATACTGGAACCAATTTTATAATTATAAAATGCTATTATATCTTAAAGAGGCTAGTATTGCAATTATATGCAATTTAGTTTTAAAAATACCAAATGAATTTGTAAAAATATGCAAAAACCATGTTAGCTATACTTTTATGTAAAAATGAGAATAAAAAAATAAGTTGTTCACAAAAATGATAACTTTGGGAATAATTATTGGATTTTATGGTACAAAAATAGGCAATAAATTGGTTTAAGAATCACTAAAAATATCAAAACTTTTTGATGTGCTTATATATGCACATATATGCTATTTTGAAAGTATTTTGGGGTATAAAAATACATAGGGAAAAGTTGGGTATCAACAGCTGCCCCTCTTTACCCGAGGAGGATGAAAGAGTTGTCGGGTAAAGCAAGATAGCCAATTTTGACCGAATCGGCGATTGAAAAGAATTTTGACCGAGCTCTGGCTTCTGAGCTGCCTACATATCCCTGGTTTTATAGGAATCAGTCCATATGTAGTTCGGGAAACATTGACGGAGTATGTCAAATGGGGATTCGAAAAGGACGGACGCGATGATTAAATTTGAAAAGGTGTTTGGAGTCGGACAGGCTGCGGAGAACCGAAGCGGAGTCGCTCCTGCTGAGACGGCCGTTTGCTAGCCGGTGTACCCACAAGTAAGCAATGTGGTGTATATTGTGCATAATTAAACATGATATAAGTTCCCGTTGGACCATGAATGCTGTCTTTGGACGGTTAGGACGACGTCCTCAGACTATGATGTCCTGGGCCATGAAGAGCATAACTAAAGATTCGCAGGCCATGAAATGGTGTTCTCGGGCTATGCAGATGGTGCCTCCGAACTATGACGTCTTTGAATAAGTTGGCGATCTTTCAGCCCATGAGAAGGTGGCAATCTTTCAGCCGATAAATGCAAAGGGTGGCGATCTTTCAGCCAAAGTGAGAATTTAAATGCAGGTGGCGATATTGCAACCGTTCGAAGAAATAAAGTGGCGATATTTCAGCCATGCAGGATGGAGACAATGCTTAGTCTCGAAAGGCAGATAAGTAGCCTTATGCAGGATGGAGACAGGGCTTAGTCTCGAAAGGCAGATAAGTAGCCTTATGCAGATGGAGGTGGAGCTTAACCTCGGAAGGCAGATATATAGCCTTATGCAAAATGCAGATGGAGACAATGCTTAGTCTCGAAAGGCAGATGAGTAGCTTTATGTAGATGGAGGTAGAGCTTAACCTCGGAAGGTAGATAGATAGCCTTATGCAAAATGTAGATGGAGACAATGCTTAGTCTCGAAAGGCAGATGAGTAGCCTTATGCAGATGGAGGTAGAGCTTAACCTCGGAAGGCAGATAGATAGCCTTATGCAAAATGCAGTCGGAGACAATGCTTAGTCTCGAAAGGAAGATAAGTAGCCTTATGCAAAATGCAGATGGATACAATGCTTAGTCTCGAAAGGCAGATAAATAGCCTTATGCAAAAATGCAAAAATGGAGACAATGCTTAGTCTCGAAAGGCAGATAGATAGCCTTATGCAATACGAGAATGTCAAGGCGGATAGAGGTAAGACTTTCTTAGCTGGTAGCTGATTATGATATCGTGACTGCCGGGGGATGTTGTGCGCGGATAGCGATTCTCTGAATAAGCGATTGTTCTTGGTAGTTTCATTTCTGAAAAGTGCGAGTGCGTGAATGTATTGAATGATTTGTGACCTGCTTCCAAAGAAAAATTGTGAGTTCTATAGAGGGGGAAAGGTTAGTTCATCTTCCCGTGGCTCCTGACTTCATGTATCATTGGGATAGCGTTACTAAACGACAGCGATTCGTATGATAGTTATGCATGATATAATAGATATAATGTAAGTATATATTTGAGAAAATGATTTTATCTTGAATGAACCAATGACTGCGACATGATCCTAGACATTGCAACCTTGCTTGCTCCAGAATTTTGAGGGTCCTCCTCAAAATTCTGCCTCAGTTTACTAGGCTGGCACTTCTGACAGCTATGCTGAATGACTGAAAACGATCAACCTCAAAATTTTAAGGGTCCTCCTCAAAATCCGCCCCAGTTTACTGGGTTGGCGCTTCTGGCGATGAAAGTACTAACAAACGACTTCGACATTTTGAGGGCCCTCCTCAAAATTCTGCCCCAGTTCCAATAGCAGGGAAAATGGAATTTTTATTAAATTGTGACCGAGCCGATAGGGCTACATACGTATCCCCTCTTAAACGGGAATCAGGTCAGGCGTAGTTCGAATTACATCACGAAGAAAAGAATATGATTACACGTAGTATCGTTTCACTGCATCTGAATTGATCGGCTTTGGCCAGAATTCTCCATCCATTTCTGTAAGAATAAGGGCTCCTCCAGTCAGAACCCGGTGAACCATGTACGGACCCTGCCAATTGGGAGAGAATTTCCCCTTGGCTTCATCTTGATGTGGAAATATTTTCTTCAACACCAGCTGCCCTGGTGTAAACTTCCTTGGCCTGACTCTTTTGTTGAAGGCTCTGGACGTTCTGTTCTGATATAACTGACCGTGGCAAACTGCATTCATTCTCTTTCCGTTTATAAGGGCTAACTGCTCGTAGCGACCTTTTACCCATTCTGCATCATCTAACTCTGCTTCTTGTATGATCCTCAAAGATGGAATTTCTACCTCGGCGGGAATGACTGCCTCTGTACCATAAACCAGCATGTAGGGAGTTGTCCCGATTGATGTGCGGACTATGGTACAGTATCCCCATAAGGCGAATGACAATTTCTCATGCCATTGCTTATGCCTTTCGATCATCTTTCTTAGTATCTTCTTGATATTCTTGTTGGCCGCTTCTACAACTCCATTCATCTGAGGTCTGTAAGCTGTAGAGTTTTTGTGTTTGATTTTAAATGTCTCACACATTGCTTTCATCAAGTCGCTGTTGAGATTGGAACCATTGTCAGTGATGATTGATTTCGGAATTCCGAGCCGACAAACAATGCGGTTGCGGACAAAGTCTGCCAAGACTTTCTTGGTCACTGCTTTGTATAACGCTGCTTCAACCCATTTGGTAAAGTAATCAATTGCCACTAAGATGAACCTGTGCCCGTTTGATGCGGCATGCTCGATTGGTCCGATAACATCCATCCCCTACGAACGGCCATGGTGAGCTTGTTGCATTAAGCTCTCTTGGAGGCACTTTTATCATATCTGCATGTATCTGACAGCGATGGCACTTTCGGACATATTGGATGCAGTCTGTTTCCATAGTCATCCAAAAGTATCCTGCTCGGAGTATCTTCTTTGCTAAAACAAAACCATTCATGTGCGCTCTGCAGGTCCCTGCGTGCACTTCATCCAATAGTTTGGTTGCTTCTCTTACATCAACACACCTTAGCAATCCCAAATCGGGAGTCCTCCTATACAGCTGTGAAAGAAATTTTTAGATAACCTCCGAACTGTGCGCTTCTGAGTGGCATTGGCGAGCTCTGGATATTCTCCTGTTGTCAAGTATTCTTTGATATCATGGAACCACATTTTTCCATCCGCTTCATCCTCAACATGAGCACAATAAGCTGGTTGGTCATAAATCTTGACCTGAATGGGATTAATGAAGTTTGTATCTGGATGCTGAATCATGGATGACAAAGTGGCTAGTGCATCGGCGAACTCATTCTGTATTCTGGGAACATGCTGGAATTCAGTCTTTGTGAATCTCTTCCTCAACTCCTGTATGTGATGCAAATAAGGGAGTATCTTAGAATTCTTGGTTGCCCATTCTTCTCGAACCTGATGTATGAGTAGGTTTGAGTCTCCGATCACTCATAACTCCTGAATGTTCATATCGATGGCCAGCTTGAGCCCTAAGATGCAGGCTTCGTACTCGGCCATGTTGTTGGTGCAGGGGAACCTGAGCTTGGCGGATATCGGGTAATGCTGACCAGTTTCTGATACCAGGACTGCTCCTATGCCAACTCCTTTGAAATTCGCGGCTCCGTCGAAAAAACATCCTCCAACCATTATAGGATTCTACAATGTCCTCTCCTATGAAAGTTACCTCTTCGTCAGGAAAATACGTCTATAATGGCTCGTATTCTCTCGGCGAGGTGGTGTTGCAGTCGGGAGCCCGCCCGTAGAACGGAGACGTTACTTTTAAGTTGTTGAAGTCGGAGCCGCCGTACGACGAGGCGAGTTACGTTAACGTTGTTAGTAGTCGGTAGCCGCCGTACGTACGAGGTACGTACGTTACGNTCAGGAAAATACGTCTATAATGGCTCGTATTCTCTCGGCGAGGTGGTGTTGCAGTCGGGAGCCCGCCCGTAGAACGGAGACGTTACTTTTAAGTTGTTGAAGTCGGGAGCCCGCCCGTAGAACGGAGGCATTACTTTTAAGTTGTTGTAGTCGGGAGCCCGCCCGTAGAATGGAGGCGTTACTTTTAAGTTGTTGCAGTCGGGAGCCCGCCCGTAGAACGGAGGCGTTACTCTTAAGTTGCTGAAGTCGGGAGCCCGCCCGTAGAACGGAGGCGTTACTTTTTAAGTTGTTGAAGTCGGGAGCTCGCCCGTAGAACGGAGGCATTACTTTTAAGTTGTTGCAGTCGGGAGCCCGCCCGTAGAACGGAGGCGTTACTTTTAAGTGTTGAAGTCGGGAGCCCGCCCGTAGAACAGAGGTGTTACCTTTTTAAGTGTTGAAGTCGGGAGCCCGCCCGTAGAACGGAGGCGCTACTTTTTAGTTTGTTGAAGTCAGGAGCCCGCCTGGAGAATGGAGGCTGATTTACTTTCAAAGTTGCTGTTGGAGTCAGGAGCCCGCCTGGAGAATGGAGGCTAGTTTATTTTCAAAGTTGCTGATGAAGTCAGGAGCCCGCCTGGAGAATGGAGGCTGAGTTATCTTTAAATTGCTGTTGGAGTCAGGAGCTCGCGTGAAGAGAGGAATGGCATGTTATTTTTAGTTGTTGATGAAGTCAGGAGCCCACCTGTAGAATAGAGGAATACATTCAAGTTCAAGTCAGAAGTCAGTAAAGCGGAGGGTTACAACAAAATATCCCCAGCATAAATCCCACTTCAGAAATCAGGAAAAAGACCATGAGTCGATTCAGAAAATAAAGAAACATCAGAGGAAACGAGGCCACCAGAAACACTGGAAGAGCAAGTTTAAGAGCTAGATAAGATTTTGTAACTCATAGACTAGTTCAATCTAGCTTCTTATTTTTCGTTTTAGCATGGTGTAATAAGGAGATTTCGGAAGAGGGGATATACTACTGTTTTTGCTTCTTCTTCTTCTTCACGTTAGGAGCCCACCCGTAGAACAGAGGTGTTACCTTTTTAAGTGTTGAAATCGGGAGCCCGCCCGTAGAACAAAGGCGTTACTTTAAGTTGTTGAAGTCGGGAGCCCGCCCGTAGAACGGAGGCGTTACTTTTTAGTTTGTTGAAGTCAGGAGCCCGCCTGGAGAATGGAGGCTGAATTATCTTTAAATTG
>NC_031995.1:38700668-38701526 GCF_001879085.1 Nicotiana attenuata | reverse complement strand
CAACAACTTAAAAGTAACGCCTCCGTTCTACGGGCGGGCTCCCGACTTCAACAACTTAAAAAGTAACGCCTCCGTTCTACGGACGGGCTCCCGACTTCGACAACTTAAAAAGGTAACGCCTCCGTTCTACGGGCGGGCTCCCGTCTTCAACAACTTCAAAAGTAACGCCTCCGTTCTACGGGCGGGCTCCCGACTTCAACAACTTCAAAAGTAACGCCTCCGTTCTACGGGCGGGCTCCCGACTGCAACAACTTGATCCTTTGTTAGCAGAAATAGGGTCTCTCACTTCATAGTTGAGATTTATTTTAGACAATAGGGTATCAACATCTTCCCCATAGATAAGTAACCGGCCTCGTTCTACGCCTTTTTCCGCGAGCACTGGGTTGTGCCTAAGTGAGATTATTTTAGACTAGGGGTCTCATCCTAGTAGAAGAGTTTTACTCCACTGATTTTAGAATGCAACAGGGATCTCATCAAGATTAGCTAATGTAGTGACGATTTTGCCATAGGGTCCTCACCCTAGTTGACGGGATTATTTTAGACATAGTGTATTTCCTTCCGTAGTCCGCCTTTTGGTCCACCGAATTCGGGTCTACTACACACTCTGCGCGTAGGTCTGGGAAATTAATTTTAGACATAGGTCACTTACTAGGTCGCGCTTTTTGCCAACATAGGTCTTCCAACAACTCTAAAACTGTCATAGTATCGATTTATTTTAGACATAGGGTTTCGCAAACTCCCTAAGTCCCTTTTACCACGATTTCATAGGTTCCTCGCACTCCCGCTAGTTGGTTGAGATTATTTTTGACATAGGGTCCATCCTAGTGGCCTCCCCTTTTGAAACTTCAGGGTTCCTCA
>NC_031995.1:38691001-38700643 GCF_001879085.1 Nicotiana attenuata | reverse complement strand
ACAACAACTTTGAAAATAAAATGTCATTCTTCTCTTCTTTCAGAACTGCCTCCCTCAAAACTCGTGTTGTCTTCCCTCGAGACTGCTGGGGATAACATTGCTGGGGAATTATTTGTTTACTTGCTGGGGAATAACACTGCTGGGGGAATCTCTCTTTTTTTTTCTCTCTTTTTTTTTTCTTTTTCTTTTTTTTTCTTCTTTTTTTTTTTTTCAAAACTACTTCCTTCAAAACATTTATTTTCTCTCAACACTGCTGGGGATAAAAATGTTATCAGCTAGGGATAACACTGTTGAGGATAACACTGCTGGGGGATTTTCATCCTTTCAAAACCGGTGCTTCATTCTTCCGAAAACTGCTGGGGATGACACTGGCCTTCTGCTTTTTTCTGAACACAAGTTTCATCCTTTTGTTCTGTCCGCTGGGGATACTGCTTCCTTCACTAAAACTTGTTATGCTGGGGATAACACTGGTTCGAAGACCACTTCTCTTGAGATTTGTCTTATCTTCCTTCTTCCCTAAGTGGATACCTGATTTCTAGAAAATTTTCAAAATGAAAAGAAAATTTTCTGCCCCAGTTTGATAATCTTCCTGGTATCATGTCTTCCTGCCATCAATGACATTTCATGTCCCTGTTTCACATCAAAGAAAAGTTTGGTCAGTTTAAAACGGGGTGGTTGGTTGTGATACTCCTGCTGGGATGGTTTTCTTCTTCTCTTTCCCGTGCTCTGCGCTGTCCGACCATCTTGAAGCTTGGCTGATAACTTCCGACCTTCTTGACGATTCCTTATTCACAAACTTCTTACCGTTGTTTTCCATATGACCCCGTATCTTTTCTGTGACAGCTGATTTACCTTGAAGATTTTGTAATGTTTTGCTAATAAACCACTTTCTCTGGGGATATCCCTCTTCAGGGTAGGGAAGGCTGTCGTCTTGGACGTGAAGACAACGCAGCGACTGGCGACAGTGATGGTGGTTAACGACGGGAAGCAGCCTGGTTTGAGGCAGTGAGGTTGGTCGTTTGGGGGCAACAGGTGGCGGGGTGGTTTCAGACAGTGAGGTGGGTTGTTTGGAGGCAGCAGGTGGAGGAGTGAGCGCAGCCGAAGGGGTTATGGAGGTGGTCGTTTGGGTGAGTCTCGTCGAGGAAGAAGATGATCCCTTTCTTCTGTTAGTCTTCACGTGTGTATAACGTGAAGAAGAAGAAGCGAAAACACTAGTATATCCCCTCTTCCGAAATCTCCTTATTACACCATGCTAAAACGAAAAATAAGAAGCTAGTTTGAACTAGTCTATGAGTTACAAAATCGTATCTAGCTCTTAAACTTGCTCTTCCAGTGTTTCTGGTGGCCTCGTTTCCTCTGATGTTTCTTTATTTTCTGAATCGACTCGTGGTCTTTTTCCTGATTTCTGAAGTGGGATATATGCTGGGGATATTTTGTTGTAACCCTCCGCTTTACTGACTTCTGACTTGAACTTGAATGTATTCCTTTGTTCTATAGGTGGGCTCCTGACTTCATCAACAACTAAAAATAACATGCCATTCCTCTCTTCACGTGAGCTCCTGACTCCAACAGCAATTTAAAGATAATTCAGCCTCCATTCTCCAGGCGGGCTCCTGACTTCATCAGCAACTTTGAAAATAAATCAGCCTCCATTCTCCAGGCGGGCTCCTGACTCCAACAGCAACTTTGAAAGTAAATCAGCCTCCATTCTCCAGGCGGGCTCCTGACTCCAACAGCAATTTAAAAATAATTCAGCCTCCATTCTCCAGGCGGGCTCCTGACTTCAACATCAATTTAAAGATAATTCAGCCTCCATTCTCCAGGCGGGCTCCTGACTTCAACAAACTAAAAAGTAACGCGTCCGTTCTACGGGCGGGCTCCCGACTTCAACAGGTGGTCTACCAAAGCTTGTCCTTTGACTGCCTTCTGAGTGACGTAAACAATGTCAAATTCACTTAACAGGATTTGCCACTTGGCGAGCTTGCCAGTAGGCATGGGTTTCTGGAAGATATACTTCAGCGGGTCCATTCTGGATATGAGATAAGTAGTGTAGGCACAGAAATAATGCCTCAATTTCTGAGCTACCCAGGAATACCGGGCCTCGTACGGGGTAAACTTCTTGCTGAGGTAGTAGATGGCTTGCTCCTTTCTCCCCGTTTCATCATTTTGTCCCAAAACACAACCGAATGCTCCATCCAATACTGCAAGATAAAGCAATAGGGGTCTTCCTGGTTCGGGCGGAACCAATACTGGCGGCGTTGACAAGTACTCCTTAATTCTGCCAAAAGCTTTCTGACAATCTTCAGTCCATTTGGTGGTGGCATCCTTCTTCAGCATATTGAAGATAGGTTCACAAATAATGGTGGACTGAGCTATGAACCGGCTGATATAGTTGAGCCTTCCCAGAAAACGCATCACATCTTTCTTGTTCTTTGGCGGTGGTAATTCCTGGATGGCTTTGACCTTTGACGGATCCAATTCTATTTCTCGACGACTCACGATGAAACCCAGTAGCTTTCCAGCAGGAACCCCGAATGCATATTTGGCGGGATTCAACTTCAAATTGTATCTCCTTAACCTGTCAAAGAATTTCCTCAAGTCTTCCATTGATCTGTGGCTTTCTTGGATTTGATGATGACGTCATCCACATATACCTCGATATCTTTATGTATCATGTCATGAAAGATGGTAGTCATGGCTCTTATATAGGTGGCACCAGCATTCTTCAAACCAAACGGCATCATTCTGTAACAGTACATCCCCCATGGCGTGATAAAAGCTGTTTTCACCGCATCTTCTTCATCCATCCATATCTGATAGTACCCAGCAAAACAATCGATGAACGACTGCAACTCATGCTTGGCACAATTGTCGATCAAGATGTGTATATTCGGCAAGGGGAAGTCATCTTTGGGACTGGCCCGATTGAGATCCCGGTAGTCGACACAGACTCTGACTTTCCTGTCTTTCTTCGGTACTGGCACGATGTGGCTAACCATGTCGGATACTTTACTACCCTGAGAACCCTGTCTTTGACTTGCTTGGTAACCTCTTCTTTGATTTTCAAACTCATGTCGGGTTTGAACTTTCTGAGCTTCTGTTTTACTGGCGGACATGTCGGATCTGTTGGCAACTTGTGAGCTACGATGGATGTACTGAGACCAGTCATATCATCATACGACCAGGCAAAGATGTCCTCATACTCTCTTAGGAATTTGGTGTATTCTGTCTTTTCTGATGGCGACAAGCGCACACTGATAGGCGTTTCCTTGACATTCTTTGTATCTCCCAAATTAACAATCTCAGTTTTGTCCAAGTTAGATTTAGGCCTATTCTCAAAGTTCTCGACCTCTCTGACAACCTCTTCTGGTATATCATCCTCTTCTGAGTCTATATCCGTTTGTTGCGTTGTCTTGTTGCAGGTCACAGTTGTTGGTTCATCATCAAGATAGGTAATAGTAATGCTGTGTAAATAAAGTAAATGATAGAGAAAATAATAAGAGCGAGATATATAATAAACTTGGAAATGCTTTGATTGAATTCATAATTGTTCGAAATATCGGAGCTCTTTTCAAAAGTAAAGACAATGCGGAAAGAAAAAATCAACTAGTAAAAAGTAAAGATGCGATGCATGGTGCTTTGTTTAGCCTTGCTACCCCGAAGCTTTCTGGGCTCTGGTGGTTCTGATCGACCAATTAGTGAGGCGTTCCCCTCGATTCACAGCTTGTATGGAAGGGCCTTCCTCCCCTTCCTCCTCGAAGATAACACAGCAGTCCATATCATCTTCCAGAAACAAGTTCTTCATCGCTGCTAATGCTTCGTCCTCCTCTGATCTGTATATGACATCAGCTGGCTGAAAGGTCTGCTCTAGATGAGGTATAGGGTGCTCCAGTGGATAGTATGAGCCGCGCCATGGTGGCGACCAATGGTTGAACTCCTCCCAGGTGTATTCATACCCTAAACCAAAGGTAGTACCGTGTTTCTTCAACTTGATAGGTTTGGCGATTCCTTTGAGGTTTTTGCCGAGTCCTTTCCCGGGCTCATATCTGCACCAATTCAGGATGCTCTCAATCTTGTTGTCCCACCATCTGTCTTTGTCCACGGTGTTGACTCGCTCGATGTGGTGGTATGTTTCTCCGCCTATTCTCCTTCTGCCTCCAATCATTGGGATGGTCTGGTGATTGTATATGGGGTTGCTACCGTCGCCATGAATGATAACCTCTTGGTGATTCCACTCGAACTTTACTGACTGATGCAGGGTCGATGCTACAGCTCCAACGGCATGGATCCAGGGTCATCCCAGCAATAAATTGTAGGATGCCGGGACGTCTATCACTTGAAAATCAACGTCAAACCAGGTTGGTCCCATCTGCAAGCACATGCTGATTTCCCCAACGGTGGATCTTTGGGACCCATCGAAGGCTTTGACATTGATGGCCCCATCCTTGATCTCATACAAACCTTTCCCCAATGTCCTGAGAGTTATCAGTGGACAAATGTTAAGGCTGGATCCTCCGTCGACCAAGATTCTAGTGATGAAGTAATCTTCACATTGCACGGTGATGTGCAACGCCTTGTTGTGACTTAGTCCTTCTGGTGGTAGCTCATCCTCGTGGAAAGTGATCTTGTGACTCTCCAACACTTGTCCTACCATATTCGCCATTTCGCCTCCCGTTATGTTGCTGGGAACATAAGCTTCACTCAATATTTTCATCAAAGCATTTTTGTGTGCCTCAGAGCTTTGCAGAAGAGCCAGGATGGAAATCTGCACTGGTGTTTTGTTCAACTGCTCCACGACCGAGTACTCTTTAGCCTGTATCTTTCTCCAAAGGTCATCAGGCCCAGTCTCAACAGGTCGTCCAGAGGCTTGTTTGCTGGACTCAGCTAAATGTTCCGGAGTGTATACCCTGCCTGTTCTGGTCATGCCCTGTGCGGCGATCGCCTCTCTAGTTTTTGTTTTCCCTTTTCTCCTAGCTTCAGCTGTGTAATCCTAGGGTATGGAGTTTGAGTTGAATGGGGTCACATCTTTCATCGTGACCAGAATAGGAACCCTTGGAGGTAGCACAACAACTTCAAATGGCGCAGGTGCCTTTGGAATTCCAAACTCAACCTCAATTGGTCCTGGCACCTTTACAGGAGGCGTTTCGAATTCGAGCAGTATGGACATATTCACCTCGTCGCCCTCAAAGGGTTGGATCTGGACAACAATAGGGTTGAGGGTGACTGTCGGCTTCTTCGGTTCATCCCCTTCGGCAATCAATCCAATTGTCCCTTTGGGGTCCCAATCATCCCCAATCTCGATCATATGGATGCCTCCACCCTTGTGGTCAGGCAGAGGGTTGTTGCGGACATTGGGAGTGGGCTCCTTTGCTATGATAACCTTATTGTCAATCAAGGCCTGAATCTTGTCTTTCTATGAGCGACATTCGTCAATGGTATGGCCTTTCATTCCAGAATAGTATGCGCAGGTTTTGTTTGGATTGATCCATTGGGAGGGATTCTCTGGAGTGATGGCTGGGATTGGGGTAACTTAACCGGTTGCTTTGAGTCTTTCATATAGTTGGTCTATTGGTTCGGCAATGGCGGTATATTGTCTGGGAGGTCTGCGGTCGAAATTTGGTCTTGGTCGAGGAAAGTTTTGGCGAGTGGGTGGTGACTGATAGTGTGAAGGTTGGGCATTATAGTCTTGGTACACGGGTGAGGGTTGGGAATATCTTGGTGAAGTGGGTTGAAATGTAGGTGGTGGAGATGATTGGTGGGTGGGTGGTGGAATTTGGTATGTGGGCGAGGGTGCTTGGTAATTTAGGGAAGGCTAATATGTAAGTGGAGTTGAGGGATATGTTTGGTATTTCATAGGGGATTTGGTTCTTTGCGCAGCCGTTATGGAGTTCACATCCTTCTTCTTTGACGTGCCACCAGACTGTAAAGCCTTGTTGGTGGCCTGTAATGCTTCGAGATTAGTAACCATACCATTCTTGATACCCTCTTCAATTCTTTCTCCCAACTTGATGATGTCGGAGAACTTCTGACCTTCTATTAGCATCAGCCTCTCATAGTATTGCAGATCCTGAGCCCGGACAAAGAACCTGTTCATCTGCTCTTCCTCTAAGGCCGGCCTGACCTTAGCAGCTTCTGAACTCCAACGAGTAGCATACTCGCGGAATGTTTCGGTGGTTTCTTCTTCAGGTTCTGGATATAAAACACATCCGGTGCGTTTTCTGTGTTAAACCTGAATCGGTCCATAAAGTCGGACGCCATGCCTACCCAGCTTGTCCATTTCTTTGAATCCTGGCTGATGTACCAAGATAAGGCATCTCCTTTCAGACTCCTCATAGATAGCTTCATGCGGATTTTCTCATCCCTTCCAACTCCTACCATCTTGTCGCAATACATTCTCAAATGGACCCTGAGATCACCTGTACCGTCGAACATCTCGAACTTGGGAGGTTTGTACCCCTCCGAAAGTTCAACATCTGGCTGAACACAAAGATCTTTGTAGTTCAATCCCTCAACGCTTTTGCTACCTTCGACACCCTAGATCCGGCTAGTTCACTTCTTGAGCTCCGCGGCCAGATTTCTGATAAGGGAGTCTTTGTCGTATGATTCAGATGCACTTAGGATTGGTTGGGTATAGTGGGGTATAGTGTCCACAAATATAGGAGTGTTGTGGAGGTGGTCGTTTGTAGTGTTTTGTGGTTTGGGAATGAGCAGTGAAGTGTTATTGCATATGTAGCAGGCTTGAGTGTGAGAGGGTTGTGGGGTGTTTTGTGGAGGTACGGGGTTCTGGGTGTTAACATCAGGAGCGGCAAGAGTGATTGATAAGCTTTCCAAGTTCCGAACTTGGTCCAATTCTTCCCGAAATTTCAGCAATGTCTGCTCAAGATGAGCAGCAGTTCCCTTGGCATTTGGGGTGTTCTGAGAAGTCTCCTCCTTTTCAATTTCCTTTCTGGCGCTTGCATCTCCCATTTTACCTTTGTTCTTGTTCCTGATAGGACTCGGAGGAGGAGGAGGTGGAGGGCCCTTGGATCTTGTGGAGTATGCTGATGGTGCCAGAATGCACGAACTAACCTTTGGGGAGGGGAATAAAAATAAAAGAAAAACAAAAAGGTAACAAGTTGGTGCAGGTTATGAGGAAAAAATACTACAGTATTTAAACACATTGTGCGGGAATATAAATCGCGTCCTAATTTTGGTGCCTCGTTGTGCCCGAGGTAGGCCTAGCGACAAATAGTTTTGGAGAACTTATAATGCTAAATGCCTCATTTTATTGATAAAAATAAGACGAATCCAAAACGACTCTAAATAATAGAAAGTAAATGTCACTAGTGGCCATTGGCCTTATTACAATTTAAAGCGAAAAAGAAAAGAAAAGAGACTCCTAACTACTTGGTCCCAGAAGGACCTTCCCCGGGTTGAATGCTCTCGTTGATCAAATCCTCCAGCTCGTGTAGGTTCACCAGTAAAAATGCCTTTGCCAGGCGTTTTCCTTCGTTTCCCTCAGCGTTCTGGCAGTCGGTGACTCTTTTTCTTACTTTTCCTTCCAATTCCAGCAGACTGTATTCCAGATATTCCAGCTTTTGCTAGCCTTGGTGACCCTCTCTTTCCATTCATTGATTTGGTCACTTGATGGGAGATTCCTCCACCAGGTCGGCAAGAGTGAGGGTATACTGACCATACCGATGTTGGGGACCTTGTTCTCCATTTTTTGCAAAACAAAAGGGTTAAGACCATACCCCCCACCGGACTCGACTATTTAAACCAATAATTAACTTAAAAGCATTTAGTTGTCCAAATAAATGCACAGAATATGGTGGCGTCCGTTTAGGTTTCAAGGAAACCCGATGGACTTTGGACAAGGCTATCCTAATGAGTCATTATGTGGACAACATAACTGACTCAGCTAGGTTTGACCATGATGCATGCACAATTTAAATATAATAAGGTTTCTATTGAGGTATTAGACAGGTACCCTTGAGCGGACAACTCAAGAGGCAAAGGAACGGAACTGTCGACTGCACCGCTGATCGATTGGTTTTACCGCAAATATGCCTTTGCCAAATTTAGGGGGTGATAGTATTGGAAGCGCGCAACTACTCATTATAAGCGTTGCTATAGTATTTGTTTGGCACGAGTGGAATATGATGTTGAAGATGCAGTTTACAAGAATGAAACAAATTGACATGTATTTTCACGTTCATACAATAAAGTTTGCAATGATTGCTCAAAATTACAACAACATTGACAGGAAAGCGGTTAGCGAAAGTAATTAAAGAAAAAGAAACAAAAGAAACAAGTCAGTTTCAGATAAAGGCACTAAACAAAAGCAGTAAAAGAAAGCAATAAAGTCACATATAGCATGCAATGGTAAAAGCCTAAAGAATCCCCAGCAGAGTCACCATGCTGTCGACGCCCCCTTTTTCCTCGCGGAATCGGGTTCACAACATTCGGGAAGACAACTCTTATCCCGTTTGGGAATTGGGTTTTTGGAGTTTGGAGAGTCGCCACCTAATGATTATAGTGCATTAGGACACTTTTAGAAGAATTAAAGATGCAGACCAGAGTTTTGGGTAAGGGCTTGAAATTATCTCGAGGGGAAGGTGTTAGGAGCTCCTCAAGATCCACTAGTGTGGTTCCCGGCCATGCTACAATTGTGACTTTAAGTGCAAATGCGAATAAACTAACAAGTATAACAGGAAGCACAAAAAGGTTAAAAGAAGTGCTGAAATTCAGAAAGGGAGCAGTTTAGTTGTAAAAGAAATGTGCAAGTAGAGGGAAGAAGTCAAGCAATTAGTGCAAGCAAACCAAAAATCGTGTGAGAAACAGAAGTTGAAAGTGCGGCCGCTTTTAAAGTTCTAAAAAAAATTGTTAAAACTAATAAAAGGAGAGGGGAGTCCTAGGTTTATACATTACATGGATCATTCGCACAACACTGGTACCCAATTGTACACATAGTGTTATCGTGTAATCATCATCTCCATATCTACCCTTCCCACCCCGTTAAGGTATTAAAGCGCGGAACGGTATCGTATACTTATCGCATTCTACTACCCGTCCCAATCCTATCAGTTCCGGGGTATTAGGACTTCTAATCCTAAAAGGAAAGAAAGGGATGGAGGCTTTTGTGGAGTTTAAAGGATAAAATTCTAGCTCGACATTCAAAACAAGTATCAAATAAAGGGAAGAATAAACAAGCAAATAAGGCTCAAATAAACCCCAGAAATCAAATAATCATATAGTTTAGCATGCCTTGACAAATACTGATTTGGTCTTAGATTAAAATTAAGCAGTGAGCGGACAGGTTCAACACATATATTTGGACAGAAAGTCTGCATTAGGCAACTCGGATACAGTTGTCAGAGATTAAGGCACTGAATTAGTCGCGAGTTCATTTAAGAAAGTACTGATTTTAGAAGATGATCATGCAGAAGAGTCTTGAAGAAAAAAGGTATGCTGCAGACATTTAGAAACTAGTTTAAAAGGGAAAACAAACTGCCTAATTGCAGTTAAACACACAAAAAAAAAAGTTTTGAAAATTCCAGAAGGGACAGAGTTTTCTAAAGAAAAGAGTGAGTTGCGGAACTGATTTAAAACGACGAGTTCAAAAGACAGGAATTGAGTTGGAAAACACGTTTAGGCAGAATA
>NC_031995.1:38613358-38689397 GCF_001879085.1 Nicotiana attenuata | reverse complement strand
AGTAAAGTAGAGCAGACCTGAAGGTCAGACCAAGGTCTGGATAAGATTAGGACACTATCTAACCTAAGTCCAAGGCTCAAACACATAAAGGGGAAAGGGGAGTGGGAATTGATTGAGTTAGGGGCTCAAAGAACCCAGTTCAGAATCATAGACAGCAATATTGGAGTGCTGCTATGCCTTGAACCACAACTCACACACAAAGGGGAAAGGGAAAGGGAGTTCACAAAAGAGAAGTAGTAACAAAGTTGCAGAAACATAGTGAAGGAAAACCGAACTGAATTAGAATGTAAACACATAGTGGAGGAGTATTATTTAAACTAAGAGAAACATACCAGTTTCAAAGCAAGAGAATAGCAGAATAACGGAGCAAGCAGGAACAGACTTAAATTCTCAGCAGAACACTTGAAAGTTCGAAGAGAACCCAAAGGTATTTCAGAAAGCAGAGAGAAGAAGAGGGAAGAAGAGAGTAGAAGACATAGTGCCTGATTGTTACTGTGTGTAAGAATGCAATTCGAGAGTCTTAGTCCTGTTGGTGCAAAAAGGGTAGTCCCCTTTTATAGTGCAGAAAACAAGTAGGAAGAGGTAAGAAATAACTTTTGAAAATCAGTCTCAATGATCTCCCTTCAGTCAAGGGATTTGATTTCAAACGGGAATGAGGTAATTAAGGAAAGAAAACAATTAAAACCCTTCCCAAAGTAACATAATAAAGGTAAATACACAGAGGCATTATTTAAGGAAGGAGTCTAGTAGTACACGGTTTGGGCAAAATAAGGAAAGGCAATCAACCAACAGCCAGTAAAAATCAAAGTGATATGCTCTGTTTGAATGAACCAGGTCTGGAAAAGGGGAAAGAAGGTTCAATTAGAGAAAATCAATAACAATTAGTCAGGAATCATTAAAAAGGAATTTGAAATCAATCAATTAGTTGGTAAATACCTTTTGAAAGAAGAGTTCTCATATATAAAGCACACAAACATGTTAAACAAGAAAGAGTCGAGAATGAACTGTCATAATAACCAGAAAAGACTAGCATAAAAAGAGCCACAAGAAAAGAGGTGCGAGTTCAGTTCATGGACTCAAATGAGTCAGATAGTCCAGGGTTCCAAAGTAGAACCCTAGTCTAAACACCAAATCAGACTTGCCAAAAAAACCCCCAAATACTAGGGTTTTCAACTCGAATCAGGTGTAGAGACGAGAAGACAAACAACTAAAACAGGCTCAGTAGTCCCCTTCAGAGACTTATGAGAAGACAAGCAAATAAAATAGCAGGCTCAAGGCAAATGGAATGTAGAAACCAATTCGAAGCACATGGAACACGTTTTAAGCAAAGCTTGTCACTCAAACAAGTTCAGAAGAGAAAAAGCGATACAAGCTTAGGAAAGCAGTAGATGAATCATGTCTAGAAAGAACTCAAACAAAGCCCAGAAGAAGGCAAGTAAAGAACTAAAGCTTAGTAGAAAAGACAGTAAAGGAACACGGGGTAAACGAACATGTGAAAGCATGATATAGAAATTAGTAGAAGAAAGAACGAAGCACAGTAATGCAGACATAGGAACATGACATAGGCAGATACACACAAAGAAAAGAAGAAGAAGAAGAATCATGCTTAATAGAAAGAAAGACAGGAGGTCAAATACATGCGTAGTAGAGAAGAAAACATATGAGACAAACACAGACAGACACACATAAAGAAAAGAGCAGAAAGAATCAAAAAGTTTTCAGAAACCCTAGTTTGAAAATCAAACGATTTTAAAAAGGAAAATTGGGGAAAACACTAAAAACGTCGAATATAGCACAAATATAACATATATCTAAGAAAACAAACCAGAGAAAAACCTCGAATAGCTTTAGGGTTTCTCTGGAACCCTAGAAATGAGAACGCTTGGAAGAAAGTCTGGTCTGGAGTCGGAGATGGTTAGAGATAGGCTCCTAAAGCTTGAACACGTCAGAGCAAGGCCGAAGAGGCCATAGAACCTTGGATCCGAGGAGATCTGGAAGAACACCATCGAGGTCAGACCTCGAGACTTCGAGTGCCAGGAGTTTAAGAGTGAAGGGAGGTGAGTACAGGTCGTCCATGGCCTGAGAAGCCATGGATTCCGGTGAGGTTATGGTCGGAGACGGGTGAGAGAGGCTAGGGTTTCGGGACCTTTCGAGAGAGTTTGAGAGGAAAGGGATTTCAGAGGCGGATGTTGAAGAGAAATAGGGAGTTAGGGTTGGGGAAGGTGGAATTAAAAAGGAAAGGATTAATTGTGGCCGTTGATCAAAAAGATCAACGGCCTGGATTAAAAGGAATCCGGGCGGGTTAAATGGTTTGGTCGGGGGTCGGGTTAAAATTGTAATTGGGGCCGGTCCAATTGGGTTTGAAATTGGGTTGATTTCAGGCTAAAATCGAAACGAAATTGGTGCTACAATTGAAATGAATTGGGGCTATAAATTAAATAGCCAGTTTTTCCGTTTTATTTTATAAAAATGGTAGAAGTGATTTTGAAATTAAATTAAAGGTACTGAAGCAGTTAATAATATATAAGTATTAATTTAAAAATATTGGAACCAATTTTATAGTTATAAAATGCTATTAAATCTTAAAGAGGCTAGTATTGTAATTATATGCAATTTAGTTTTAAAAATACCAAATGAATTTGTAAAAATATGCAAAAACCAAGTAAGCTATACTTTTATGGAAATATGAGAATAAAAAATAAATTGTTCACCAAAATGATAACTTTGAGAATAATTATTGGATTTTATGGTACAAAAATAGGCAATAAATTGGTTTAAAAATCACTAAAAATATCAAAACTTTTTGATGTGCTTATATATGCACATATATGATATTTTGAAAGTATTTTGGGGTATAAAAATACATAGGGAAAAATTGGGTATCAACAATAATTACAAAATTAGTTCCAGTATTTTTAGATTAATATTTATATAATATTTGTTTTCCCAGTATTTTAAATTTGCTTTTAAATCGTTATTATTATTTTTATAAAATAAAAAAGGGGAAAAGTGGCTATTTAAAATCTAGCCTCAATTGCATTTCAATTACAGCCCAAATTGGCACCCCTAATTAACCCAATTCAGCCCCCAATTTAAACCTAATTACCCGACCCAATACTCATTTAACCGACCCAACCCATAACCCTTTTAATCCTGGCCGTTGATCATTTAGATCAACGACCACCGTTCCCCCTCCTTTTTCAATTCAAACGACCCCCAACCCTAGCCTCATTTCCAAATTCCGCCGCATTTGAATCCCCTCTTTCTCTCAATCTTCTCTCAAATCACCTCAAACCCTAGCCGCCGCCTCAAACTAGAACCCTAATCCGCCCTAATCCATGGCCTCCCAAGTTCATCGGAGACCTGTATCAGCCTCTCGTGGCTTCTACGTGCTCATTTCTGAGGTCCTATGACCAGATCTTGAAGGGTTTCGTCCAGTTTTGGCTTGATGACTGTTCTCCGATCGTCTTCAACCTTTATCCGGCTAGCCATGTCTATTCGAGTCCAATTGTTGAATCTCTTGCTTAGATCGATGGTTTTCAAAGCCTTTCTCATCACCTGGATTTCTTATGAAACCCTAATCTCTAAGGTTCTTTCGATTTTCTTTCAGATCTGCTCCAGATCTATGTTTGCTTTGAACTTCTAAGCATTTCCTCGAAGTTTTGTTTAAAACTCTGCTTTCCAAACTCTTTATCTTTAATGATTAGGGTTTCTGTTAAGTTATTTTAGGAACTGTTCCTTGATTTTTTTGACATGTTTTTGTTATATTTGCTCATATCGTCTTCTACATGAGTTGGCATGTTAAAAGCCCTAATTTCTTTTGACTGTTTATTAGATGAATGTCTGTTTGCTTGAGTTTGTCCGATTTGTTTGTTCATCCATCTTTTAAAATTCTCCTACTGTTAAAAAACCCTATTGCTTTGGATCTGACACTGTTAGTTTAAGTACATGACTCAATTTGAAGTTCTTTATTTCGAAACCCCTAATTCCTTTGTTGATTCTTCTGATTTTGGGTTTCTATTTCCTCTAAAACTCGACTATGCTCGAAACCCTAATTTTTAAAAGAGGGTTTTCCTCACCTGTTACTATGCGACCTTTACTTCTTTGATTCTCTCCTTCACTCTGGCTATATGTGTGAGCCCTGACTGTCTATTGAGTCCTATGCTTATTGCTACTACTATTATATGTTGTTTCTTTTGCCAATGTGCTCTATAACTCATTCTGATTGATATCTTGGGTGTAAGCATTGCCTGGAGTTCCTGAAACTCCTTGGAACTTTGAAATACCCTAGATAAGAGAAGGCTTTGGAAATCATGATCCCGGAAGTGGTTCAATCTCATATTGTTAGACACTAAGTCTGAATTAGGCTTCTCGTATGTAGCTGATAGTTTCTGATGTACTTTTAATTCTAGTTTGTTCTAATGGTTTGTAATAATTTGTATAAACTCATGGGGATTTAGTAGAAAAGGGAGGGGGGTTACTTTTATGCACAAGGGTAGAAACCATGCCTATAGGATGTTACTTCTGATTTGTGCAACTTCACACGTAGAAAGAATGCCCATAGGATTTAACTCATGATTTCTGCAACCATGCATATAGATACCATGCTTATAGGGGTTTGCATTTCTGCATATAATAATGTCATTAGGCAAACTGTTAGGCTTAATAATAAATTGGCATATAGACATCAGTTTATAAGGCTTCTATTAATGTTTGAAAAGGTATTAAGAATCAGTAACGCATAGAAAGCATGCCTATAGGAATTTCGAACCAGAACTATCTCATTCGTCTAAAACAGTATCGAATTTTGCTAAAACTAGTAACTTTCTGCACCCTTTTGAAACTCTTAAATTTTTTTTCTCATTATCAAATCAGTGCATTCTTTTCTGAAACTTGCTTCTTTCTAACAACTCTGGTAAACATTTTCCAAATCAGCCTAAACTCATTTCTTTATACTTATCTGATAAATCTCTTCTAATCAGTCTGCAACCCAGTTCTTTTGTTAAAATTGGCAGTTCCTTTTTCCTAACCAGTCTGCCTCCTGAAACTCATTTTTTAATTGTTAAATCATTTTTTTGTAATAAACCAGCACCTTTTCTGAAACTTATTTTTACCCTGTAACTTTTCTTTATAATCAGTTTGCGTTCTAAAATCAATAGTTCTATCCAACGCATAGATAAAAGTTGGCTAATTAATCAATTGGATCAGTCTTAGATAACTGCATTCGAGTGAGCCTAATGTGGACTTCCTGTCGAAAAATATGTGTTGAACCAGTCCGCTTATCGTTTTTAATTTAATTTAAGACCAAATTAGTACTTGCAAGACATGCTAAACTATATGTCTTTATCTGATTCAAGGAGGTTTACTTGAGCCTTATTTGCTTACATGCTTTCCCATACTTGTATTATGTGTTTTGAATATCTCCTTAGTATTTTGTCCTTTTTAAAACTCTCAAAAGCCTTATCACTTTTCCCTTTAGGATTAGTAGTCCTAAATGCCTCCGGGACTGATAGGATTAGGACAGTACTAGCATGCAATAAGTAACGAGACTTTCCGTGCTTTAATACCTTAACGGGGTGGGAAGGGTAGAATATGGATATGATGACCGGTGCGCTAATATCACGTGCGACCCCTCTTTTGGGGAGTGTACGCCGGGTATTGCATTGATGTGATCCATATTATTTACAAACCTAGGACCCCTTTTTCCTTTTCTACTTGTTATTCTTTTTTAAGTTTTCTTTGGAATTAATTTCCTATACTTTCTACTCCTTTTCTTTTCAAACTTTTAAACTTGTTTGCAATATTATGTGAAAACCCTCCTTTTGTTTGAGACTTCTATCTATCTTCTTCATTGCTTAAAGTCACAATTGTAGTATGGCCGGAAACCACACTAGTGGATCTTGAGGGGTGCCTAACACCTTCTCCTCGAGATAATTTCTAGCCCTTACCCGAACTCTGGTTATTCATCTCAAATTCTTTCTTAAAAGTGTCCTAATGCACTATAATCATTAGGTGGCAACTTTCCAAACTCCAAAAACCCAATTCTCGCAAGGGAATAGAGTTTTCCTCCCAAATGTCATATACCCGATTTCGACTCAGTAGAAAAAGGGCGCATCGACAAATATGCAAAGGGTCAATATAAGCCTTATCTAGATGATGTAACAATGACGCCAAGGTAGCCAAAGCATCATCAACCTTATTATGGATCCTTGGAATATGCCTAAACTCTACTGATCAAAACCGTTGACAAAGATCATGCAAACATTGCCGGTATGGTATGAGTTTTAAATCCGGTGTTTCCCATTCTCCTTGAATCTGGTGCACCAGAAGGTCCGAGTCTCCCAAGACCAAGACTTCCTGGACACCCATTTCTGCAGCTAACCTCAAACCCAAAATGCACTTAGCCATGTTGTTAGTACAGTAGAAACGAAGCTGAGCCGTAATGGGGGTAGTGATGCCCTGTTTCAGAAATAAGCACAGCTCCTATCCCAATGCCTTTCACGTTAGCAGCTCCATCAAAAAAAAAAGTTTCCAACCTGGATCTTCAACTTGTTTCAACTCATCAATGTGCATTACCTCTTCATCAGGGAAGTAAGTCTTTAAAGGCTCATATTCTTCATCCACTGGATTCTCGGCCAAATGGTCGGCCAATGCCCGGGCTTTCATTGCAGTCCGAGTCACATAGACGATGTCAAATTCTGTGAGCAGGATCTGCCACTTTGCGAGCCTCCCTGTGGGCATAGGCTTTTAAAAGATATATTTTAACGGATCTAAACGAGAGATGAGGTAAGTAGTGTAAGATGACAAATAATGCTTCAATTTCTGTGCTACCCAAGTTAGGGTGCAACATGTCCTCTCAAGGTGAGTGCACTTAACCTCATAAGATGTGAACTTCTTGCTGAGATAATAGATGGCCTTCTCCTTCCTGCTGGTGATGTCATGCTGACCTAATACACACCCAAATGAATTGTCCAAGATCGTCAAATACAGAATCAAAGCTCTTCCCGGTTCTGGTGGCACCAACACAGGTGGGTTTGACAAATACCCCTTTAACTTATCAAATGCTTCCTAACTCATCTGTCCACTTGACCGCAACATCTTTATTCAACAGTTTGAAGATAGACTCACAAGTTGTCGTAAGCTGAGCAATAAACTTGCTGATGTAATTCAACCTCCCTAACAGACTCATCACCTCAGTCTTGTTCCTTGGGGGTGGCAAATCTAGGATAGCTTTGATCTTTGACGGTTCCAATTCAATACCTCAACGACTGACTATGAATCCCAACAGTTTTCCAGATGGTACCCGAATGTGCACTTTGCAGGATTGAGCTTAAGATTGTACCTGCGAAGCCTTTAGAAAAACTTTCTCAAATCTCTAACATGGTCAGACTGCTTTCTAGACTTTATGATCACATCATCCACATAAACCTCGATCTCCTTGTGTATCATGTCGTGGAATATGGTCGTCATTTCCCTCATGTAAGTTGCCCCAGTATTTTTCAAACCGAAAGGCATGACCCGGTAGCAATACGTTCCCTATGGCGTGATGAATGCCGTTTTTTATGCATCTTCCTCATCCATTAGGATTTGATGATAGCCCGCATAGAAATCCACAAAAGACCCAATCTCATGCTTGGCACAATTATCAATCAAAATATGGATATTTGGCAATGGGAAGTTGTCCTTTGGACTTGCCTTGTTGAGATCACGGTAATCAACACACACTCTGGTCTTACCATCCTTCTTTGGCATAGGGACAACATATGCTAACCAAGGGGGATACCGCGTGACTCGAATGACCTTTGCCTCAAACTGCTTTGTGACCTCTTCTTTAATCTTTACACTCATGTTAGTTTTGAACTTTCTCAACTTCTGCTTGACGGGAGGAAATGCCGGGTCAGTGGGCAATTTGTGAACCACCAAGTCAGTGCTTAGACCCGGCATGTCGTCATATGACCATGCAAAAATATCTTTGTATTTAAACAACGCTTTAATTATCTCCTCCCTGATTTGCGGTTGAATATGGACACTTATCTTAGTTTCTCTGATATTATCCGGGTCCCCTAAATTGATTGCTTCTGTATCACTCAGATTAGGCTTGAGTTTTTCTTCAAAATGGCTTAATTCTTTACTAATCTCTTCAAAGGCATCGTCCTCATCATATTCTGGTTCATTATCACACTCTATTTCTTGAATTATTATTTCAGAATTAGATTGGCTTTTAAGATTGGGCCGAAGATTCCCCATGCATGTCATATCATTGAAACCAGCATAAAAAGAACTGTACAAGTAAGGAAAGAAAAACAAAAATAAAACTATCAGGAATGATGAAAAAGGGAGATTGCATTTCATTGAAATCAAAATATAACAAGGTTTATACATCCAAACGGATGGAACATAGAATCTGAATTACATCCCTGGAATAATCCAGATAAATTGAAAGAAAATCAAAGCAAACTACCAAAAATCTTTCCAGGCAGGGAGAGAAGTAGCTTCCCAATTGTTAATCTTTGCACTCGGCCCAACAAATTGCACATCCGCCTTGCTCGAACCTTCTCCAACTTCCACCATGTTCACATCGTCGAACAAGTTCTCGAACCTTTTAATCAGCTCTTTATCAGGACCAACCACAGAATTGGGAACTGTTGTTACTGGGCGCTTGCTGGCGCCAGGCTTGACAAACGACCAGGAGAGACGTGGGATGGGTTTTAGGAGGACCCATGCCCTCTGTTTCAACTTTCTCGCTCTTTTCACGTCTACGGTTGTGGGCTTGAATCCCAAATCAAATGTATCCAAGTTTTTGGGGAGAGACACTGGTTGTACGATACCTTGCAGAGATGCACCCAAACCCTTGCCAGGTACAAAACCATTCTTCAACATTTCAAAGGCTACCATGACTGATAGGGTGGTTACCTTTAGGATTGGAACATATTTCCCTTCTGGGATTTTCTCGACTGACACTGTGTCAAAAACCTGATAGATCCAAGGTCCTTTGTCGTCTTCAACCTCAATGAACTGAGCAATGACATCACTGGGAGCACACAAATTATCCTCGCCGTGCACAACGATTTCATGTCTATCGCATTCAAACTTTACCATCTGATGCAGAGTAGATGGGACTGCTTTGGTGGCATGAATCCAGGGTCGACCCAACAACAGATTGTAAGGAACAGCCACATCTAGCACCTGGAACTCCATGTTAAATTCAACTGGTCCTATTGTCAGCTCAAGCACTATGTCACCGACTGAATCTTTCCCTCTACCGTCGAACCCCCGAACACAAATACTATTCTTGTGAATTCTTTCATCATCCACTTTCAACTTGTTCAGAGTGGAGAGAGGGAAAATGTTCGCACTAGAACCATTGTCGACCAATACCCGAGTAACCACGGAATCTTCGCATTTCACCGTAAGATAGAGGGTTCTATTGTTCTCAGTGTCACGCCTCCTTTTTACGCTTTACTACACCCCGGGGAAGGGTATAATAAAAAGGAGTTTTTCCAATTAAAGGACAATCGAAACGGGGTTCGTTTATTAAAAGATTCAGAGTCGCCATTTGGGAGATTTATGGTGTCCCAAGTCACCTGTTTGAATCCCGAATCGAGGAAAAAGATTTGACTCTATTTAACAGTCGCGAACTAGAAATCCGGGTAAGGAATTCTGTTAACCCGGGAGAAGGGGTTCGGCACTTCCGAGTTTCGTGGTTCTAGCACGGTCGCTCAACTGCTATATTTGGCTAAATTTTGATTTTAATACATGTTAAACCTACAATGCAATTTAAAAGTTATTTATCCGCTTTTTGTCAATTATTATTTTATTTAAGAAAGTGAACGTCGTTTAAGAACGTGTTTTCGGATCACGTCACATGAAATGCACCCGGATCCTCGACACATTCTTATTCAACGTTTTCGGATTTGGATTCGGGTCGCATGAAATGCACACCCGAATTTAGGAATGTAATTTTATTAAAATCGCGTCTAAAGAGACTAACGTGTTGTTATCTTTAGGGAAAGCCGTGAAATTTGCTAAACGACCCGTCCCGAATTTCTAAGTATTTTAAGTAATTAATGAGGGCCCCGCAATTGTATATTTGATTTGGCGAGGCTCGTCTCATTTTTATTATTAAAAGGCCAACCTAAAGCAAACTAAAATTTTCTATTTATCATTTGTCTCTAAAAGGTCAATTAATTCACAAATATAAATTCGGGCCTCGAATTCAAGTCCGAATTCAAACAAAAGGGAAAGCCCTTTTAGCTTGAACCCGCTACCTAATTCAAAACTCAATTTTATATTTATGATTTAATTCCCTATATGCTTAATATAATTTTAATACATTCTGATTTATGGAAATTTGGGGCCTTAAAGGTCTGGCCCAATGACATGATTTGGAGATGCAAAAACTCATGGGTCTGATTAATTAATATTGTTTATGACCCATGCGTAACTATTCGACTGGATTCAGTCCAGTTTGACAATGTCAGTCCGTCATGGGCCCTTGCCCAGGCCCAATCAGAATCAAAGAGTCTAAATAGAGACTTAATGGTCTCAATGTAGGCTGTCAATCCTGGGCTCATGAACAAGCCCAAACGGAATTATAGACAAGGTTCATGCAACTGGACTTGTTAATTGAAATAACACAAAAAGAAAATTTCAACTTCAAACTCCACTATCAATTTGATTCTAAATTACTAAACTCCTACAAGCATGTGATATATTCAAATGACGAAATTAACAGGATTGGGATTCAATTATCAGTCCATTTCGATTCTATCAGGAGCTACTTAGAAGTGGACGAAAAATGTCAAATCATTCTGAACCTGTTTTCTTAAACTTCATATTAACGAGATAATTAAACGCTATCAGCATTACTAACAGTACGTGTAAATCTGACATAAAATTTCCTACAGTCCAGGCAACATCTCAATCTAAAAGCAAACCTGAGATTGACATAATAACCAAACTATAATTGTGAAGCCCTAACCAATATTGTATTGTATCACTCATATAAGTCTGAAGTGGATTTGCAACATTCATACCAACTATGACAACGTTATTTCATACAAATATTTATAGTGCCAATAGTCATGATACTAATGAACAGTCCTCAGTCAATTACACATTGATATATACTAAAGTGCTGAAGTTAATTACACTTATGTAGGGAATTCAACAGGAAAAACGAGCATCACTTCATTCCATTCCAAAATCCAAGAGATATAGGATATGTACCTGGAAAATAGAATGTAAAACAAATGAGGAATCAACAGCAAGAGTCAGAGAATCAACAACAGCTCAAAAATCGAAATCACAGCCCAGGAGAATGTTATCAAACTCAGTCCAGAAATGAACAGCACCAACAACCAACTCAATGAACTTGAATTAACCAAAATGAAGTCGAAATCAAACCCAAAACAAACTCGGAGATTTCAATCAACCAAACATAAGGATTTTCAAGCTGTTTTCCTCATTAAACTAGCTAGAGATTCGAAACAATTGCTGAAATAAACTGGAAATTGATCCAAGGAACTCAATGCAATAGTGTTTCTGAATTTTTCTATTATATTGTTTTGATTTTTTTTATTTTTTGAAGAAAAGCTAAGATCTAAAGGAGTATGGATTTGAAATTCAAATTTCAGATTTATGAAACTTGAAGAATGTTTTTTGGGGGGAATTTTAGAGCTCCAGAACCTTTTTCTCAAGGCATTTGAGTACCCTTTTATAGGCACTCAGAAGTGCAACTTCAGATTTTCCTCTTTTTCAAATTAGTCCCTCTTTTATTTCAATTTAGTCCCTTATTTTTAAACTTGTTGCACAAGTTACTGCTTTTAGAATACTAAAACCTACACCTAGACCCCTTCTAGAAGGGTCTAGGGTGTTCTAACCTTATTTTTCTACCCTTGAAATACCTGCATTACCCTTGATTGAATTCTGGAATTGCTATTTTAGCAAAACATGCCACTTTTGATACCCAAAACACCCCCAACCACCTCTCAAAATTACCAACCCTTTATTTGACTTCTAATTGACTAACCTAGTCAATCCAAACCTCCAATTCTAACTAATTAACTCAGATATAACCAAGCAGACTCCCTAAAACTTAACTAATACTTAGAGCAATCAGAAAACAAAACTAAATGGCAATTACTTAATCAAAATCAGATTAACAGTATATAAACTACTCACCCCAAACAGACTACTAAATACTAATGAAAGGAAGAATTAAACTATTATAATCAGAAAAAGAGCATACATATTGAAATTGAATCAAAACTAACAGAAAATCCGATTGAACTACAATTAATCACTTGAACTAATTAACCCAACATTTGAACATTACAACTATCAGAAATAAACGAAAATCAGATCAACAAAAATCAGAAACAGCATAGCACACAAAATAATTAGCAACAAGAGCATGAATTAACTAACAGAATCCAAAACTCATGAAAACAATGAAAGATAAAAGAAAATCAAGGAAGGAACTTACTGACCTAGGCTTCAACCTTGACTGATTTCTGGAATTGAATCTTAATTAATATTACAGGTTTATTTTATCAAAAATAAACTTATAATATTAATTAAAATCATCCAAATTATTGAAACTAAAATTCGAAAACCCTAGATCCGAAATTTGAGATGGCCTGGTGAAATTTGAGAGTTTTTGGCTTGGGATTCAAGGTGAGGGGGTCATGGAGACTGTGGGGTGTGAATTTGGGCCGGTTTGGACAAGGTTGTGTTTTGGCCGGAAATTTCGATCTAATATTCGAAACGATTGGTTACGATTTGAGGGATATGGTCTTGGGGGTTGGAAAGAGGAGGAAAAGGAGAGTAAGTGGTGAAATTTTGGGAGGATTTGGGGCTTCGCCGCCGGCGACGGCGATTTTCGGCCGGCGGCGTTAGGGCGGACGGCGGTGGAGATACGGCGGTGTTACACCGGCGGCTGGAGGCGGGGAAGAGGTACGAGGAGGGTGATATATGTTTTAGGGTTTAGGATATTATTAGGACACTTTTACTAAAATGGAGGGATTAATGGGGACCGTTGGATTGGAGAAGATTGACGGCTAGGATAGATTGGCTCCAAACGACGCCGTTTTGGGGCTGGGAGACTTGGACCGGGTAGGGGTTAATTTGGGCCTGGAATATGGAAAAATATTGGGCCTGGGTGGGTTAATTCAAGACTTAGCCCAATTTAAACCCCTCTTCTTTTAATTGTTTATTTTATTTTATTTATTTGTGTTTTGTATTTATTTTTTCTGATTTTTATAAAAATGCAAAATTAAAATGAAACCTAATCTATTTCCAACATTAAGCTAATTGATTCCTAAAATTGCTTAAAATCTATTTCGCGATAAATTCAACAATTAACAATTAAAAGTGCAAAGAAACTATTTTTGTTATTTTCTTCATATTTTGCTCTAAAGCAATTAAACTATCAATTAATCCTAAAATATGAAATTAGATCCTAAATGCAAATGCATATTTTGTATGAATTAACATGCACAAATAAAATGCAAACAATTAACAGAAAATAACACCAAAATTCACAGAAATTGTAAAAATAAGGAAAAAAAATTTTGTTTGAATTTTTGGGAATAATTCATATATAGGGCAAAAATCACGTGCTCACAGTTGCCCCTCTTTGCTCGGAAACATGAAAGGTTTTCGGGCAAAGATAAGTGAGCAAATATGAGTGATTTTTGCTTCGAATATTCCGTGTGAAGCATTTTTGAAAAGTTTGACCGCACCTGCTTCAGAGGTTGCCTACATATCCTAGGCTAAACAGGAATCAGGTCAGTGTAGTTCTGGAAGGTCTGGTAACTGGGACTACCAGGAGCTGTGATTTCACTGCTGTTGCTGCTGTTACTGCTCGCTGACCTCCTTATTACACCGTGGTAAAACAAAAGAAGCTAGCCTAAGCTATGATCTATGATTTACAAAAGATCCTATCTACGCCTTCAAACTTGCTCTTGTGTTGCCTTGAACTTGTATCATGTATTCTTCCGATGGGATTCTTGTTGTTGTCTTGAATTGTGATTGGCGATGTTTTTGCCATTCCTCCGAATGATGCTTGATTGTTGCCATTTGAAATATGTGTCCATTTTCCAGGCGGGCTTCTGGTTGCTGACGCTTGAAAAGTATTCCCTTGTTCTCCAGGTGGGCTCCTGCTTGCTGAAACTTGAAATGTATTCCCTTGTTCTCCAGGTGGGCTCCTGCTTGCTGAACTTGAAAAGTATTCCCTTGTTCTCCTGGTGGGCTCCTGACTGCAACAAAATAGACAAACAAAGAAAATTTTCTGCCCCAGTTTGGTGGCTGGGTACAGCATGTTATCAAATATTAAAAAATTGAAAGCTAAAATTTGAATTATACTTCCCTTGTTCTCCAGGTGGGCGCCTGACTGCTGAAACTTGAAATGTATTCCCTTGTTCTCCAGGTGGGCTCCTGATTGCTGATCTTGAAAAGTATTCCCTCGTTCTCCAGGTGGGCTCCTGACTGCAACAAAATAAACAAACAAAGCAAATTTTCTGCCCCAGTTTAGTAGCTGAGTACAACATGTTATCAAATATTAAAAATTGAAAGCTAAAATTTGAATTATACTTCCCTTGTTCTCCAGGTGGGCGCCTGACTGCTGAACTTGAAACGTATTCCCTTGTTCTCCAGGTGGGCTCCTGATTGCTGAACTTTGAAAAGTATTCCCTTGTTCTCCAGGTGGGCTCCTGCTTGCAACAACATAGACAAACAAAGAAAATTTTCTGCCTCAGTTTGGTGGCTGGGTACAACATGTCATCAAATATTAAAAAATTGAAAGCTAAAATTTGAATTATACTTCCCTTATTCTCCAGGTGGGCGCCTGACTGCTGAACTTGAAACGTATTCCCTTGTTCTCCAGGTGGGCTCCTGATTGCTGAACTTTGAAAAGTATTCCCTTGTTCTCCAGGTGGGCTCCTGACTGCAACAAAATAAACAAACAAAGAAAATTTTCTGCCCCAGTTTGATGGCTGGGCACATGGGTGAGTGTTAAACTGAATTTTTTAACTAACTATTATCAGAATTTGAAAGCTAAGTCCTATTATCTAGGGAGGTGCTGACAACTCCTAACAGTTACGAACCTAAACTATCTCTTCTAAAGGTGTTACTCCCACTATATTTGTTATCGAAAGGTCTTAAACTACTCCCCATTATCCAGGAGGGTCCCGACAACTTCTATTACGACTTCCACTATATCTTGTTATCTAAACAGACCTTAAAACTACGTCCCATTATCCAGGAGGGTCCTGAAAACTCTTAATTGAAACCTATCTTAAACATGCAAACTTTAGAACAAACTTATATTCCTTTGGGGTACATTTATGCTAAGTTATGCTTCTCATGATTGTTGTGAAATTTAAACTAAGTCCCATTTTTCAGGAGGGTCCTGAGAATTTCTGGTCATACCTGTTTGGGTCCTGCATTTCCTTACGGGGGTTTCTCCGAAGCAAACGAAACTTCTGCCCTATTTCAATCAAAGAAAAATCTTGTCAGTTTAAAATGTGGTGGTTGTTTGTGGCCTTGAACTTTGAGGGAGATTTCTCCTTCACTTCCCCTGATGACTGATTTCCACTCGAAGACCTTGCTTGTTTATGGACCGACCCCTTTCTATGTCGTCCTCATCACGTAAAATACCTTTTCTCCGTTCAGACCCAATATCCTCTATTTGTTGCGTTGCATGAACTGGTGCCTCCCCAACCTTTTTGTTTCACATGAATCCCAAAGTACGTCCATTGCCCCCACTCCGTGTATATGCTGTTCTTTCTTGACCTAACCACTGACTTCGGCCTTGAGGTCTGTTGCTCCTTCGTTGTGATTTCCATTCGACGACCTTGCTCGTTCATTGACTAACCACTTTCTTTGTTACCCTTAGCACAAAAAATATCTCTGATTCGTTCACCAAACATTCTCCATCTTTGTTGCATTGTTCATGAGTTGGTATGTACCAAACCTTTGTATTTCACATGAAAATATCTTTGATCCGTTCACCTAACACCCTTCATCTGTTGCATGGTTCTTGAATTGAGGCGTATCAAACCCTTGTATTTCACTCGGATCCCAAAGCACGTCAATTGCCCCTACTCAAGATGTATGTTGTTTCTTTTTGCATTAACCCCTGGTCCGGTCCTCGAGGTCTACAGCTCCCTTATTTGCCATGTTAAATTTGATTTTTCTTGGAAAGTCTTGCTCGTCACTGGTTTACCACCCTTTGTCCATCCTATCACAGGAAATTCTTTTGATCTGTTCACCCTCACCCTTCATCTGTTGCATTGTTCCTGAATTGATATGTACCAAACCCTTGTATTTCACAAGGATCCCCAAAGCATGTTGACTGTTACTAACTCAGTGCGCTTGCTGTTCTTTCCTGACTTATGACGTTTTGATGTGTTCACCAGATCCTGTTTTATGCAATTGGAAAGCTTGGTGGCAGATTTTGAAGTCATTTCTCACTTGTTATGACCAGACAGACTCAAGAAGAGGGAGTAAAACAAAGTGGGAAGAATAGAGTGAAGGAAAATGGAAAGAGACGATTCCTAACAAGAAACCTACAGAGTAGCAAACCATCATATGTAGATACCGACTCTAGAGACCTTGACATGCACTTGCAGCCTACTCTGTTTAGCAAATCTGATGTTCAGCTCTTGTTGTACCTTTTCGCCGTGAAACTGGGCTTCAATGTTCTGCTTACCCGATCTGATTCACAATCCTTATTCGATTTGTGGTGCCCGTACGTTTCCACCATCAAGCCTCTCTCATTTTGATTTTTCTCTCAACTCACTGTCGCCTTATGGTGCCTGTAAAGGTTTTCACCAATAAGACGCTCTCATTTTTGATTTCTCTCATCTTGGGGTACCCGTGGTGGTTCTCATCGTCAGGACTCTCTAATTCTTCATTTCCTTTGTTTGGACTGGAGTGTTGCCCCTGATGTGATTCACCCTTGCTCGCTTGTCTCGGCATTTCTTGAAGACTGGAGTGTTGCCCCTGATATGATTCACCTCTGCTCGCTTGACTCGGCATTTCTTGAAGACTGATCAGAAGGTCTATATGCAGGCTTTTGGATGGGGTTAGAAGGAAAGGTATCAAGGCTCAAAGCAATTCACCACGGGTTTAAATATTACAACTTTCGGAATCAGATTTCTCACAACAACCACAACTTCTGCCCCAGTTTCCTTCTTGGGGACTTTTGGATTATTGTTTTGGTGTGACTGAACCTCAGAGAGAGGCTGCCTACGTACCCTTTCGGGATCAAGTCAAACGTAGTTCAGGCGACTACTTTTGTTGTTGCGATCTTTCTTCCACTTTTCTTTTCCTTTCTTTTCTCTCTTTTCTTTACCTTCTTTTCCTTTTCTTTTCTTTTCTTTTTTTTTCTTTTTGCTTTTTCTTTCTTTTCTCTTCTTTTCTTTTCTTTCTTTGTCTTTTCTCTTTTTGCTTTTCTTTTCTTTTCTCTTCTTTTCTTTTCTTTCTTTTCTTTTCTCTTCTTTTCTTTCACTTTCCTTTCACTATTTTTCTCTTGTTTCTCCACTTACTTCCCCATTCGAGCTTGCGAGTCTTATTATTGATTCCGAAAGAGGGGTATGCAAGAAAATAATCGAGGCTCAAAGGGGTAACAAAGGATAAAGTGTTTGGATAGCAGAATAAAATGCCTTCGTCATTCCAATCTCCAAAACATACCAAGTACAAATTACGCAGTTAAACAAGCTGAGGAAAACACACATAACATCTTTTGATTGATGCACATATTTGCCTTCTGTATTTGTCAATTACCTAGCACCATTGGACAACAATTTCGGTACCACGAATGGTCCCTGTAGACTTGGGGCAAACTTGCCTTTGGCTTCAAACCAATGCGGCATGATGCATTTCAATAATATTTCTTTATGTTCTATCTGCCCCCAATTTCACTTGATTCGGGCTTCAAAGTGTTCGAATATGTTCTTATTTCCTTCTAGTGCCCTTACATCTTCAACATTTTTCCATTGCTAAACTGACTTTAAAAACCAGGCCGAGAATTATGTGTGCATGTCATGTCACTAGAACCAGCATGAAAAGAATTGTAGAAAGAGAAGAGAACTGAACAAAATGACTAGAAATGGCGGGAAACGGAGTATTGCATTGGATTGACGGTGAAAAAGTTTAAACAACAAAACAAGCACAATAAAATAGGGTACAACCCTTAGAACAAACCTAGACAGCACTAATCAAGCTATTATGACCAAACAAACCAAGCAAAATGAAAAGATAGAAGGGTTTGAGTCACAAGACAATATCCAGATTACAACCCTGAAATAACCCGGACTAGAGAAATAACACCAAAATAAACCACCAAAACTTCACTCTGGCTGACCAAGAAATGGAGCGTCTTCCCAATTTCACATCAAGGGTTAGCCCCTGGATTGCATATCAAGATTGCTGGGACCTCCGCCAATTTCAATATCGTTGACTTCATTCAGCAAGTTTCCTAGAGGATTCTCATACTCACTGTCACCATGGATCTTCCCCACACAATGTGCAAGCAAAGGATTCTGTGCAATATTCTGGGTGGCACTGTTCTGGACCACAATCATCCCTTCCTGAATCATTCTTTCTATCTCCCCTTTCAAATCCCGACAATTTTCGATATCGTGCCCCTGGGCATTGGAATGGTATTCACACCGTTTAGAAGGGTCAAAGCTTCTTGCACGCTTGTCCACATGATTCGGAGGGATAGGTGCAATCAGGTTATCATGCTTTAATCTCTCAAACAAACCTGCATAGGTTCCTCCTATTGGTGTAAAATTATTTTTCAGCCTTGTTTCCCTTCTACACCCTCGGTTTGAATGTGGGTTATAGGGTACTTGAAAATTTTGTGGAGGCTGGTGGGGATTCTTCAGTGCTCGTGCTCGCCCTTTGGTATGACTTAGTGACTGGACAGATGGTCGGACATTGTTCGGAGGATAATGCTGAGGTGGATTATGTGGAGTTTGGAGATGTTCACGGGGTCGGTATTGTGGCTGAAAGCGTTTAGCAAGAACGACCACCGGACCCTGTCGTGGGCGGAGGCAACGGCCTAATGGTTGGACAAAAGAGCGGATATTGTTTTGGGGATAGCACTGAGGTGGATTATGTGGAGCTGGGGGATAGGTTTGGGGTTGGTGTTGAGGTTGAACACGTTTAGCAAGAACGATTACCGGACCCTGTCGTGGGTGGGGCTCAGCAACACCTTTTCTATCAATGGCATGACTATCCCGAGCAACCTATTCGTTCCATTTGAGCCAAAAATCCTTGAAAATTTCCTTGGGTTTCTGTTCCGTTTGAGATAGGGAGGGGCAATTTGGGACAATGTCTTTATTGTACTGAAAATGTCGCACAACTTGAGCCATGTCACCCAATGTAGGCCACTTACCGACATTGTGACGATTATGCCATTCTAAAGCTGTCCCAGTCAAGCTCTTACTGAAGTATGCCATCAACAGATCATCTTTCTCCCCAACACTTCTCATTTCACTGCAATAGACCCTCAGGTGAGCTACCGGATCTCTACTCCCATCATACAAGTTAAATTTTGGCACTTTGAACTCCGCAGGCAGGCGAACGTCGGGGGACACAGACGATTCTTTGTACGACACGTTACCATGGTTTCCCATTCCTTGTAAGTTCTTGAAGTATTGTTCTACGCCTTTCAGCTTCATGGCTATTTCATCTCGCCCTACTTTTCCTGTAACCTTTTCACTTCCAGCATGAAGCTCATTCCGAGGGCTCTTCCTGTATGAATCAAGAACCTTGTGGGCGATTTTTGAGGGGTAATATTGGGCATCACAAGCTTTGAGTGGGTATTCATTGTTGGGGGTAGTGGATATGACAGGGAAAATTGGTGGTGGCGGGGGTGGTGCTTTCCCAGTCATCCAGGCTTGATACATGTCTGCCATGTGTTGTCTCAACATCCGCACCTCTTCAACCAACCCATCATCCCGTTCATCCACCTGCTGTCGGTTACCGGTACTAACCAACTCAGTTCTACTGTTATTTGCCATTGCCTTTTGTCCTTATGTTGTAAAGAAGAATTACCACTTTAAAACCACAAACCAACCACCTTTCTGGAATGACATGACAAAATGAAACCACCATGTTAGCGTTAGGGCATTTAGCATATTGGTACCAGCTTTTGATTGGTCGCATGCGTCATCCCGGCCTTTTCCTTATTTCCAATTGTAAACTTTCCCTTTCTTTGTTTTTCTTCTTTTTCTCTCTTTTTATTTTCTTCTTTCTTTTTGTTTCCTCTTGCCTTTCTTGATTATTCTTTCCTTTCTTTCTTGTTTTCCCGCTATTTTCTTGTCTTTTTGCCTTTTTGTGGTTTTTCCTCTTTTTCTTTTCCTTTTTCTTTTGGTTATGGTCGAATTCTACGTGGATTGCCTACGTATCATGACCCCGCATGAATCAGACCGAGCGTAGTTCTTGCAAATAAGTGCAAAATTAAAGGGATATTTTTTTTGGGATTTTCAAATTTTGTTTTTCTTGAAGGGAAACTACAAAAGCAGACTCAAAATAACAAACTTCAAACTCGATGATTAAAACTAGATCAAGAGTACATCAAAGCTTCACATCCTGGGGCCCGTGGGGCATCACTCGGCATCGCTACAGGCCTCCGCAAGACTGAGAAGGTTTCAATGTCAACTGCGACTATTTAAAGAAAACTGGCCATGTAATGGCTTATTTTGACTTAAAAAACAAAGTGGCTATTTTTGCAAAATTTCGGTTGAGAAGACAAAACTCGATTTTGCGGATACGGCCTTTCAGCACTTCCGAGAGGGAGATTTTAAGGCTGTGCCCGCAAACCGTTTTAAAATGATTCAGGGTGGCTGTTCTTGTAAAAACAGCCTTCCGGCGCCCTTTTGGGGACATTCGGCTTATTTTTTAACAAGAATGGCGTCACCGACTTATTTGACAAAATATTAAGATTTTTGGTATTTTTGGCTATTTTTGCAAAAGGGATGGTTGGACCCGATGAGGGTTGCCTACGTATCTCACATCCGGTGAGAATCAAACCAGCGTAGTTCGGGCCGATTGGCCAAAATCAAAGCTATTTTTGAACAACCATTTCTTTCTAATTTCAAATTTCCTTTTTCTCTTTTTTCATTTTTCGAAAATCCGGCAGCACTTCGGTACTAGTTGGGCATTGGTTTTTCTTTTCAAACAAATGATTACCCTCACTTAGTCCTAACACTGCTATTTTTCACAATTTTCACTCATTGTACACAAGCCGGTCAACATGCGAAGCCGAGCAAATAAATGCAAATAGCACGTAAGATGCATCAGGATGGTCATTTCAATTCAGGTCACATGTCCTAGACGGACCCAACCCCTGTATTGAGTCCCCTTAGTCAAATGCACACGATGCAAACAAGCGTCCTACTAGGGATCCGGCATGAGTTTATTGTTCTTCTAGGTTTAAACCCTAGGTTTATTGGTCTAGACCTGGCTTACCCGAGCGGACAACTCGAGCCGAGGGGGAGGCAGCGTACCGGGGATACAGAAGCTCCGCCGGCTTTGCAACTTATCCAAACCTCGTTCTAAATTGGGAAAGACTCTAAACAGAAGAGAAGCTACACGAAGTGCACCCTTCTCCATGATGTAGAAGACTCAGAAAGAGGAAGGGATTCGCGACAGTTTATATACAACTCAACAAATATTAAAGCGGTAAAACATTTAGCACACAGGGCATGGAACATGTAGCAAAATCAAATAAAGCCAAAATATAACAATTTAACTGAGCTCGAATTCTTGAACCCTGAACCGAAATTCTGGGTTCTTTTCCCCAGCAGAGTCGCCAGAGCTGTCACACCTCCTTTTTACGCTTTACTACACCCCGGGGAAGGGTATAATAAAAAGGAGTTTTTCCAATTAAAGGACAATCGAAACGGGGTTCGTTTATTAAGAGATTCAGAGTTGCCACTTGGGAGATTTATGGTGTCCCAAGTCACCAGTTTGAATCCCGAATCGAGGAAAAAGGTTTGACTCTGTTTAACAGTCGCGAACCAGAAATCCGAGTAAGGAATTCTGTTAACCCGGGAGAAGGGGTTAGGCACTCCCGAGTTCCTGGTTCTAGCACGGTCGCTCAACTGCTATATTTGGCTAAATTTTGATTTTAATACATGTTAAACCTACAATGCAATTTAAAAGTTATTTATCCGCTTTTTGTCAATTATTATTTTATTTAAGAAAGTGAACGTCGTTTAAGAACGTGTTTTCGGATCACGTCACATGAAATGCACCCGGATCCTCGACACATTCTTATTCAAAGTTTTCGGATTTGGATTCGGGTCGCATGAAATGCACACCCGAATTTAGGAATGTAATTTTATTAAAATCGCGTCTAAAGAGACTAACGTGTTGTTATCTTTTGGGAAAGCCGTGAAATTTGCTAAACGGCCCGTCCCGAATTTCTAAGTATTTTAAGTAATTAATGAGGGCCCCGCAATTGTATATTTGATTTGGCGAGGCTCGTCTCATTTTTATTATTAAAAGGCCAACCTAAAGCAAACTAAAATTTTCTATTTATCATTTGTCTCTAAAAGGTCAATTAATTCACAAATATAAATTCGGGCCTCGAATTCAAGTCCGAATTCAAACAAAAGGGAAAGCCCTTTTAGCTTGAACCCGCTACCTAATTCAAAACCCAATTTTATATTTATGATTTAATTCCCTATATGCTTAATATAATTTTAATAAATTCTGATTTATGGAAATTTGGGGCCTTAAAGGTCTGGCCCAATGACATGATTTGGAGATGCAAAAACTCATGGGTCTGATTAATTAATATTGTTTATGACCCATGCGTAACTATTCGACTGGATTCAGTCCAGTTTGACAATGTCAGTCTGTCATGGGCCCTTGCCCAGGCCCAATCAGAATCAAAGAGTCTAAATAGAGACTTAATGGTCTCAATGTAGGCTGTCAATCCTGGGCTCATGAACAAGCCCAAACGGAATTATAGACAAGGTTCATGCAACTGGACTTGTTAATTGAAATAACACAAAAAGAAAATTTCAACTTCAAACTCCACTATCAATTTGATTCTAAATTACTAAACTCCTACAAGCATGTGATATATTCAAATGACGAAATTAACAGGATTGGGATTCAATTATCAGTCCATTTCGATTCTATCAGGAGCTACTTAGAAGTGGACGAAAAATGTCAAATCATTCTGAACCTGTTTTCTTAAACTTCATATTAACGAGATAATTAAACGCTATCAGCATTACTAACAGTACGTGTAAATCTGACATAAAATTTCCTACAGTCCAGGCAACATCTCAATCTAAAAGCAAACCTGAGATTGACATAATAACCAAACTATAATTGTGAAGCCCTAACCAATATTGTATTGTATCACTCATATAAGTCTGAAGTGGATTTGCAACATTCATACCAACTATGACAACGTTATTTCATACAAATATTTATAGTGCCAATAGTCATGATACTAATGAACAGTCCTCAGTCAATTACACATTGATATATACTAAAGTGCTGAAGTTAATTACACTTATGTAGGGAATTCAACAGGAAAAACGAGCATCACTTCATTCCATTCCAAAATCCAAGAGATATAGGATATGTACCTGGAAAATAGAATGTAAAACAAATGAGGAATCAACAGCAAGAGTCAGAGAATCAACAACAGCTCAAAAATCGAAATCACAGCCCAGGAGAATGTTATCAAACTCAGTCCAGAAATGAACAGCACCAACAACCAACTCAATGAACTTGAATTAACCAAAATGAAGTCGAAATCAAACCCAAAACAAACTCGGAGATTTCAATCAACCAAACATAAGGATTTTCAAGCTGTTTTCCTCATTAAACTAGCTAGAGATTCGAAACAATTGCTGAAATAAACTGGAAATTGATCCAAGGAACTCAATGCAATAGTGTTTCTGAATTTTTCTATTATATTGTTTTGATTTTTTTTATTTTTTGAAGAAAAGCTAAGATCTAAAGGAGTATGGATTTGAAATTCAAATTTCAGATTTATGAAACTTGAAGAATGTTTTTTGGGGGGAATTTTAGAGCTCCAGAACCTTTTTCTCAAGGCATTTGAGTACCCTTTTATAGGCACTCAGAAGTGCAACTTCAGATTTTCCTCTTTTTCAAATTAGTCCCTCTTTTATTTCAATTTAGTCCCTTATTTTTAAACTTGTTGCACAAGTTACTGCTTTTAGAATACTAAAACCTACACCTAGACCCCTTCTAGAAGGGTCTAGGGTGTTCTAACCTTATTTTTCTACCCTTGAAATACCTGCATTACCCTTGATTGAATTCTGGAATTGCTATTTTAGCAAAACATGCCACTTTTGATACCCAAAACACCCCCAACCACCTCTCAAAATTACCAACCCTTTATTTGACTTCTAATTGACTAACCTAGTCAATCCAAACCTCCAATTCTAACTAATTAACTCAGATATAACCAAGCAGACTCCCTAAAACTTAACTAATACTTAGAGCAATCAGAAAACAAAACTAAATGGCAATTACTTAATCAAAATCAGATTAACAGTATATAAACTACTCACCCCAAACAGACTACTAAATCTAATGAAAGAGAATTAAACTATTATAATCAGAAAAAGAGCATACATATTGAAATTGAATCAAAACTAACCGAAAATCCGATTGAACTACAATTAATCACTTGAACTAATTAACCCAACATTTGAACATTACAACTATCAGAAACAAACGAAAATCAGATACACAAAAATCAGAAACAGCATAGCACACAAAATAATTAGCAACAAGAGCATGAATTAACTAACAGAATCCAAAACTCAATGAAAACAATGAAAGATAAAAGAAAATCAAGGAAGGAACTTACTGACCTAGGCTTCAACCTTGACTGATTTCTGGAATTGAATCTTAATTAATATTACAGGTTTATTTTATCAAAAATAAACTTATAATATTAATTAAGATCATCCAAATTATTGAAACTAAAATTCGAAAACCCTAGATCCGAAATTTGAGATGGCCTGGTGAAATTTGAGAGTTTTTGGCTTGGGATTCAAGGTGAGGGGGTCATGGAGACTGTGGGGTGTGAATTTGGGCCGGTTTGGACAAGGTTGTGTTTTGGCCGGAATCTAATATTCGAAACGATTGGTTACGATTTGAGGGATATGGTCTTGGGGGTTGGAAAGAGGAGGAAAAGGAGAGTAAGTGGTGAAATTTTGGGAGGATTTGGGGCTTCGCCGCCGGCGACGACGATTTTCGGCCGGCGGCGTTAAGGCGGAGGGCGGCGGAGATACGGCGGTGTTACACCGGCGGCTGGAGGCGGGGAAGAGGTACGAGGAGGGTGATATATGTTTTAGGGTTTAGGATATTATTAGGACACTTTTATTAAAATGGGGGGATTAATGGGGACTGTTGGATTGGAGAAGATTGACGGCTAGGATAGATTGGCTCCAAACGACGCCGTTTTGGGGCTGGGAGACTTGGACCGGGTAGGGGTTAATTTGGGGCTAGAATTGGGCGGAAAATATTGGGCCTGGGTGGGTTAATTCAAGACTTAGCCCAATTTAAATCCCTCTTCTTTTAATTGTTTATTTTATTTTATTTATTTGTGTTTTGTATTTATTTTTTCTGATTTTTATAAAAATGCAAAATTAAAATGAAACCTAATCTATTTCCAACATTAAGCTAATTGATTCCTAAAATTGCTTAAAATCTATTTCGTGATAAATTCAACAATTAACAATTAAAAGTGCAAAGAAACTATTTTTGTTATTTTCTTCATATTTTGCTCTAAAGCAATTAAACTATCAATTAATCCTAAAATATGAAATTAGATCCTAAATGCAAATGCATATTTTTGTATGAATGAACATGCACAAATAAAATGCAAACAATTAACAGAAAATAACACCAAAATTCACAGAAATTGTAAAAATAAGGAAAAAAATTTTGTTTGAATTTTTGGGAATAATTTATATATAGGGCAAAAATCACATGCTCACACTCAGTACCCTCCACGGGCAATCATCATCAGAAAAAGTGACTCTGTTTACCTTAAAAATCTTGTTGGCTATCTTTTCCAAATGGTTTACTGAGATTTTTTAGGAACGTGGGCCTTGTTCAGGATTTTCATCAAGGCCCGACGATGCTCGTCTGAATGGATTAATAACGACAATAGTGAAATCTGAGCAGGCGTCTTCCTCAACTGCTCCACAATGGAATAGTCTTGCACCTTCATCTTTCTCAAAAACTCTTCTGCCTCTTCTTCGGTCACAACTTTCTTCACTAGCACTGGGTTATCTTTGGAGGTTTTAGCTTTTCTTAACTCCTCGGGGGAAAAGCATTTCCCGACCGAGTCAATCCATGGGTCTCATAGACTTCTTCTTTAAGTTCTTTTCCTTTGTAAGTCACTGTCACCCATTCATAATCCCACGGGATAGCCTTGCTATTGACTATCGGTAACTGGGTTCAGGTTTGATAATGATAGGATCTGTGCGGGCACCCTCCACAATTATGACATGCTTGTTCTCTACCCCTGATACAACCACTTTTGCTTTTTTCTTGTTTCAATACAACATCACTTGAGGACCCCTTCTTGACTGCCGCAGATGGTTCACTATTTGTCCCGCTCAACTTGATCACTGACATCTCACTTGTTAATTTTTCAACCGGCTTTACCTCACTGGATCGGATCATCATGATGGTCTACGAAGGCTTTTTGGGCTCCCCTTCTTTATGCACTATCTCAATCATGTTTGTCTCTTGATGGGTTGGCAGCGGGTTCTGGTTGATATTGGGCACCTCTGGAGCTTGGACTTCAATCCGATTTGTATCAATGAGCTCTTGGATAGCATTTTTCAATTGCCAGCATTTTTCCGTGTCGTGCCCCGGAGCTCCAAAATAATATTTGCAACTTACAGAATAATCAAGATTTCTCGGGGGAGGATTTGGCAATTTTGACTCGATCGGCCTCAGCATATCCAATTGTCTCAGCCTGTGGAACAAACTAGTATAGGACTCTCCCAATGGAGTGAAGGTTTTCTTCTTCTGTAATCTCTCGTTCTTAAATGCTTGATTGGGATGGAAAGCTGGTCTAGGAGGGTTTTGATAGGCTCGTGGGGGGTGGGTAGGCATTTTGTGGAGCTGGGTAGGTATTTTTTGGGGCTGGCATCCTCTTTCTTCTTCTTTCCAATTACTCCCCCAGTTCCACTTTGAAGGGCCTGAGTGGTTGCCTTAATAGCCGAATAGCTCATGATTTTGTTTAACTTAAGTCCCTCTTCTACCACACCGCCCATCTTCACCACTTCATTGAAGGACTTGCCTATAGCTGATACTAGATGACCGTAATAAGTAGGTTCTAAGGCCTACAGAAAATAATCTACCATTCCACTTTCTTTCATTGGAGGGTCCACCATTGCTGCCTGTTCTCTCCACCGAAAACCATACTTCCTGAAGCTTTCATTGGGCTTTTTCTCAATCTTTGTTAAAGACAGACGAACCAGAATAATCTCGAGATTGTATTGGAAGTGACAAGCGAATGCTTGTGCCAGATCGTCCCATGTATACCATCTTCCGTGATCCTGCCGAGTGTACCGCTCCAGCGCCGAACCACTCAGACATTGACTGAAATATGCCATTAGCAACTCGTCTTTCCCACCAGCTCCCCTCATTTTGCTACAGAAACCTCTCAAGTGCGCCACTGGATCATCGTGCCCATCATACAAATCAAACTTGGGCATCTTAAACCCTGCCGGCAACTGCACATCTGGAAATAGACATAGATCTTTGTAAGCCACGCTTACCTGACCTCCCAACCCCCGCATGTCTCTAAATGACTGTTCCAGGCTTTTAACTTTCCTGAAAATCTCCCCCTGTTTGGGATTTTTAGATGGTTTCTCAGTTTCCATAGGGAGATCGAAACGAGGAATGTAGGAATAGGGGTCTGGAGCTTTGAAAGTGGGATCCGGGGGATAATATTGGTTATCATGAGCTTGGAATAAAGGCTCGCTGGAGGATCTGTGGAGTGTAGCGGTTGGGGGTGCCACAAAGATATGAGTGGCTGGTGGAGGAGGGTATGGAACTGGTTTGGGTAATGGAACTGGCGGTGTTTAGGAGGTGGTGCTCTGGTAGTGTTGGTAAATGGGAAAGCGCGTGGACGAATCGGTAGTAGGGGGTTCCTGAGACTGAGCCAATGGCGGGATGAAAGCAGGGTTGGCAGGGTAAGCTGGTGGTGGGTGCCCTTTTGCCCATGCTTGGTACATCTCGGCCATCTGTTGTTTCAACTTATACATTTCTTCTTTAAAATTAACATCCGACTCTTCCACCTCTCTCGAAGGATCGATAACACTCGCATCAAGTTCTTGATTAGCCATGATCAACTTGTTTTTGGACCGAGTGTTGTATGGGTGAGTTGCCAGAATGCCAAACAAACTAACCACCTTCCTGTACTGGATTGTCAACAACAAACTTGTTAGTGATTAGAGTTTAACAGATAGGCAACCGCACATTGGGGAATGTAATGCACCTAGGCAGTTAACCATTTCTATCATGCATTTGATTGGTTGCTTGCGTCATCCCGGCTTTCTCTTATTTCCATTTGCGACTTCTTTTTCTTTCTTTTTTTTCTCTTTTTTTTCTTTTCTTCTCTTTTTTTTCAATCCCGCCTTTCTTTGCTCAATTTCTCGTTGTTCTTTATTCTCTCATTTTTCTCTCTTGTTTTGCCAATGTTTCCTCCACATTTTCTTGTTTTCTTTCTCTTTTTTCTTTTCTCTTTTCATTTTTTTCTTTTTATCACTCTTTTGGGTTACGATCGAATCCTATGTAGATTGCCTACGTATCATGACCCCACATGGATCAGACCAAGTGTAGTTCTGGGGGATAAATGTAAAAATAAATAATAAAATATTTTGGAATTTTCAAAAAATTTCATAAAAATAAAATGTTTTGATTGCAACGACTCATCTTACCATAAAAACCAATAGACTCAAAAAAGGAAACTGATTGACTCCAACAGACGGATGAAAATAAAGACTCGAAAAGGAAAATAACAGACTCCAACAAAGAAAATACAGGCTCGAATAAAAATCATGAATACATCAATGCCTCAAATGCTCTTGGGGCCCATGGGACATCATTCGGTCTCGCCACGGGCCTATGTGCGAGATCCCCTTGCAAGCGCTCCAAATCACTTATTATCTGGCGGACGAACATCATCACTGCACCGAAGAAAGTGGTACGAGTCATGTCCTCGAACGCTTGGCATTTCACGACAATGTAGTCAGCAGTGGCTCTGATCCTCTCTCGGATTTTACCTTTTTCCTAAAGCAAACGCCCGACCTGCTGATTCCGGGCTTCCAACACCTGAGTGTCGTGATGGTTTTGATTTTGCAACTGTTGTATTTCTTCCTCCATTTGAGCCATCAAATCATAACAATGTTCCCTGTCAGCTTTAAATTCCTTGGCCTGTTTGGCTGCCTCATTCTCAAGGGTAGTTACTTTTCTCTTCAGGCTGGTGATTGTCCCTTCGTATTTTCTTTTCTTTTGTTGCACAAATTGTGCCTGCTCTTCTGCATTCTTTGCCAATTGGGCCCGGACTTTCGCTAGACTGGCATCAAACTTTTCTAGGTCATCTTGACACTCAAGGGCATTTTTTCTCAGACTGCTTATAAGCCTTTCATTCGCTCGACTTCTTTCCGGGTTTCGTGTAGCTATTCTCATTTTTTGGATTTGAGCTTTGAGGGCCTTATTTTCCTGAGTTAGCTTTTTCTTTTCCCCTTCGTCTGCGGCCGCCTGGATACTGTTGCCAAACTTCAGGTCCCTATTTTGTCCTTCTAACTTACTTATTTTAGCCCTATAGCTTTCTTCTTTTGCTAACCAGCCTCATTGCTCTTGCGAGTCGTTGGTGAATTGTTGAACATGAGCTCTCTTAGCAGGTCTCCCAGGAATCTGAAACCTTTTGCCGAACCAATTAACGTACATGGGGTCTACCTCACCTCTAGCTAAATTTCGGACCATTGTCTTAAGTTCAAAAAATCTACATTGATCCCACACCTAGCGAACTCTTCCTTCCGTAAATGTGGCCTTCGGGCCTAGTTCTATGACATGTCTACTCAAATCCTCGTCATGGGGAATGGTTAGGAATCTTCCCAGTTGGCACAACACCCTGTGAGGAGCATACGGCTGGATGCTCCGAATGCCCATAAGGAGAAGATAACACACTTCAGCTGACAAGTATACTGCTTCGGTGACAGGAAGCCATCCAAACGCCCACTCAATTTTATCGGTAGTCAAAGAACTCAAGAGTGTAAACCAAGCCTCAGTACCCTCGGGAAAGGTAATACCCACCATTCGACTTTCAAATTCTTCGATGCATTTCAAACCGGTCATACCGTGATTCATATATCCGACACGGTGGGAGAGATGCTCCTGTATCCACAATTGTAGTAGTAAGTTGCAGCCTTGGAAGAACTTTCCCCCTTCCAGACAAATGGTCAAAGCTCGGTAAATCTCAGATAAAATCAAGGGAACCAAGGTACCATTAGCTCTCTTGATTGCAACGTCAACCATTCCCACGAGGCCCAATTCTATGTTGTCGTCGTCTCGTGGACAGATTACAGTACCCAAGAATGCTACTATAGAAACCAAACCTTGCCTTGCCTCCCACTTGTCTTTATTTCCGGCATGAGTCAAACCAGTGTTCGGTGCTTCGAAGCCTTGGGGGTTACCATAGCGATGATACAAGAACTAGAAAGTGCAATACCCTTCAGACAAACTCCCATCCTGAACGTCCCGGCTAATACTCAACATGTCGAGAAATTTTTGTGTTGATACCGGACTTGGTGACACAGGGTAAAGACTTCTAAGGCTTCCACTGAGGCCGGCGTAACCCGCAAATTTCCTCTAGCGTGGGTGTGAGCTCGAAGTCAGAAAAATGAAATTCATTGCGAGTCGGATCCCAAAAAGGTATTAGGGCTTCAATCACATCCAATCTTGGCTTGATGTTCAAAAGTCCGGTAAGGCCACCCAAAACTTCGACCACAGTTCCTCTATTGTCTTTCCCTAAATCGTTCCACCACATGTGGAGCTGTAAGGGGATCTCTTTAAGAGCTGAGAAGGGTTCATTTTCATCTGTGCTCATCCTGCACATTTATTAGGGTGATTTTAATTAGGAGAAAAATTAAGACTTATTTGATCCAAGAAAAGGTTATCACTATTTTCCCAAATTTTCGTAAAAATATCCGGCTTTGCCAATACGGCCTTTTAGTACTTCGAGGAAGAAGATTTTAAGACTATATTCGCTAACCGGCCAAAACCTTGAAAAATGACCAAAGGCGGCTGTTCTTGCAAAAATAGCCTTCCGGCGCCCTTTTGGGGACATTCGGCTTTGACAAGAATGGCATCACCTTACTTATTTACAATAAAAATAACATTTTTATTCTTTTTGGGCTATTTTTACAAAAGGGAAGTTGGACTTGATAGGGGTTGCCTATGTATCCCACATTCGGTGAGAATCAAACTGACGTAGTTCTGGCAGATTTGACGAAAATAAAAACTAACTATTTTTTTTTTGAAAAAACAAGAAAAAAAGAAAAATTTTATCAGAATTTTGGTAGAGTTTCAGTATATTTTTGGACACTTATTTTTAAAAACAAGTAGTTATTTCTTTGAGACCTCACATTGATTTTTCCTTTCAAACTCCTCTCTAGTCATTCATAAGCCGGTCAGCATGCAAATCTGAAACAAATAAATGCACAAGTAGCAAGTAGGATGCATCAGGATGGTCTTTTCATTTCGGGTACACCTGTCCTAGACAGACCCAATCCCAGTGTTGAGTCTCCAAAGTCAAATGCACGTGATGCAAACAAGCGTTCCTACTAGGGATCCAGCATGTGGCTTTGTTATACTAGGTTTAAAACCTGGGTTTATTGTTTAGATCTGGCTTACCCGAGCGGACAGCTCGAGCTGAGGGGGGCAGCGTACCGGGAATACAGAAGCTTCACCGGCTTTGCAACTTGTCCGAACCTCGTTCTAAAATTGGATAAGACTCTAGACAAAAGAGAAGTCACACGAAGTACACCCTCCTCAAATGATTTAGAAGACTCAGAGAGAAGAAGGGTTTTGTAGCAGTTTATATATAGTTCACAGAATATCAAAGCGGTAAAAGCAACACTTAGCACATTAGGCCCAAACATGTAACGAAATCAGATAATAAATAAAGCCAACTATAATAATTCATCTAAGCTCGAATTCTGAACCCTGAACTAGAGATTTTGGGTTCGATCCCTAGCGGAGTCACCAGAGCTGTCACACCTCCTTTTTCCTACCCCCAGAAGGTAATAGGGAGTTTTTTCCAATTAAAGTGACAATCGAAACGAAATTATTTTTTCTTAAAAATCAGAGTCGCCACTTGGGATGATTTTATGGTGTCCCAAGTCACCGGTTCAAATCCCAAATCGAGGAAAGATTGACTCTATTTCACAGTTCGTGAACACAGAAATCTGGGTAAGGAATTCTGTTAACCCGGGAGAAGGTGTTAGGCATTCCTGAGTTCCATGGTTCTAGCACGGTTGCTCAACTATTATTATTGGCCTAATTATCTGATTTTAAATATTTTTGAACCTATGTGCATTCTTAGCTTTGAAACCGCTTTTAATAATTTAAGAAAGATTTCAACGTCAACTAAAACACGTCTTTGGACCACGCCACATGAAATGCACCCGCAGTACGAGACATATTTTATTTAACGTTATTAAGATTTGGATTTGGGTCACATGAAATGCACACCCGAGTTTAGGAAGGTAATTTTAATTACGCGCCTAAAGGAATTACGCATTTTAAATTTGCGAGGGCCATGGAAAATTCGCTAAATGGTCAAAGCTCGGTAAATCTCAGATAAAATCAGGGGAACCAAGGTACCATTATCTATCTTGATTGCAACATCAACCATTCCCACGAGGCTAAATTCTATGTGTCCGTCGTCTCGTGGACATATTACAGTACCCAAGAATGCTACTATAAAAACAAACCTCGCCTTGTCTCCCACTTATCTTTATTTCCGGCATGAGTCAAACCAGTGTTCGGTGCTTCGAAGCCTTGGCGATTACCATAGCGATGATACAAGAACTAGAAAGTGTAATACCCTTCAGACAAACTCCCATCCTGAACGTCCCGGCTAATACTCAACATGTCGAGAAATTTTTGTGGAGATACCGGTCTTGGTGACACATGGTAAAGACTTCTAAGGCTTCCACTGAGGCCGACGAACCGCAATTTCCTCTAGCGTGGGTGTGAGCTCGAAGTCAGAAAAGCGGAACACATTGCGAGTCGGATCACAAAAAGGTATTAGGTCTTCAATCACGTCCAATCTTGGCTTGATGTTCAAAAATCCGGTAAGGCCACCCAAAACTTTGACCACACTTCCTCTATTGTCTTTCCCTAAATCGTTCCACCACATGTGGAGCTGTAAGGGGATCTCTTTAAGAGCTGAGAAGGGTTCATTTTCATCTGTGTTCATCCTGCACATTTATTAGGGTGATTTTAGTTAGGAGAAAAGGTTATCACTATTTTCCCAAATTTTCGTAAAAATATCCGGCTTTGCCAATACGGCCTTTCAGCACTTCGAGGAAGATGATTTTAAGGCTATGTTCGCTAACCGGCCAAAATATTGAAAAATTACCAAAGGCGGCTATTCTTGCAAAAATAGCCTTTTCGCGCCCTTTTGGGGACATTTGGCTTTGACAAGAATGGCATCACCTTACTTATTTACAATAAAAATAATATTTTTGTTCTTTTCCGGCTATTTTTGCAAAAGGAAAGTTGGACCCGATGGGGGTTGCCTACGTATCCCATATCCGGTGAGAATCAAACCGGCGTAGTTCGGGCAGATTTGACAAAAATAAAAACCAACTATTTTTTTAAAAAAAAACAAGAAAAGCAGAAATTTTTTATCAGAATTTTGGTAGAGTTTCAGTATATTTTTGGACACTGATTTTTCAAACAAGTAATTACCTCTTTGAGCCCTCACATTGATTTTTCCTTTCCAACTCTCCTCTAGTCATTCATAAGCCGGTCAGCATGCAAATTTGAAATAATTAAATGCACAAGTAGCAAGTAGAATGCATCGGGATGGTCTTTTCATCTCGGGTACACCTGTCCTAGACAGACCCAACCCCTGTGTTGAGTCTCCAAAGTCAAATGCACGTGATGCAAACAAGCGTTCCTACTAGGGATCCGGCATGAGGCTTTGTTATACTAGGTTTAAAACCTGGGTTTATTATTTTAGACCTGGCTTACCCGAGCGGACAGCTCGAGCGTGGGGGGGGGGGGCAGTGTACCGGGAATACAGAAACTTCACCGGCTTTGCAACTTGTCCGAACCTCATTCTAAAATTGGATAAGACTCTAGACAGAAGAGAAGTCACACGAAGTGCACCCTTCTCAAATTATTTAGAAGACTTAGAGAGAAGAAGGGTTTCGTAGCAGTTTATATACAGTTAATAGAATATCAAAGCAGTAAAAACAACACTTAGCACATTAGGCCCAAATCATGTAACAAAATCAGATAATAAATAAAGCCAACTATAACAATTCATCTAAGCTCGAATTCTGAACCCTGAACTTGAGATTCTGGGTTCCATCCTCAGCAGAGTTGCTAGAGCTGTCACACCTCCTTTTTCCTACCCCCGGAAGGGATAAGGGAGTTTTTTTCTATTAAAGTGACAATTGAAACGGGATTATTTTTTCTTAAAAATTAGAGTCGCCACTTGGGATGATTTTATGGTGTCCCAAGTCACCGGTTCAAATCCCAAATCAAAGAAATATTGACTCTGTTTCAATGTCCGCGAACACATAAATTCGGGTAAGGAATTCTGTTTACCCGGGAGAAGGTGTTAGGCATTCCCGAGTTCTGTAGTTCTAGCACGGTTGCTCAACTGTTATTATTGGCCTAATTATCTGATTTTAAAACATTTTTTAACCTATGTGCATTCTTAGCTTTAAAATCGCTTTTAATTATTTAAGGAAGATTTCAACGTCATCTAAAATACGTCTTTGGACCACGCCACATGAAATGCAACCGCAATCCGAGACATATTTTATTTAACGTTGTTAAGATTTGGATTTGGGTCACATGAAATGCACACCCGAGTTTAGGAAGGTAATTTTAATTACGCACCTAAAGCAATTACGCATTTTAAATTTGCGAGGGCCATAGAAAATTCGCTAAATGGCGCACCTCGAATTATAATGATTAAAATACTAGTTAAGCTAGGGCCACGCATTTTAACATTTTGCTTGGTACGGCACACCTTGATTTATTCTAACCAAATGATTTCTAAACTAACTTATGAGGGCCATAAATTATAACTTGTCTAATATGGCCCGTCTTAAGTCTAAACCAAAGGTCAATTAACTAGCTAAGGCTTAACGTGATTTGAATTTGAACTAAGCAGACGTATAAGCTAGCCTTGAGAACCAGAAAAATAAAATGAGGCCAGCATTTGGCTGTGTGAGAAACTCGATTGACCAACAGGCCCAATTAGCATTTATGCAAGCATGCTCGCTGAGAACCCAAAAGGGAGGTAGGCTCGCATGAAGCCTGTAACTTGAAAGTCAAGAGAGAATGTTGGGCCAATGCTATGGGGCCCAGTTGCATGTTCCGACATGATTAATTAAGCAAAATCACCCATTATGCATAGAGCTTAGAAGTAAACAATTAGGGGCAGGCTTTTGCAAATGTAGACAAATACAAAGCATGTTTTTGGTATTCAAATCCCTCCAAGATGGCAGTATTCTTTAAGTTCCTGAGAACCCAAACACATTCATTTAGAATCTAGCAAACAAACACGACGTCCCCTTCCAATCACTAAATCTCACTCCAAACAGCCTTAAACAAATGGTTAATTTCAAGTGCATACATTCCTCCACACCTAACAATATTCAACCTCTAAGATTACTCAATTTTGAAAGTGTTTACAGAATAATATGCAATCTCTCACACCATGCCCCTGAACTCTTCCCTTGCGATAAAACAGACTTCAAAACTACAAGATTCAAACTCTCATTTCACAGGTCATTAAACACTGAATTGATTCCTGCCCAAAACTTTTAAACAAGACTAATGGGTGAATTAAACTACTCTTAACATGGATCTATATATCACAAGTCAAACCTTATTCTCCAGCAACACATAACGAGCAAACCTTAGATCACATCACAATTCCCTTCAAATAGCAAATTACACTTGTCATTTTGCAAGTTCCGTATGAAATCATCACACTGACTCTCAGCAAAATAAAAAGTTGATCGCATAACTAGAACAAACCCTCTGCTACACTAACTCTAACATTCCCAAATCAAAATAGGCATACAAACTCTACTACCTAAATAAGAAATTAAGTAGAAACCATAGTGAATCAAGCTATTAAGACATCATACAAATGAGGAACTCTTAAAAGGCACAGATTCATTTCTACAGCACATCAACTAGGCTAACATCTACCATACAAGGTCTATTGCAGCTTATTTAAAGAAGTAGAAGAAGCGAATGAAGGGAAATTCCAAGAAAAAACAAAACAACTTGTATTCAGTCAGGCCTCAACTCGAAGTACATGCCCTTAGTCACTTGTTGACAATGGTTTTGAAGAAATACCCGGTAATGAACAAAGGAGACAAAAGAGGTGAAGGGTCAGCAATCAACCAGCCCAAACAGTCAATGCAACAGTGCCCAAAAATCAGCATCTCAAACAAGTAAAAAAAAGAACCAAACAACAATGATTTCTACCCAGAACCCAAACAGCAAAGCAGCTTTCATACCATTCTTCTATTTTTTAATGAATCAGAGATCTTTCAGGAGTTCTAAATTCAGGAGTGTAAAACCCAAACCAAAACCAAATTGGACCAATAAAATACAGAAAATTCAGTATTGTTCTTTAGAATTTTTTAAAACCCAGCCGTTTCAATTTGCAATATTTTTCTCTCTTAAGTTTTCTGCCTTGAGCTTGAAGAAATGGATGCCTTTATAGGCAAGGCACTAGGGCAACCTAAAGAAATCAGACTTTTCATTTTAACCCTTTTGGAATTTTGGATTTTGCTTAGAAATCTTTAAGTTAAAATTCAAAAATTCATTTAAGTCCCTACCCCCACCTTCTAGGCAACTTCATATTCAGTTACAAATATATTCCCTAACCAAAATTCCTAGACTACCTCTTCAAACCCTACTATTTACCCTTACAACGAAACGGGGTCATTGACCAAAGACCCAATCCCAAACTTGGGCCAACGGATAGGTCTCTAGATTTGAACTTTCATTCAGTGGGCTGGTACTGACAAACCCCCAAACCCAATCCAAACAAAAAAAACAACCAAAACTCAGAGAAAAGAAACGGCAATCCAATTCGGGACTGAGACAGTATAATTACTCGTTTTTTCCTTTTTTGAATAAAATTAACACTAAAGTACTGACCAACAAATCTAATTTAGTCTATAGAAAAGGAGAAGAAGTTTTATGACTAACATTTGAACTTAAAGAGATAAAGAAAAAGGAACAAGAAAATACCAATTAAGTCCAGTTAAAGCTCAAAATCGTCAAGAACAAAGATGACTTGTACTCGAACTCCGACGAATCCAATAACTCGACGAAATGGTGAGAACTGTAACACGCATATTAGCCGAATTTTCGTTCATAGCTAATAATTCATGCAACAATCCTCACCATATGCTAAGAAAGGAACGAGGCAGAGACTTGAAGAATTTGGATCGTTCATGGCTAAATGTCCTAAATTTGGTCAAAACCAAGGGATAGAGCGTTCTTGACATCAAATGGAGTCCTTTTGATGAAACACTGAGGAATTCATGTAGGTTTTAGCGTGAATTGAGGATTTAATCCGGAAAGTTTGGGCAAAAAGAAGAAAGTTTGGATTTTTATTTTTGGATCTACGATTCGGAGAAATGGAGTGACCTTTTGGGGAAATCAACGGTGTGATATGAACTAGGGGATTATGAGGATTAGCTGGTTGAAATTTGGAGGTGTTTGGAGGTGCTTCGCCGCCGTGAGGCGATTTCCGGGCGGCGGAGCTATGGCGGAGGTGGGCTATGATTTCAGAGGAAAGGGGATTTAGGTTTGGTTTGATTTTAGACGAATTAAATGAGAGACCAGGGGTGAGTTTGGTCGTTTAATGATGGGGGACGAGTGAAACGACGTAGTTTAGGATTGTAACTACGTCGTTTTGGCGAAGGCGAACTGGACCGATGGGTTTTCAGCTGGACTTGGTCAGCTTCGAACGGGCAAAAGGAAACTTGATTTGGGCTTAGGGAATCCTAATGGAAACGGTCCAAACGATCAGATTTCTTCACTTCATTTTNTAAATTAATTTCAAACTCTTTTGTTTTCTTTTAACATAAAAATAAAAATAAAACCAAAACTAATTCCTAAATCAAATTATCCTATCAACATAAACTAACTAACTCTAAATAATAAATTACCATAAATAATTAAAAACCAAATTAAAGGAAAAGCTACTTGAGTTCAAAATTAAAATAAAAAAGTACAAAAACAAACTATTTTTTGTGATTTTTTCCATTTTTTATAAAACAACTAACTTGCTAACTAATATAAAAATGTAGAATTAAATCCTAAATTCAAATGCAACATATTTTTGTAATTTTCATTAATTAAACAAAATTAACATGCATAGACAAATGCAAACAATTAACAAAAATGCTACAAAATCTACGAAATTACAAACAATGGGAAAATTCAATTTTCTTAAATCTATGTGAGTAATTCATATAGGGCAAAGATCACGTGCTCACAATTAATGATTAGAATGGTGTTTTATCCTTGTAATACCAACTAAAAATAAAAATAACAGTTGGGGATACAAAATGCAAAGAAACGGCAGCTTCTATTTTACATGAAGAAATGGGTGTTGAATAACTCACTTATTAGCAATTAACAAAGATTTGGTGTTAAAATTACATAGGAGAAAAAACAAAACAAAAAGAAGGCAAACCTATACCTTTTATGTTGGAGTTTGAAATGGCAGACGTTTTGGAAAAAAAAGGGAAGAAGACGAAGTAGGTGATAGGTTAGAGGTTTGGAGTTAAAATTAAGAAAAAATGTAAATGGTAAATAGAATTATGGAGTAATAAGTTAGGGCATAATTGAAAAAAAATAGGAAACAATCTCACCATGTCAAATCGGTTGTTTCAAAATTTGGGACTTTTTATTGTTCTGGAATAATGAATTTAACAATACAATACAACATATTATAATGAAACAATCAAAACAAACATTGTTTTGGGATAATGATACAATACGATACAATAGGTAACAACCATCCAAACAAGCTGTTAATTAGAATCTCTATTTTTGGGTAACTAAATTATTTATTAATCGCCAAGTATCAATTACAAAACTATAACATAGCTAAACACAACTTGCTATTCTTCTCTATACTCATCTTACTCTACTTCCTAGAAACATATGCTATACACAAAGGATTTGTTTCTAGGAGTGACTCTAAAACTAACTATATAGTCTATTTCCTTTGAAATCTGCTCCCATGTTCTGCTTTTCTTCTCAAAGATACGTCTATTTCTCTCTATCCATATGTGGTAAGCTACTTCTGCATATATCATTCTAAACACATGTGCATGCTGAGTTTTCCCTTTGGCTTCAAAAATTGACCATTGCAGGAACTGCTGTCAACTGGTAACTCCCAGGAATTGCCTACCAATCCAGTTACACATTTTACTCCATACTTGAGTAATATACCCACACTGCCCAAATAGATGATCTCTTGTTTCCACTTCTTTACTGCACATTGCACATTCTGTATCAACAGATATCTTCCAGTTTTCTAGCCTGTCACATGTCAACAATCTTTCCCATACCATGAGCCACATTATAAACTTTGCTTTTGCCCTTGCTGCATTATGAAACATAAATGTCTTCCATTCCATCCTTCTGTAGTCTCCTAGCAAATGTAGGAAGATTTGTTTGATTATGTTTTTCCTCTGATTTGGTAAAACCTATCCAGCTTCCAATACACTATGAGCTTAAATTACTTTTCTTACCATCCGACATGCTTGTTGAGGTATGGCCATTATAATCATTTGTTTATTTTTGATATAGCAAGTATGAATCCATCGGATCCACAACTTGTCTTGTTTTTGAGCTAAATCCCAGAAGGTTTCGGCTATAGCTGCTTTGTTCCACAATTTCAGGTTCACTATATTGAGTCCACCTCCTGCCTTGGGTAAACAGACTCTATCCCAGGCTATTAGAGCCTTATTTGTGATCTCATTTACTCCAGACCAGACATAGGACCTGCATATCCCCTCTACCAATTTGATCACCTTTGTTGGTAGGATAAACAGTTGTGCCCAAAAAGCCTGAATCCTAGACAGTACACTTTGGACTAACTGGACCCTCCCTGCATATGATAAAGTCTTAGCAGTCCAAGAAGTAATCCTCTTAGTCATTTTATCAATAAGAGTTTTCCATTGCATTAAGCTCAGTTTCATTGTGGATAAGGAAACTCCTAGATACTTGAAGGGAAGTTCACCACTTGCAAGTCCCGGCATCTGCAGGATTTGATGCCTTTCTGTCACAGGAACCCCTCCAAAGTAAGCTTCACTTTTACTAAGATTTGCTTGTAAACCTGAGACTTGAGTGAACTGATTGAACTTCTGTTGAATTGCTTTTACTGTCTTTAAATCACCTCTAGAAAATAGAAGCAGATCATCTGCAAAGCTTAGCTGAGTGATCCCTAGCTTTGCACACCTAGGGTGGTATTTTAACTCTTTCTCCTCCTTCAACCTAGTCAAATTCCTGCTTAGGTACTCCATTGTAATGACAAATAAGTATGGTGACAGAGGGTTACCCTGCCTCAGTTCTTTTGCAGCATTGAAAGGTTTGTTGGCTCACCATTAACTACAATTGAGTAATTGACTGTCTGAACACACTCCATAACCCAGGATATGAACAGCTGGGGAAATCCCAGTTCCTCCATCACTTGCTTCATGTAATGCCATTCCACAGAATCATATGCTTTTTGAAGATCTATCTTAATCATACATCTAGGAGATGAGTTTTTCCTAGTATAAGCCTTCACCAGTTCATGTGCCAAAATAATATTATCTGCTATCTCCTCCCATGTATGAATCCTGCTTGAGCTTCATTGATCACTGTACCCATAACACCTTGTAATCTGGCTGCTAGAACTTTGGATATCATTTTATACAAGACAGTGCAAAAGGCTGAGTGTTTGAATTCCTTGACAGTTTTAGGCTTAGACACCTTGGGCACAAAGGTTATAGATGTACAGTTTATGGCTCTATACAGCTTTCCAAACTTGAAAAAAATCCATAACAGCTTCCATAACTTCATTTTTTACAATAGGCCAAGTTCTTTTGAAGAAAACTACATTGTAGCCATCCACACCTGGTGCTTTATCTTCACCAATTGAGCACAATCCTTCATAGTTTTTCTCTGTGGTCACATCTTTGCATAACTTAATTCTTTGTTGTTGAGTGAGTTTATCTCCATTACACATAACCGTTTTATCTATAGCAGGGAGGGTTTGGGAAGTAGTTCCCATCAGTGATTTATAAAAGTCAACTATCTCCTTTTGAATACTTTCTGCATCAGTTATCTTATTGCCTCCAATAACTTGCAACTCTACAATTTGCTTTCTTTGGTTACTTTCTGTCATTACACCAGAGAAATATCTAGTATTAGAGTCACACAATTGAATCCATTTTGCCCTGCCTTTTTTTTTTCAAAGCTCCTTCTTCAATCATACTCCATTTTTCCAAATTCTGCATCAACTCCTTCTCTTTCCTTAGCTGGTCATAATTGCTATCAGCATCTATGATTTTTTGCACATGTTCCAGCTCAATTCTGCCCAGCTCTATATTCTTCTTGATAAACTTGAATTCCTCTACATTAATTTTCTTCAATACTGTCCTTAAATCTTTAAGTTTCATCCACACATTCTGCATTTTCTGCCTGTGAAATTTTTGGTTCCAGATCTTTTGTAATTCAAACATAAATCTCTCATGATCAGCACAAACATTAAAGAATTTAAAAGGAATCTTCCTGCTTCTTTGTATCTCATTAAATGTCAGACACATAGGGGAATGATCAGATATAAATGGTAGATCATATAAGTTGCTATATACCCCAATTGCATCATCCATTCATAGTTCCCAAAGACTCTATCTATTCTGCTTCATATTCTGTCCCCATCATCTTACTTGTTGGACCAAGTATAGTAGTCACCTTCCCAATTCAATTCATTTAGCTTTAATTCTTGAATGCGGTTACTGAAGTCTTGAGTTTCAGCTCTTGTAACTGGATTCCCATGCTTCCTATCTTGCAATTGCAGAACATCATTAAAGTCTCCCCCAATTATCCAAGGAATAGTTGTCATTTGATCTATTGCTTTTAGATTATCCCATAACTGCCTTCTTTGCTCAACTGTATTATACCCATATACTATAGAGATTGCATATTCTTCATCTCTCATAGCATTTGTGACAGTACAGTGAAGAACCTGTGCTTCCGCTTTAATCAGCTTCACTGTTATCGTAGTTAGTAACCCATATTTAACCCATATTCTACCATTTACTGCAGCATTGTAGTTATTAATCATTTCCCATCCAGGTGCTATATGCTGGCTATTCTCTCTAGCCTTATTCTCCTTAACTCTTGCTTCAATGATCCCTACTAGTTTAATATTTTTGGTTTTCAGATAATTCTTCAGCTCCTTCTTCTTATACAATTTATTGATACCCCTTACATTCCAAATAATCCACTTCATTTATTGAGTTTTAAATCCCCCACCTCTGTCATGAGGTAGGTTAGGGTGTTCACTTGTACTTGTTGTTCCTCTTTTTGCACTACTTCTACTAGGTAGTGGAGTTAAATTGGGAAATATTTCAAGGCTAAACTCCAAGGCTTTATTCTTCCCCTTGTCCACTATCTCTGTGCTAGTGCTCCCTTTTATCTCCAATTAACTGATATTGTCTTGCTTGTTGCATTTGTTCTGGTAAACATTGTTGGGATCCTTCCTTGTCAATTGCTGTTGGTCTCTCTGTCATTCCATTTGTCTGAGGCACCTCTATATCAGCTGGTCTTGGCTGCATCTGTTCTATATTCACATCATTTATAACAAGCTCTTTGGTTCTACACTCATAGGTAACTTTCTTTGGCTCTCTTCTTCTTTTTGGTTGTATCTCCTTTTGGTCTTTAGGTCCTTGCTGAGTATGGCATATATGCACTATAATTTGGCATTGGTCACAATACACTGGTTTCCATTCATATATTATCTCCTGTTGAACCATTCTTCCTCTAGGGTCCATTACCATGATCTCAGTAGGCAAGGTTTTAATCATATTTACTTCAATAAGCATCCTTGCATAGAAGATTCTTGTTTGCTTAGCAGTACACTCATAAGCAAACAGGGGCTTACCAACAACACTAGAAGTCTTACTTAATGCTTTATTTCCCCAACAACTCATTGGCAATTTTGGAAACATCACCCATAGAGGAATATCAGTTAAGAATTCTTTGCCAATGTCAAAATCTAGGGACCAAGGCTTGAGAATTATTGGCCTAGTTTGTATAGTATGAGGACCAGCATAAAAAATTCTATGCATATTAGATATATTTTGGAACTTTATGACATAATAGCCATCTTCATGAAGAAACAAATCTGGTTCTGCAATATCAAGCCAGTGTTGAGCAATATACCTTCCCATAGCATTATATCCTGGATTTTCACCCACAATATAAGCAATCATCGCTGCACTCCACCTCTCTTCTGCTTCCTTCACATCTTGCATCTCAAGTTGTACCACAGTTTGCCCATCTATAATCTGAGGAGGCACATGTTTCAGTGCCATTCCATGAGTAGTAACTCGATTTTGTTGGAACAGATTTGACCACATTTTGCGTTCAGTCGCCAATCTGTAGTGTTCATCTCATTAACCACTGTATTCACTTCATCTCTGCATCTATTTGCTTTCTCTCTTTGTTCGATTTCAGTTTCCTTGCTTGGTTTGACCTGCATCGCCACCTCTGTTACTGTTCCATTGGAACTACCTTCTATTCCAGCATTTTCCTTCATCGAGCTTTGCTCAGCTCGAATTGAAGTGCTCAGCGCCAGTTTCCTACTAATTTCTAAGCTATTTGATGGATCAATTTCACCCTTTCCTTCCCCAACCCTGTCGTGATGTTTTTGTGTCTGCATGTCCTATCCAGCCTTCGATTTGTTGCTAATTGAGCTTCTGATGTTAGAGATCGGTGTCTTAGGAACCTTCCTTGGTCTTCCTCTTCCTCTACCTCGTCCCCTAGCCATGGCAGCCACACTCGCACGTTTAGCTAACGTGAGTTGAGAGCGTGGTGAAGACGATTTTTTACTTCAATTTTTCCTTTTTTTAAAACTTTTTCATATATCTCTATTATTATTATTATTATTATTATTATTATTATTATTATTATTATTATTATTATTATTTCTTTCTTCTAACTATATAAAAAGTGAGAGTTACTGGTTTGACGAAGGGTAATTCCGGAATTTCGTTCAGTCCAGCTGTTATGCTTCTTATAGACATGTGTACATCGTAATACGACGCGTATATTGCCATTTCTTACCTCCCATAAATCATTAGCCCTGCCCCCATTGATCGTTTCTTCCTCCTCTCTTCAGAACCTCCATTTTTCTGAGTTTACAGATTATGTATTAGTTATCCTAAGGTACTTTTTGCTTTTCAATTTCATGTCTTTTTCTTGTTTGTTTGATATATATGTTGAATTCTTTCAGTAGGTCTCTATTTTTTTGGTTTAAGACTTGTGTGTTTTGGTCAAATTTGGTAATGGGTATCGATGAAAATAGTTTAAGTTTAGAATTGGAAAATGAGTGTTTGATGTCACGACCCAATTTTATTATAGACCGTGATGGCGCCCAACATCGTTGTTAGACAAGCCAACACTAATCAATCTGGTGGTTTCTCGATTTAAAAAAGATTATTTAGTGAATAACATTTTCCTTATTTTTCAAAGGATTTAAAAATTTGTGGATGAAAAATAATTAAATGAAAGCAAATGTGTGCAACTCGTGATCATAAAATAAATCTAAAATCATAACTCTACTAGTGTGTCCCAAGAGCTGGTGTCACAAGTGTATGATTATTCTAGTAGAATATACAAAAGAATACTAGTCTACTGTTTGAAATATAATAGTTAGAAAAATATAACCAAAGGAAGACTTCGACTGCTGCAGAGCGGCTCAGAAGGGTAGCTCACCGTGTAGGCTCGAAGAGGGGATCAAATATGCGCGCCAGACTGGTAACCAGATGCACCTGCCTCAGATCCTGTACAATGAAGTATAGAAGTGTAGCGTGAGTACATATACCCAGTAAGTATCTAGTCTAGCCTTGAAGAAGTAGTGACGAGGTGTCGACTCTGGCACTTACTAAGCCAACAACATGATAATATGAAACTTTAATTAAGCATGATATACATAGAGATAACAATTAAACTCAGATTGGGAAATAACTGAACAATCCTTTCACCATAATTAAAAACCAAACCACTTCCTTCATTTAAAACCAATAACCTCTCAATTCAAGTGAATAAATACCATATATAAAAATGGACTTCCAGTTCTATTATCACACACGAAGTTTGCTGAGGACGTACGAGCTGATTCAACATAAATATAAACTGCGCACTACGAGGGTCGAACGACATGAAGCATAGATGCATCTATTAACCTGCCAAGGCAAACGACCTACTCCCATGAGAGTAATAGAAGGAGTCACCCCGCTCGCGGAATATACTTGCAATGCGGTTACATATAAATTTATTAATAAACCTTAACGTTTTCTCGATTCTTTTCAAAATAAAGAAATTAAACTTGAAGCTTTTGATATCTTAAAACCCTCAACATAGTTCCATTCGATAAAATTAACGAATATGATCAGATAACGACGTGCATAAAGCATGGTGTAAATCTAAAATGACCTAGAAATAAACATGAATAGTAGCTACGTATGGACTTGCGTCACTTCGTGCGTACGTAGCCCCCGCAAATAACAACACATATTAATTAAAGTCACCTATGGGGAAAATTACCTCTTATAAGGTTAGAAAAGAGACTTACCTCGTCTCAAAGCCTACTACCAAGTGGTTCAAAATGTGCTCAAACCTCAAAAATGTCCTCAACTGGTTGACCCCTCAACTGAACCTTTACTGCGGAAATCCTCTTGGATCTCAACTGGTGATCCTGCCTAGCAACAATGGCAATCGGCTCCTCCTCGTAACCCAAGCTCTCATCTAACTGAATAGTGCTAAAGTCTAACACATGTGACTAGTCGGCGTGATACCTCTAGAGCATGGACATGTAAAAAATCCGACAAACTCCTGATAGGGTGGGAGGTAAATCAAGCTCATAAGAAACCTCCCCAACTCAGCTCAAAACCTCAAATAGGGCTATAAACTCGAGTCTCATCTTTCCCGTCTTTCCGAATCTCATAATACCCTTCTTCGGCGAGACTTTCAAGAGAACCTTCTCGCCCTACCATAAATGTTACATCACGCGCCTTCTGATTCCCGTAACTCTTCTGTCTGGACTGTGCTGTGCGAAGTCACTCCTGAATGAACTTTACCTTTTCCAAGGCATCCTTTACCAAATCAGTACCATATAACTTACCCTCGCCGGGCTCAAACTACCCTATGGGAGAACGACATCGCCGACCATATAAAGCCTCAATTGGAGCATTCTTGATGTTGGACTGATAACTATTGTTGTAAGCAAACTCGGCCAAAGGTACGAATAGATTGCCCTCCAAAGTCAATCACACATGCTCTGAGCATGTCCTCCAGGATTTGAACTATGCACTCCGACTGCCCGTCGGTCTATGGATGAAATACCGCGTTGAGCTCTACACGAGTCCTCAACTCACTCTGTACGACTCTCCAGAAATGTGAAGTAAATTGAGGGCCTCTATTTGATATGACGGAAACACGCACACCATGCAACCAAACTATCTCCTGAATATAAATCTGGGCCAACCTCTCTGAAGTATACGTAGTCACAACAGGAATGAAATATGCCGACTTTGTCAACATGTCGACAATGACCCAAACTGTATCAAACTTCCACAACGTTCGTGGCAACCTAATTACGAAGTCCATAGTAATGCGCTCCCGTTTCTATTCCACTATAGTCATCTGCTGGAGTAGGCCACCCGACCTCTGGTGCTCATACTTAACTTGATGGCAATTTAGGCACCTAGATACATAATCAACTATGTCTTTCTTCATCCGCCACCACGAATATTGTTTCCTCAAGTCACGATACGTCTTCGTAGCACCTGGATGAACGAAATATCGAGAACTATGTGCCTCCTCCAGAATCCTCCCTCTCAAGTCATCCACATTAGGAACACATAGACGATCCTGGAGTCGCAGAACACCATCCTTTCCGATAGAAACCTCCTTGGCACCACCCATTGTACCGTCTCTCCGAATCAAATGCAGATCATAAAACTGTTGAGCCTTGATCTGCTCCAATTGTGAAGACTGAGCAACAATGCATGCAAGAACTCAGCCGTAAAATATCCAACCTCACAAGTCTGTTAGCCAAGGACCAAATGTCCAAAGCTAATGGCGTTTCCTCTACTGTAATGCATGCCAAGCTACCCATACTCTCTGCCTTTCTGCTCAAGGAGTGTGCGACTATATTTTCCTTGCACGAATGATAAAGAATGGTGATGTCATAATCCTTCAGTAACTCAAGCCATATGTGCTGCCTCAAATTAAGATCCCTTTGCTTGAACAAATGCTATAAACTGTGTTGATCAGTGTAAACCTCACATGACACCACATAAAGATAATGCCTCCAAATCTTAAGAGCGTGTACAATTGCGGCTAACTCTAGATCGTGCACAGGGTAGTTCTTCTTTTAGATCTTGAACTAACCTGAAGCACATGCAATAACTCTCCCCTCATGCATCAGTACACAACCCAAGCCAATGCGTGAAGCATCACAATAAATAGTATACATCCCCAAACTGAAAGGAAATACTAGAACCGGTGTTGTAGTAAACGCTGTCTTGAGCTTCTGAAATCTCGCCTCACAATCATCGGACCAACGAAACAGAGCACCCTTTTGAGTCAATCTAGTCAAAGGCGCTGCCACAGATGAAAAACTCTCCACAAAGCGGTGATAATAACCTGCTAACCCCAAGAAACTCCTGATCTCAATCGCCGAAGTGGGACAAGGCGAATTTTGGATTGCTTCAATCTTCTTGGGATCTACCTTAATACCCTCGCCTTATATAACAACCCCAAGAATGCCACAGAATCTAACCAAAACTCACATTTGGAGAACTTAGCATATAGCTTATGTTCCCTCAAGGTCTGAAACACCACTATCAAATACTGCTCGTGCTCCCCCAGGTTACATGAGTAGATCAAGATATCACCAATGAAGACAATGATGAAGGAATGAATATAAGGCTTGAATACCATGTTCATCAAATCCATAAACGTTGTTAGGGCATTAGTCAAGCTGAAGGACATCACTAGAAACTCATAATGGCCATATCTGGTACGGAAAGTAGTCTTCGGAAGATCCGAGTCCCGAATCTTCAACTGATGGTACCCTGATCTCAATTCAATCTTAGAGAAAACCCTAGAACCTTACAATTAGTCAAACAAATCATCGATACGCGAAAATAGGTACTTGTTCTTGATGGTAACTTTTTTCAACTGGCGGTAATCAATGTACATCCGTATAGTCCCATTTTTCTTCTTTACAAATAACACTGGTGCACCCCAAGGTGATACACTTAGTCTGACTAACCCCTTTGCTAACAACTCCTCAATATTCTCCTTCAACTCCTTCAACTATTTCGGAGCCATACGATACGGTAGGATGGAAATAGGCTGAGTACCCGGAGCCAAGTCAATACAAAAATCACTATCACGATCTGGTGGCATGCTTGGAACGTCAGAAGGAAACACATTGGAGAACTCCTGGACTACTGGCACTGAATAAAGCATTGAAGACTCTGCGGTGGTATTCCGAACATAGGCTAGATAGTCCAAACAACCATTCTCAACCATATGTCGAGCCTTCAGAAAAGAGATAACCCGACTAGATGTACTAACAGACAAACCCATCCACTCTAATCTAGGCAACTCCAGCATCCCTAAGGTAACAGTCTTTTCATGGGAATCAATGATGGCGTGGTACGAGGATAACTAGCCCATGCCTAGGATGACCTCAAAATCGGTCATAACAAGCAAAAGAAGGTCCGCTCTAGTCTTGTAACCACAGAATGAGATCACATAGGACCAATAGATCTGATACACAACCACAAAATCACCCATAGGAGTGGAACATAAACAGGAGTACCTAAGGACGGCGAGGAATATCCGGGAAATGAGCAAACATGGATGATACATATGAATAGGTAGATCCTAGATCAAGTAATACTGAAGCATCCCTACCGCAGACAGAAACAATATATGTGATCACGATATCTGTGGCCACTGCATCTGGTCTAGCCAGAAAAACATAGAATCTAGCTGGAGAGCCGGTTGACTGACCTCCCCCTGCCCGGCCTCCATCTCTAGGACAACCCCTACTTGCCTGCCCTCCGCCTCTAGGTGGTTAGATGGATGGTTCTATAATCTTGGGATGATGATCCTGCTGTATTGACTTTCCCCAAAGTCTGGGAAAAAATTCTTCATGTGACCCGGATGGCCGTAGTCGTAACAACCTCTCGGTGCCATAGGATGCAACTCCAAAGTCTGACCCTGATGTACTGAATACCCGCTGGATGAACCCTGGATGACTGGTGGGCGGTATAAACTCTCTAGCATGGAACTGAAATAGGTGCTGGAAGAACCCTGAATAGCTGGTGGGTGATAAGAACTCTATGGCATATCACAAAAATAGGGTCTCGCTGGAGAACCCCGAGGAGGTGGTGGTGCTGGATATGTGGGCCTACTAGGCTGACCCCTCTCAAATTGACCTCTTCCCCAGCTGAGATGCCTCTAAACTCTCCAAAGAATCGGGTTCTCTTGTCCTGCTACATCTTCTCTCTACTCCTCTGGTGCCCTTCATCCTCTTAGTAATCTTCACCACTAGCTGATACGAAGTCCCCACCTCAACCTTTCGGGACATACTAGCCCTAATACTAGAGTGCATCCCCGCGACAAATCTCCGCACTCTCTCTACATCGTTGGGAAGTATCATAAGTGCATGGAGAGACAACTTAGAGAATCTAGCCTCATAATCGGTCACTGGCATCTGACCCTTGCTCGAGTTGCTCGAACTAACACCGCAACTCTTCCCTTTGGGAGAGTGGAATATACCTATCCAAAAAAAGTTGTGTAAACTGATCCCAAGTCATGGGAGGAGAACCCACTAGCCTGCTGAGAAAATAAGACTGCCACCACCTACGGGCCCTGCCCTCCAAGTGGAGAGTAGTTAAATCCACGCCATGAGACTCCAATATCCTCATGTTGTGCAGTTTGTCCCTACACCTATCAATAAAGTCCTGGGTGGGGGGGTCCTCATATCGATCACCTCCGAAGATAGGAGGGTGTAGCCTAGTTCATCTGTCCAAAAGCTTATGCGGCTCTCCGACCACAACTGGTCTAGGCTCAGATACAGTCGTCGCAACTGGCTAGGGCCTGCTGATAACTATGGATTTTAGCCTATATGATGCTCTCTTTTGCTTAGGTTTTGGATAAAAAAATATGTAAAAGTATTCTCGAAAACTGACTTAATGTGCTTATCTACAGGGTTTGGCCAAAATAAGGAAAGAAAGCCATATTCAACTTATGAAGGAGTTAAATTTGCACAAGTTCCAAGCTGAGACTGAAACAGTGATCGTGAAGGAAAAGAGCGGCTACATAAGGTCCACCGCTGAAGCGGCCACAATTACAGAGTCCGTGGAAATGAGATTCAGAGAAGATGTTTTTGGGTACAACAGTGACCGATGACCGTGATGAAAAAGTGAGACCGTAGAATACCTGACGAGGCCGCGGTGGTATTTCTACAGAGAGCGTTGATTGAGGAGTGCGGTCCGCGTCCAAATTTTGCGGCCGTGGATGATGCTAACGCGGAGGCGGTGACATTTATGCTGACTGCGAAACCAAGTCCAAACCAAGTCAAAAATTAAAGAAACGCGGTTCGCGCTTGATTTTGCGCGGCCGCGAAAGTCCATGAGTTGATGCGCCCATTATTTCGTTGACAGCAGAACTTCCATAGGGATATTTTTGTCTAGTAATTTCAGCTATGTATAAATAGATCTTTTTCACATTTTTAGGTTATCTTTTGTATCAGAGAGCTCGTGAACAGCCGTAATTTACCATTTACAGTAATTTTGGAGCAACTTTAGCTTATATTCTTGTAATCAACTTTTATGGCTTATATTTCATCTTCATCTTTGATTTCTACCTTGATTATGAGTAGCTAAACCCATTTGCTAGGGTTGTGACCCAAGCCTAGTATGGGTATTTAATGGGTCTTCAATTTTAGGGCTTAGTTGTTTATGGGTTAGTGATATTTAGCTTGATTCATGCGTTAATTGTAGAATTGGTGGTTGCAAACATTGATTCGTGCCTTTATGACTTAGACACTTCAAGAGATTGATAGCCCCAATTAAAGGGATAAACCTAGAGATAGTAATACCCAACTTGAGCCAATTTTACTTGCATTGTTTGAACACTCAATTAGTCTTGAGAAAGACAATTAGGGAAAATTCACTCAAACTACCAATAGGTATAGAGTGAGTAATCATGAGGCTATATCACGACCCCAAATATAATAAGTTTGTCCTAAATTTTAGACCCCGTTAGATGCTCGCCTAGGTGTAAGTCACTTCACTAGTGCTTTTTATCAATTGAGGAAACTCTTAAAAAAAATTGTACTTAGATTATTTTCAGCAATCAATAGCAATTAAAGTAGAATAGAAACAAATCCAAGCTTGGTTAGAAGTGCAATTAAAAGCAACAAGCGTAGTGACGACGTCCAAATCCACCACTAAAAAGTAAATGGACACGGCCGCATGCAATATAATTTACCCAACTATGAGTCGGGGTCGAATCCCACATAGAACAATATGTAGGCGATAAGATAATTATCACTTATCAAGCAATGCCAAACACTAAGAATTTGGTTTTGAAAATATTTTATATCTAAATGCGGAAATGTAAACTAACCTAGAAAGCAAGTAAAATGATCAATGGATACAAGTAAGGATGCATCGGGAATTACACTCAAGTAAGGTTCCAATATATTTCATGATTTTACAAATATGAGCGAGTTTATGTTAATTAGCTACAGATAGTAATTCTTAGTTAGCTTCTTCCGAAGACTAACAAGACTTCCTAATTGAATTATCCCTAAAATTATTAAGAGATTAAGCACATCCGGAATGGCTACAAGTAGTTCAATCCTATCCCTAGGTAGAATCTATAAAATGAGGGTTAACGTCTCAAATTCTTGTTAAGTAATCTTTCCCAACCCCAAATTATCTTTTCCAAAATTAATTCGGAGTTATTGGGCGAGTCCTAGGGTTAGCTAATCCCTTTGGAAACATTAAAGAACAAGAATAATTAAAGAAACAACAACTCACTTCATAAAAGGATAAAAATCATTCAATTTATAAGCACAACAAGATATTCAATCCACACTTTAAACAAGAATATTTCCATAAATAAGATTCAAGTGTTGGATAAAATACTACACACTTAGCTATACAGTACAAAGCAAGAAAATGAAGAAACAAACATAAATGGGTATGAAATTCTTAACCACAAGCTTGAAATCTTCAAAACCCAAGTGTGTGTGCAAACCCTAGCTTCAAAACTTGTACTTCTCTAGTCTATGAAACTAAAAGTAAGCCAAAAGATCTGCCAAAACTATGCTTGGATGGGTATAAAAATGGTTTGGGGTTGAGAAAATGTGAAATGACTAATTTGCCCAAGTCTGATGCCTGTTGACCGCATCTGCAGATGAATTCACGCAGATAAGGTTCCGCAGATGCAGATACCTTATCGCAGAAGTGGGATTTTGAGATATGCTTGACACCGCAGATGCGGACTCCAAAAGTGCAGATGCGCTACCGCGGAAGGGAAAAAGCAAACGCAGATGCGATTTCTGAGAAAATGCCCACCTCCGCAGATGCATGTCCACTCTCACAGATGCGAGGTCACTTCTGATAAACTCTTCCGCAGATGCAGAATCACTGGAGAATTTTCCATTGTTTTCATCCTCTTTTGCTCAATTCAACTAGAATTCAATTCAAATAACTTCGTAGCATCATTTACCTAAAAATCTAACAATACACACCATAAACGACCTCATATTATAGTTAAAGGACATAAAAGCTAAGGAAAAGAGACTAGATTGAGTGGTAAAATCACCACTCATCAACACCCCCAACTTAAAGCTTTTGCTTGTCCTCAAGCAAATCAAAACCAATACTTCAATGAGGATTTATCCTTTAAAACACAAGTTGTATTGTTATTATTTACAAATCACATTCTCCAATTAAGTACCATACTTATGGATTTGGTTGGTACTAATAATTAGGCTCAAGTATGTGTATCTTTTTCGAATGACTCCCTCATTTAAAAACAACTTCAAGAATGTGCAAGGGAGTTTCAAAATAATCAAGTGACAAGAATAAGCCTCAAGAATTGACTCAAAAGTACTAGTCCACTACATATGCTCAACTTACTCAATTTCACAAATCCTTCCCAATTCATGTGCCCTCATAAGAAAGAAAGTCCTAAAATCACTATATTTACAATACAACATAAGGGACAAATTTACAAAAACACTCACTCTCACAAAGAATTTCAAGTGTTGCAATATCTCATACCATAAGCTTGCCCTTATTTTAATTCATCGCCTATTCAAGAATGTTCGGCTGGAGGTCCCATAAGGACTTTTTAAGCTTGTAATATAGGTTTAGGGAAGGGTCGGATAAGCATTTGGTACAAGTGACTTCATCCTCCTTGAATACTACTCACATTTGTCATTCTTTTTGCACTTTGTTTCTTTTCAAATCCCATAGCTTCAGTGGCATCTAGTTCCCAATATAGAATCACCTTAAATACCTTTGTAATTTTCTTCAAGGCTCCATATTTATATACATACAAATATTTCTCTCTTTCTTTTATACACATTTTTGTTTTGGAGATTGAATAATTTAATATGAACACTTTGAGGTATATGTTCCTACACTCAATGTACAACCTTACCAATATCCACTTTGACACCACACCCCCAACTTAGGCTTTTAGCCTCATTCTCAATGTTCAAGGAGGGACGGGTTCAATAGAAGGAATTATTTTATAAAAGGGGATAGGTATGTAATGAGGTGGCCAAAGAAAAGGTTAAAGGCTCAAATAGGGTACTAGTGATATTATTTATGCAATGGTAGGCTTGAAAGGCTAAAGAGGTTTTGCAAATAAAACAAAGAATGTCTAAGATCATCCCTCCAACCAAACATACTATCATTAGCATTGAAAGACCAACCAGGCAAGTTCTAGATGATAGAAGTAAACACAAAATTTATATGTACAAACACTAACACACATGACACATGAATTAATCAAGACGGATCAATCGTTTTCTAATAAGAACGTCTAGAGCAATATTATTCAAACTAGTGGGAAAAGAGTCACTAAAAGAGCCAAAAATTCATCACAAAATTATTCTTCACCATGCAACTTACTTGTTTTAGTTCAAAACCAAAATTTGGAGGGGTATTCTTAATTCACATTTAACATACAAGAGACTAATTTTATTAGTACCAAATAATCCAAAAGTCTCCTCCTAGCAAAACAAGACTAATTCCCTTAAGAAAGTTGTCACGCCATCTATCATAGAGAAAAGTCACCCGGTTCACTTCAAAAATGTTCTTTGGGAAAGAACCGTAGCATGAAGAAAACCCAAGGAAATATTACTTAAGGAAATAAAAAGAAAAGAAAACAACACTACTAAAAAGGATTCTAAAATAAAAGCGACTAATACTAATAACAACAAGCAACTAAAGAAAATAAATAACGAAAGAAAGATAGCAATAAGAGCACCTGCTATACAAAATAGCCTGGCAAGGGTACACAATATCCACAACAGCAGAATAAGCCCGGCAAGGGCACACAGTATCCATAGCAACAAAATAAACACAACAAGGACACACAATATCATAACATGAATACAGTATACTCTTACACCCACCCCCAACAAAAAACATTGCAGTGTCTTCACTGCAAAATATCAAATATAAAGCATAGCTAGTTTGAGGGTCTCCCTGAGGTCTTCATCAGACTAGCAGATTGTGGGAGGACGACTGATCAATGTTGTGTATCACTCGTAGAATCATCATCATCAGTCTCCTAAACATCATCATCACAACCATCACCAGTAGTCTCTTACATGAAGGAATACTCATAGCTATCATCTTTGTCCGCCACTGGTATCTTCTTGCCTGGGTTTCCCCATTTGAAGATGGCCTTTATGCCTCTCCACATTTTTATCATGAATTTTCTCTTCTTCTTGTTCTTCTACTTCTCCTTCTCGAAGTCTGAATGGAGATCTGCATGCGCCTTGGACAAAGTGTCGTATGCTGCCTCAAGTCTGGTCACTGATGCTGCCATCTTCTCATGAGAATCTTTCTGACTTTTTTGCGCATCTAAGTAACTCTTCATTCGTCCCAGGAGAAGTACGAAGGCCCAGGCTGGGAGGATGAAAGCCCACTCGGAAGCTGTGATGCTAACTCCAGAATAGATGCAAGCTTGGAGTTTAGCACCCCAAATGGTCCCTCAGGTGCAGCTGCCTGCGAAGATGACCCTGAACCAGCAGCCGTGGTGGTGACTTTCCTTTTTTTGCTTTTGACTGCACTACCCTCTCTTGTCACTCTCAGTGGATGAAAAGGCTTATCATCTGGTAGCCATCGATTGGTGCCACGCACCTAAACCTCTGTTCTAATGCATAGCTGTGTGATCAATGAAGGGAACATCATCCCTTCATCCTTGTCTCGCAAATACTCCCTCAGCTCCCGCAGGATGTAGTAATCGACATTCACAGGAATTCCATCCAGGAGGCATGCAATAATCAAAGCCCTAGTATAGGAGACATCTGAGACATTTACACAAGGAGACACCCTGTTGCATACGATGTACAACCATATTTTGCCTCAGCTGTGAAGTCAATTGACCACAAACCTTTTCTCCTATTTCCCCATTTGGCTCTCAGGCTAGGAGGGTAGAGTTTGGAGACAAGCCATTCCCTATTTTCACAATGATCATTCTCTTGCACCGACTCTATTGGATAGTTTTGAATCCCAAGAGTGTCATTTATCTGTTGTATCCCAAACCTTAGCAACTTTCCTCTAATGACGATTTATGGGCTAGCAAAATCTGTGCGCTTAAGGTTAGCGTAGAATTCGCGAACCCACTCCTCTTTAGCTTTGCATGGAGTGGAAATGAAGCATGACCATCCGGATGTATGGAGGCGGGCATGGAAACCTGGGAGCTTCTCGGCCAATTTTTCTTCGTTGATCCCCTTTTCAAGCACTATCCACAAAAGAGGTTGTCCAAATATCTACACTGACAGTCAGCTGACATGAAGCGTGTTTCATCATACGGTTCCTCAACCTCCTCCTCAATTTCATGTTGTTGTCCGCTCATGTTAGGGTCCATTTTATCTCAAAGTACCTTCATAAAACCAAAACAAAATCAGTCGGGTAATAGAATAATGTTAAGCAATTCAAAACATTGCAATTAGTCCAAAGAATCAAGTTGAACGGTGTCACGCCCCAAAATTCGAGGAGCGTGACCGGCGCACAACCGAGTAAACCCGACTGAGCAAGCCTGACAGGTTTCATACATACTACCCAATCTTTGGACAAAGAGAAAATATACATCATTAATCAAATTCTATAAACAAGTCTTTAACGATTTACATTTCACTTCCATTAGCAACTTCGTTCATAATTATCAAAATATTACAAGTTCTTATAAATATTTGCCAAACATCAATATTTCTACTATAATTCTAACACCCGACACTACCCACAACCTGTCTACGGAGCCTCTAAACACAACTGAAGAGTAATGTAATATGGAAATGGCGGTAACAAGGATCTGGCTATACCTTACACAAATACCAAAATAAGGTTCCGGGAAGAAAAGCGGCATGAGCCATGCAGGGCCCCGAGAGGAAAGTGGCTCACCAATACAGCTGCCTGTTGATACCCAATTTTTCCCTATGTATTTTTATACTCAAAATAATTTCAAAATAGCATATGTATGCATATATAAGCATGCCCAAAGGTTTTGGTATTTTTCTTAATCTTTAAAGTTTTTTTAAATCAATTTATTGCCTATTTTAACAGTATAAAATCCAATCGTTATTCCCAAATTATCATTTTTGTGAATAATTTATTTTCATCCTTATACTTACACCAAATGTGATTAAGGTAATTTTTTGCATATTTTTTATAAATTCATTTGATATTTCAAAGCTAAATTACATTAAATTACAATTATAGCCTCTATTATGATTACTAAGGTTTTGCAATTATAAATTTGTTCATAATATTTTTAGATTAATGTTTATATATCATTAACTAGTTCAGTACTTTTAATTTGTTTTTAAATTATTTTTAACTATTTTAATTAATTAAAAAGGGGAGAAAGTGGCTATTTAAGAACTGGCCCATTTTTGTTTCAATTTTAGCCTCAATTTGAACCCCCAATTACACCCAATTAAACAACCCACCTTTAATTTGGACTCGCCCTAAACCCAACTCACCTAACCCGCCCGGCCACCCCGCTTAATCTAGGTCGTTGATCATTTTGATCAACGACCACCATTTCTTCTTACCTTTTTTAATTCCCAAACCACCCTAACCCTATCTCATTTCCAAAATCCGCTGCCCTCAAATCCCTTCGTCTCTCAGACTCTCTCTAACACTCGAAACCCTAGCCGCCACTACCGTCTTCTCCGACCAAAGCCTGCCGGCGTCCATGGCTTCCCAGGCCATGGATGGCCTGTGCTCTCTTCCCTTCACCCCAAATCGTGTTTGTCCGAGGTGTTCGAGGTCCAGCCTTAACAAGGCCTGTTCAGATCCTCCGCCGATCTAAGTTCCTGTGGTCTCTCCGGCTCCGTTCCAACGTGTTCGAGCTTCGAAAAGCCTAGCCATGGTCCAGACTTGTTCGAGACCAGATCATTTCCAAGCCTTCTCGTTTCTAGGGTTTATGAGAAACCCTAAAAAAGCTTGTTCCAGGTTCTTTCTTCCCTTGTTTTCTTAGATCTGTAACAGATCCGTGTTCTACTCGAGTTCTTGATGCTTTTCCCTAATTTTCTTTCTCAAAATTAGTCTGTTCAATTTAGGGTTTTCAAAATCTTAAAAACGACTCTTCTTCTTCTCCTTTCTTTAGGCGAATTTGTCTGTTCATGCCATGTCTTATGTGTTTCCGCTTGTTCTTATGTTTTGATGTTAAAATGCATGTTTCTATATCATTGCTCTGTTATTGCTTCTACTGGTTTTTCTACAAGTATGCTTTACATGTCTATGTTGCATGTCCTTTTACTATTTCTCCTACCGAGATTGTTTGCCTTTACTGGATTCGTTTGAAACTTGTTTCTTTTACTGTTTCATAAATTCTATGACACTTCTCTTCTCTTCTGAATTCATTTGAGTTCTGAGCTTTCTCTTAAACTTGTTCTTTACAATTTTTCACTCTACTGCTTCTGATTTGCTATGTGTATCTGTGTGTTTTCTCATGGAACTCTGAAAGAGTTCCCTAAGTGTTATTGTGAGGGCTTGCCTTCTCTTTTCTATATCCTACTCGAGCTGAAACCCTACGTTTGGGATTTTTGCGAGTTTTGGTTCTAGGGTTCTACTCTAAAAACCCTGGGCTCTCGAACTCATGCCGAGTTTACAACCAATTGGAATTTTCCTGCTTGTGATTTGAAACTTCTTATGCATGTCCTCTCTCTTTTGTTTGATACTAGTATGCTTTATATGCAAGGGCTTTTCTTTCGAAATGATTCTGCTAACTCGTGATTGATTCCAACCCCCTTTTATTAAGACTCGATTGATTGCTACTGATTTTACAATTTAACCTCTTCCCCTCCTTTCCTGACTAAGTTCATTCAAAGATTTTTAAATTTCTGGCTGTTTGATTGCTTTACTTTCCTTATTTTCTCAAAACCGTGTACCATAGGATCCTTGCCTTAAATAATCTCTATGTACTTACCCTGTTTTGTTACTGAAAAGGTTTTAATTAGTTTCCTTTCCTTAATTACTCATGCCGTTTGAAATCAAATCCCTTAAACTAAGGGAGACCCTTATGTGATTGGCTGAAGTGTTATTTCCTTGCCTTTTGTTTACTCGTTTTTGCACTATAAAAGGAGACAACCTTTCAACACTGAAAAACAAGTTCTTCTTCTGCATTCTGCATAACAACACCTACAGACCTCTCTGTCTTAAATACTATTACTCTCTCTACTTTCTCTACTACTGTTTTCTCTACTGAGCACCCTGCTCCTTTTTTCTACCTACTGTGGAAACCATCTCGAGCTCCTGAAGTTTTTGAGCTGCTCCTGTTAACTTTCTGGCTGTTTACTTGCTTTTGCCTGTCTTGCTGTATTGAGATTGCAACTGGTATGTCCTTTATAGTTTAAATAATACCCCCCAACTATGTGTTTACTTCTCCTCTTCTACACCTTCTTCACTATGTGTTTATGTTCTGCTTTCTTGCATTATGTAACTATATCAATAGCCTGTTACACTCTTTCTTTTATGTCTTTGCATCTTCAGTCTGCTATGCTTTTCTTATCTTTCCTTAATGTTCTGAATATGCTTTTTCTATGAAAATCCCTTCCCTCTATTCCCCTTTGTGTGTGAGTACTGTCCTGAATCATGGCAGCATCCCATATTGCTATCCTTGACTCAGAAATTGGTACTCTTGAATCTCTACTCAAATCATTTCCCATTCCCTCTCCCTTTTTTATGTGCTGAGCCTTGACTAGGGTCTGGTGGTGTCCTAATCACCATTCAGACCTAAGTTTGACTTCTAAGAGTCTGCCCTTATTGGTTTGGACCTAAGCAGAGGGTCAGGGGTGTGCCAGCCTATGCCATGGCTGGGTATGACCACCCTCTGCTACGGTTCCTCTCTCTCACTTTGCACTTATTCCTAGTTTCTAAGTTCTGTCCCCCTTTGGTAAGCCATGCTTTGGGACCTTGGAGTTCCCTCCGAACTTGGATACTTGAGGGCTGGTAATTTCACACTGCACTATTCTGTTACAATATTTGTTACTCAGAGTGTAAGCATTGCCTGGGGCTCCTGGAAGCTCCTTGAAACTTTGAAACACTCTGAATAAGAGAGGGCATGGAATCTGGATTTTGGTGAAACACGTGTTATTGGGTATTAAGATTGAATTAGGCTGCTCGGATCTAGCTGTAGGCTGTGATGTATTTTATTTATTTACTTTCTTTCCTCTGGTTCTGTAATAATCTTGTATAAAGAACTCGGGGAAATATTAGTAAAGGGGTATGAGAGGGTTTTATATTTACTTGCATATGATAAAGGGTAGATACCATGCCTATAGGACCAAGGTTATTCTTTAGTCATTTAGATATCATGCCTATAGGTTCAATGCTTAAATCACCTAGAGATCATGTCTATAGGCTTTTTAACATTCCTTAATTCAATCATTTAGAAATCATGTCTATAAGATTTAATATCGCAAAAATCAATAGAAATCCTGCCTATAGGACCTAATAATCAAATAATCCGTTGCATATAGAAATCATGCCTATAGGAAATGCATAAACGTTAGGCAAACTGTAGGGTAATCAAATACTTATTTCTCTTAATGATTTAATAACACTAAAAATCAAGATGTAGATACCATGCCTATAGGAGCTCAAACTCGCCTAATGTGTTTAAGTAATAATAATCTGAAAATTGGCTTCAACGTTTTCAACAAACTCGTACCAATCTGTTTATTGCAAAACTCTTACAAGTCTGCAAATTCTTAACTTTTTTCTAAACTTGCATCTTCTCTTTGCTGAAACAGTTTTCAACCTTTTGCCTGAATTTCCATCTCATGAAACTGCTATTTCAAAACAGTCTTTACTCTTTTTCTTTTAAGGTCTCTTCACTTTCGAAACTCTTCTTAATAATTCTACTGTATTTTACTTCTGATTTTAAAACCATCTCTAAACTTCTGCAATTTTCAATCTGCTGTTTCAAAATCTTCTACATTAGGTTCTTAATTAGTAACCTGTTTAAAATACCTCAATTTCTGACAATTGGATCCGGGTTGCCTAATGCAGACTTTTTATCCAACTTTATGTGTTAAACTAATCTGTCCGCCGTTTAATTTTTAAAGACCAAATCAGTATATGCAAGGCATGCTAAACTAGATGCTATGTGATCTGCAGGGTTTATGTGAGCCATTTGTGTGTTTGTTTATTCCTCATTATTTGTTATTTGTTTTGATTGTCGCCTTAGTGTTTTACCCTTTTGAAACTCCATATATGCCTATACTCCCTTTCCTCCCCCCTTAGGATTAGAAGTCCTAAAAACCCCGGGACTGATAGGTTGGGACGGGTACTAGCATGCAATAAGTAAACGAGACTAATCGCGTTTAATACCTTAACGGGGTGGGAAGGGTAGAATATGGAGATGATGATCGGTGCGCTAGTATCATAGGCGACCCCTCTTCTGAGGAGTGTGTGCGGGGTATGGCACCGAGGTGATCCATATTGTATTTAAACCTAGGACCCCTTTTCCCTTTCTTCATTTGTATAATGTTTTCTTAAAATTTATGTTTTCTCCAATTAACCTTTCTCTTTTCAGAAATTGTTTATGTCCTTTTCCTCTTTCAAAAACTTTTCCAAACTTATTTGTATTTACTATATGCAAACCTTATTTGTTTCCGTCTACTCTTCTTAAAGTCACAACTAAAGCATGGCCGGGAACCACACTAGTGGATCTTGGGGGGTGCCTAACACCTTCCCCTCGAGATAATCTCAAGCCCTTACCCGAACTCTGGTTTTCTTTCAAAAATCTTCTTCTTTTTTTAGTGTCCTAATGCACTATAATCATTAGGTGGCGACTCTTCAAATTCAGTAACCCGATTCCTCAAAAAGGGAATAAGAGTTGTTTTTGCCCATAATGTCGTAAACCCGATTTTGCCTTTCGCGGGAAAAGGGGGGCGTCGACACTGACGGAAAGTGGAGGAGGTGCTACTTTCGGTGGACTGGGGTACCTGCTATAGAACCACCTACAATAATAACAAGAATGTAACGCCCCCGAAAAAAGGGACGTTAGTGCCATCGAATAGCACTAGTATGTATAACTAAACACCATCTAGTTAGAAAGAACTAACAAACAAGAATAAAGAAATCATAAAGGTCATTCAAAAGCTTTAACAATCACCACATCATCAAATAAATGAATCATATAATCTTTCACATGATTTCCATAACTTAGTTTGGGGCACTTGATATTGTTCATCATCATTCATAATACCACCGCTTTCTTGGGCGGAGTCCGATCACGACCCGATCGACTAGGTTGCCTTATTTGAGACATGTACTTCAATCACAATCTCATTCTCAATTTTCTGAATTCAATATCAGCACAATATTACCATGTGTGCGGCATGGTGTCCGATCACGGCCCGATCAGCTAGGCCGCCTTACCTAGGCGTTGTTCCTTTCTCATTAATCATCTCATTTCAATCTTTATTTCACATATATCAATTTATAGGCACTTGGGGCCACAATTATCACATCATACTTGGCACTATGCCACATTTCATAACTCAATCTCTTCTTTCCCACATTTCATATCATTTCCACATATTTCACATCAATATCAATCTCAACAACAAGCCATTCAATTCAAGATGTCAAGTACACATGATAAATTCAAGTTATAAGCACAGAGAGGAATTCTCATGACTCGGCACAATAATCACAATTTAAACTTGACTTGAAATCTAGGCCATTTAGCATATACTTCACATTATTCAATTTCAATTTATTGTCTAAGCATTTCAATACATGATTCATATTCCTTGCACCTTTTCAAGTTATCAAAAATAGCACATTGATCATATTGGAATGCATCTTTCACAAATATAGGGCCACAACACCAATTCATGTAAAGTATCAATCAAAGCAAGAATCCAAAGTTCAGTCTTACCACATTTACACAAGCATCGATAGAGCTCAATTTCTAAAAGACGGGGTTTTATCCATACATACCTTGTTTAACCCTTTACGATATCATTTTGAGCTTCTTAGTAGGTATTAAACCAAGCAGACCGAAACTGGTACATAGTGAGTTGAGTCTTCTTTTGACCCCTTATAAGTCAAAATCCACGCAAACAATCCTATCAACCGTTTAATAATGTCCGAAATAGGTCAATTAAATTTCAAATATTGCATGTTTTTAGAACTAACACGGCGGGGTTTTAGCCATTTTTCGTCGGAAAATGATATTGTTTAGTTGTTCTCAAAATAATAGCCGAAAAATATATTTTTTGTATATATATATATATATATATATACAAATTTTATACACTTTCCTGCTATCGAATATAAATAGTTTCTGTCGCGGACTAAAAGTGATAATACCCCTTTTTCGTCAAGAAAGAATATACAAGGTTTAGCCAAGATTTACAAATTGTCTCTAAACTTTTCTTTTTTATCTTTCTACTGAAGGTTTGGACAAGTTGAATCTAATTATCAATATTAGATTATCAACTTGATAAGTGGAGGTTCATCGACAAGAAAAAGTCAAAATTTCGTTGTTTAAACTTTTGAATATTTCAAGAGTTGTATGCAGGTTCATGCAACCCAAAAGTCAAAGAAAATTTCAGGATTTCAGTTCTATATGCATATGTGAAAACTAGGGTTGGTATTATAGTTAATTAAGAATTTAAATCACATGGTGTTAAACTTGCTGTCTCTCCTTCGAGGGACTATAGCATAATTTCCCATAGCTTCCAATATAGAGGTTTAATTTATGGGTAGAAATAAAATGATAAGTAACATGTTTGATCAACCTAGCTACTAATTGTTGAATGAGACTAAACAAGCATGACGTTTGAGCTTACGATGCAAAAACGGGTAATGAAATTAAAATTCTGTCAATTGTACATTTTAAAATAAATTAAAACTCCAAATTTACATTGGAATATCCCACAAACACGAAACTCTACTGTAGTTAAATTAGTACTCTCTTCTGTCCACTTTAATTTATTTTTTGGTTATTTTTTATGGTCCACACAATATTTGATTTTTTAAGATATCAAGAAGGAATTAACTTTTTTTTTTCAAAATTGCCTTGGAGTAAAAAGTCTAGGGGTATTTAGTATATTTCTATGAACAAATTAAGGTTAAAATGGTAATTTCTATTGTTAATTAATACTAAAATGTGGATTCCGTAATATTTATGAAAACAATTAAAAAATTAATTAAAATGGACCGAAAGAAATAGATATTTAAAAAAAGGATAATTTGTTATTTTGTCACATGTAAACATAGGGATTCATATATCGCGTTAATTTCTGTGATGAGGTATCAATGGATATCTTATGTTTAAAGTAATTACACTGCTTAACAACGATCCAGTATAATCCCACTTAGTGGGGTCTGGGGAGGGTAGTGTGTACGCAGACCTTACCTCTGTTTCCAAATAGACCCCCGACATCCTTCCCTCCAAGAACTTCCCACCTTTCTCTTGGGAAGATTCGAACTCACAACCTCTTGGTTGGAAGTGGAGGTTGCTTACCATCAGAGCAACCCCTCTTGATTGGATCTCGAATTATTAGATATTCGAATCATAATCATTATTCATTGCATTGTGCATAACTGCATATAAAGTTTGTGTGACCACATATCTAATAATTCGAGATCCAATCATAATCATTTCTGCGCATTAAATTTTGTGAGACCACAACACTACTAGAAATTCGAAAAAAAGTGACCACAAAAAGCGACCAAAGTTGGTCGCTTATAGGTCAAAACGCGACCAAAAAACGACCAAACAAGCCTGGTAGCTATATTGATGGTCTCTTTTATTTAGGGACCAAAGTTGGTCGCTAATTTAGCGACCAACTTTGGTCTCTAAGCTAAATGGACCAAATATTTCGGGTTTTGACTATAGGGACCAACTTTGGTCGCTTTATTAATTTAATATTATAAATTTGGCGACCAAAGTTGGTCTCTAAATATAAAATTTTTTTTTATTTATTTATTATTAATCATTAAAAAAAAAGCGACCAACTGTGGTCTCTAATCCAAATATTATATTTTAAAATCTAGAAAATAAAGACCAAGGTTGGTCGCTTTTTTTTTTTTTTATTAAAATAGCGACCAAGGTTGGTCGCTAAATTCATGAATTTAATTTATTTTTTAAAGATAAGCGACCAACTTTGGTCGCTATATTACCAGAAATTATATTTTTTTAATGGAATAGCGACCAAGTCTGGTCGCTTTTTTTTAGAAATCTGGGTAAATAGCGACCAACGTTGGTCGCTATTCTCCAGAAAATTATTTTTTTTAAATGAAAAGCGACCAAATAGAGACCAAAGTTGGTCGCTTTTCTGTGTATTATTTTGGCAGAAACTGTCCGTTTTGGCAGCTACACCACCTGCCAGTCATACCAAAACCCTAACAAGCAACAACAACAACAATTCCAACAACAATACCAAACAACAACCCAACAACAACAACACACAAACAACATTAAAAGCTACATTAAAACCAACAAAGTGTAAAGTTCAATAGAACTACCAAACTAAGTTAACTCTTATTACAACCCAATCGAAAACCGAGTGTATTTGTCTAGTTCAAATTGTCTAAAAGTCAATCAGTGTTTTGTACATCATTATCATCACCGTCTGATGAACTTTCATCATCATGACGGTATTGAGAAGGGTCTACTTGTCGAGGACGGGAAGAGCGATCACGGGGAGGACGGGAGGAACGAGCACGGGGACGGCCAGCCTCTGGCGATGATGGCCGAGACCGGGGAATCGGAAAAGATCCAGAAGCTAGGAGAGTTTTGATCTGCTCTTGCATGCCTTGGCACTGAGTGACCACGCCAATGTAATGAGCATCTCTAAGCCTTTCTCTTTCCTTGGACGCTTCTAGCTCGGATGTGAACTTTTTCACAGTCTCCCGCATAGCGGAGAGGCTCTCCCCATCAAGTAGTTCGGCTTGCGAGGAAGTCCCTATTCCTTGCATTCCACACCTATAGCGATGGAATTTCTTAATAGGAAGGCCGTATACCTTCCCCCATTTTGGACCGCCTGCAGCCTGCGTCCATAGTCTTTCAGCATCCTCGTCCGAAAGTTGGATTGGCACGCTCGACTCATTGGGTGGTTGGCTGCGTATGAATTCCTCAACTTCAGTTGTGAAGCGATCCTATAAGAAAAAGTAAATCGAATTAGTATTTCAAAATTTATATAAAAGTAAATGAAAATACTTAATGAAAAGTGAAAACTTACATGTACAGTCGAGGCTCGTCCCTCGACCCACCTTTCTTGATCCGTCTCTTTCTTCTTTTTCTTCACAATATGAGTCTCCCAACTTCTTTTCCTATAAACTCATAAATTTTAATTAATAAATAGAATAGATATACTTTGAAAATTAAAATAAATTAAGCAATTACGTACCATTCTTCTTTTTATTGTCCCAAGGTTGATCGCACCTCCAGTGTGCAAGGATCCTCCCTTCTCAGATGCGCGAGCTTTCTTTCCTTTTTCGCTCTTCTGTAAGAACTCTGCAGTAAGCCATTGCCTTTGCAAATCATCCTATAAATTCTGAAGCAACCAGTCACGCTTCTGGTTCCTCTGTCTAGCTTTGGAGAAAGTATGCGACAACCGCTTGCGAGCTTTGAGATGAAAATTTGCAGCCACGTCCGCGTTATAGAGGTATTCCCATACACACTTGCTTTTTATTTCAAAAGTTAAATATTATATGGAAATATCATAATTATAAATAATTATACTGCTTAAAATAACATTTATACCTTAAATTCATTGAAAATTGCCTCATTCAGCGAGAATGGGAATTCACGCCAAGACGCATAAGGGGCATCATAAAGCTTTTGGTTGCTTTGGTGATTATCCTCGTAGTAATATTACTCGGGATGAACCCATGAACGTTGTAGTTTGAAGCTTAGATTGTTCTTATTATTTTATTATATTAGTTTATTTATTCAATCTTGCGCTTAATTATTTGATTGCTTGATCACCAATTGAATACTATCTGCGAATCTAGGATTGAACTCGGGAGAGGGAATTCTAGTTCCAACGGTAGCTCCACACATAATCATGCATAACGACCTCTCACAGTTGTTGATGTGCAAACATCTATTTTTAGTAGCCGGCCAATTGCATTACCAATGTTTTCTAGAATTTTTCCATCGTAAAATTCTGTAGGTAATTGGGGAAGTCTAATCCATACTGCTGAGTTTGTGACTTTCTCTTGAGTGGCAACAAAGTTTGGCTTCCATCTTGTAATGGAGAGAAAATGTCCGTTAATGAACCAAGGGCCTTGATGTATTGCCATATCCATATTTTCCTTTTTCTTGAATTTAATTATGTAGTAGTCTACGCCAAGGTCGATCAATTGAAAATCTTTAGTTGGTCTCCATAATTCTTGAATTTTTCTCTTTAGATCGTGGTGTAACATTCGTTTGCCCGCTAGCTTCACAATGATGGAATTTCTCCATGGCTCATAGATTCGTACCTTCTCCTCATTAGAGAGTTATGAACTTGATGCCCTTTGAAGTCATTAAGGTTGATTGATCAACTACTTGTTCTTTTGAGTCTATAATTGGGAGGTCCATGTTTGGTTGATTTTCAATAGAAGTGAAGAGTAAAGGGTTTGAAGTGGTTAGCATATCTTTGAAGCTAGGTTTGATCATGTTTTGCTCAATATGTGGGGGTTTGGATGGTATTGTGTGTTGTTGTTCATAGGGTTGGGGATCCATTTCCCAGAGAGAAAGTTCAAGCGCCCTTTAGAGGCAACAAACTTTGGTTTATAAAAGTGAAAAAAATAAGAATAGTCAAGAGTTAGGGTCATATTTTCTTTTATTTAGAGGAAGTAAAAGCATGTAAAATATTACAAACTCACAAGGAACAGCAGCATTTTTCAAGAACAGAACCGCAAATAAAGAGGAAGGGGAGTTGTTTAAATAACTCAGTAAATACGAGAGAGGAAATAGTATAACACACAAGAGGTAATGAGCAAGCTAAATGGAAGTGAAAACAAAATCAGCCTCAACGCTAGTAATCTCTTAAGGTTTCATTAGTGTACATATAAATATAATAACCAGAAATTACAATGCTAATTATAGCGAGAAGTATTAACCATCTCCTCTCCTTCGCTACCTTCGTCAACCAGAGTTTATATAGTCGAGCCTCAACTGCCCTCAGTCAAATTTTTCCAAGTTAATCGCCTTGACCAGAGCTCCATCCACGCTCATCGTCTGTCACAATTATAAAATGTAAGACATAAAAAATAACCAGTTTTCTTCTTTTAACAAATCAATGCAAGAAGATGCAATTAATCTACACTAACAGTTAATAATAGCGAGTGTCTCAAATGGTTTTATCATTTTTTTGAAGGCCAGCTAGATACACGAAAGGTAAAACTCTTGCTCTACCTCTCACGGGGTTGATAATTGAAAATCCATGCCTGACTTGATTGATTTCTTGATATTCATGCCTGATTTGATCGATTTCTTGGTGGGCTTTTTCCATCCTTTGCGAGATTCCTTGCATGTGTTTTTGCAAAATTTGCTCTATTTCAAAGCGAGTTTGCTTCTGCCGGTAGGAAGAACATTTGTGTTCATAGACCAAACCCACACCTGCGGCACCTATCATCTAAACAAAAAAAGAAGTAATAAATCATGTCAAGCTATTGATAGGAATCTGTGTGAAGTTGAGGCGGCAGATACAAGATCCTACAACCGCTCACTAAATGTTGTTGTTTGCTAAAATTTGAAAGTATATATACATCAATGACAATCAATTCTGCATACCGTGAAGCAAAGGAGATAATGGACAGCTGCCTCAATTGCTTTCTTCTCATCAACAAGGTCGATGCGCATTCTCTAATTCCAGAAAAAGAGATAAAAGGAAGTGTTAATACTTCTGGCCTATCTAACAAAATAAAATTCTTTTAAAACTTTCTACAAGTTTTTCTCATATATAAATACATAATACTTAATTCGTTTACCTGTGCCATTTTGAGGACGGGTTGGTGGAATAAGGGATGCAGGGCACCACCTTTGCTCGGGCTAGAAGCTAAATGCTTTGCTGCAAAAGCGATAAGACGAGCGGGTGCTGACATGATGATGAACAACTAGATTAGTGCAAGCAAGAATTGTTGTGAAGCAGAATGCAAATACATATATATGATGCTGACAGCTAATTATTGAAGCAGAATGCAAATACATATGATATATAATTTGATGCATGCTAGGAGTGTCAATAGACGGGACAAATCATGTCTGGCGTCCAAGTTGGACTCGAGCCTACTTTTACACAAAGCAGCTAATACTTCAACCTCACTGTCACTTTGTTAGTAGATTGGCGATGCAACTGGACCAACTTATCGACTCCAAATTGAACAAACCAGCTAATATATAATACTTCAACCTCTCAACTCCAAAGTCTTATCCAAGTAGACAAACCAACAACTACTTCAATAGGCCTAAAGTGAAAAAAATTTGAAAACTATTCACATTCCTTCCCTTATTAAATTTTACCACACGGGCCTTTGCTCAACCTTAAATCTACGATTTGATTTTCTATGGATTTCAATGGCCCTAAGTATTTGTGTCTATCATTAGTGAGAATGATGGGCAATTTCTAATGCTAAAGGACTCTACTAGCAATGGATATACACCATTCTGGGGTTTAGTCACACAACAGTGCCAACGCCATAACATAAAGTGTTAAGCTTTCTAAGAATTAATCACAAAATTAGAACTCCAAAAAAGACTTACCATTCAGCATGATGATGTTGATTGTCGAGAATTGAAAATCCTGTGAAAAAAGGCAAGAGCTTTGAATCACAAAGTGCTGTATCAGAAATTGAATAGTATAAGGTAGGGTGGGTGTGGGTATATATAGAAGAATAAGTAGGGGGAGGCGTAAATCCTAAGCCAAACCAGAATTGGATAAATTTAGGCCTCGACCCATTAATAAAAATAAAAATTAATAGTAATAATAAACATATTAGGAATAGGAAACGTATTGCCCGGATAAATAGCAACTACCAAATGGGCTTCAGATGGGGGAAGAAGAGAGATAGGGGATCAGCGGATAAAGGACAGGAGGGTGACGGAAAAGGAGTCAGTTACCGGCGAAGCGAAACCGTTGGTCTGAGCTTGATGCAGATGTCGGTCGGAATTTGGGGAATTTGATCTTCTTATGTGAGTACCCAAAGGTTCTCGATCGTGTACGGGAACCAGGGTTAAAACTTCATTGTGTTATGTCAGTTTTGCCCTCGATACAATTCATGGGCACTCCCTAAGCTGACAACTTAGAGCTTGTTTGGATTAGCTGATAAGTATTAGGTGCTAAAAAATATTTTTAAGTGCTGAAATTGATTTAGAACTTGTTTGGCCAAGTTTTTGAGATGCCAAAAGTATTTTTTTTTCCTTCAAAAAAGTACTTTTAAAAAAATTTAAGTTGTTTGGCCAATACCGAAAAGTACTTTTGGCCAGCAGCCGAAGTAATTTTTCTGCTTTTGGAAAGAAGTAGAAAATTTTTGCTTCTTCCAAGAAGCAGAAGCAAAAGTGAAAAATTAATTTATTCAAGACAAAACTATCATCACCATAAATTTATATTTTCTAAATTATCCCTTACTAATTAAAGTTTTTTCTTTTCATTTTTGTTTCTAATTTTTACCATTCTTTTAAAATTAAAGATATCATATAAAATTTTATTTTAAGACTATGAAGGTTATGTACGCAACAACTAGTTATTAATAAAAAAATCAAGAGGATTGACTTCAACAGTGGAATTCTTCTTTCCTTGTTATGGAACCCCAAACCTATGATCAACAACAAGATAATTCAATCCCCCCAAAACCCCCAGATATTGATCCAAAATTCACCAAACCTAGCTTCAAAGACATGCTCATCACTCAAGATCCGATGTTGTTTGCAAACCTAGGAAATGATCATGACAAAAGCTCCATATTAATGGATCAAGATGATCAATCAAATACTCAATCCCTCTTGCCAATCTCAGAAGGTATTAAGTGTATCTCACTTTCCCCTGAGGATAAAACACGCATCTATGAGCCATGGAAGCATGCTATCATCATCAAATTGGTGGGCAAACGTATGCTACATCACTACCTAAAGAAAAAAATTCAGGAACTTTGGAAGCCATCTGAGGACTTCCAACTAATTGACTTAGGAATGGACTACTACATCATAAAATTAAAAAAAAAGGAGAACATGGAAAAAGCTATGCAACAAGGACCTTGGTTTATAAATGGATATTTCCTCTCCATTATCCATTGGAAACCAAATTTTGTTGCAACTAAAGAGAGGGTCACCAAATCAGCTGTTTGGATTAGACTTCCTCGGTTACCCACTGAATTTTATGATGCAAAAATTTTGGAAAAAATTGGTAATGCAATTGGTCGGCTACTAAAAATAGACGTATGTACATCAACAACTCTCCGTGGTCGCTATGCAAGACTATGTGTGGAATTATCTCTTGACATGCCAGTCCAACCTTCCATCTATGTTGGCCATCACAAGCAAACAATCCATTATGAAGGGGAGAACTTCCTTTGTACAAAATGCGGCAGACTAGGACATATAGCACAAAAATGCCCATTTTTTCTTCAACTCAATAAGAACATTCCAAATGAAATTACATGCAAGGACCCTCCATCCTCAAAGGAAGGTGATCAAGAAGTCTGGACAACAGTTTCTTTTTAAAAAAAGAAACAAAATACTATGAAAGCCACCCCAAGATACCCCATCCCGGATAAACAAAACACTGGCCCAGGTATTCCTGTTAAGCTTTTCAATGCTACCACGGGTAAGTATTTGGATACTAAATTTTTTTAATACATATCTAAAAATGTTAATCAGTCTATGCATTCTCCTCCTTCTATGCTTAGAGACCAACTAAATTTGCCCATGGAAAACCACTATTCTATTCTAGACGACGAGCTAATGGTTTTGGATGAAACCACTAATGAAACCAATAAACAGACCTCTATTAACACTAATAATTATCCTATTAAGGAATTACCTAGTGACCAGCTAATGGTTTTGAATGAAACCACCTATGCTCTTAAAAATAATCAAGCTTCCTCTATTACTAAAAACCTCACTAATGAACAATTGTCTAAATTAGCTACTAATTCTGCCATAGAACAAAAAAACGTGGCAAGCAACACTAATCCTACGCAACATTTGGCAAAGTTGGCCATGCAAAAAAAACTCAAGAAATGACTTTTCTACCCCTACTAAAAAACAAGGTACAACTACTAACTCTACCCTCCCTAGAGGAGACGAAAGTAATCAAGCATTTGTTAACCACTCACCCAAGCAAAATCTATTACCAAGATCCGACTACCATCACCTCCCAAAGCATGTTAGCCAAATGGCCATTGATTTAGAAACATCTTGCCAAATGGCCAATGAACCCCCACACGCAAAAGAATTGGAAAGCCACCCTATAAACACTCCCCTTGAGGAAGCACAAAACCTACAAAAGCTCTTTCCAATTATTAGCCCCCCAACCAATCCCCAACAATCATCCAAGAGTCACACCCCCACGCCTGCCCTAGACCTAATTAATAGTGTGGATACTCAAGATGCCAACCATTGCTTCAGCCAGCCGGAGAAGACAAAGGCTTCTCCAAATTCTTCGACAAACAAGATTAACAATGGAAAATCTACCACTACCCAACCCTCAACCAGTCAATCCCCAGATCATCTATGTCCAACCACCCCAAGCTCAAAATTACCAACCTGTCTCATGGATGGAGATGGGCCTCATGGGACATGCATGCTCGTTCAACATCCAAGTGAATGGCCAAGACACTGTGATCATACTACACGACACTCAATATCTAGCCCAACTAGTGACAGAGGGCATGAGGTTGGCTATGAAAAACTACTTGAACCAAGCTTGGCTAAACAATATACTTCAACCCCTAGCCCCGTCAGTGAACCCACAGTTGGTCCATGCAATGAGGAACCAATGGAACCTCCCACCCCATTTCAATCCAATATACCCACAGAATGCCCTAATGGATATGCCTTTCTTCATGCTGGAGAACATCTCCCAACTAAACCCCATTCTCTTACCATGGGAGCAGCCACAGCCACCCCAAGCAACTCCAACTCCACCACCACCCCCATCCCTACCATCCAGAAAATATCCAAGAACCAGTGGAGGAAGCAATGGGAGAAGAGGAAGAGCCACTGAACCTCCTCTTAGAACGAGTCCTAGAAATCTCAAGACTAGACGGGGTAAAAGTGTTTCTCTTTTCGGAGGGGCAAGAGAAGAGGCATGTGCTCAGTTTCCCATTGGTATTTTACAAATGCTCGATGGACATACGACCTCCTCAATCCAACCGTAGGAAATCGAGCTATGATCCTTGTCCCGTCTCTTCGGAGGAATCCGGTGATGGGGGAGGTAAGAGAAAATGGGAATCCAGCCAACCAAAACCTCAACTTATCCATGAATAGGCCAACCAATATCATTATTTGGAACATTAGAGGAGGAAATAATGACACCTTTAGAAGAAACTTTAGCGACATGGTGGACACTCACAGGCCTTGCTTAGTAGCTTTGTTAGACACTAGGATGGGTAACCATTTGGAGCTTTTGGATGATTATGGTTTTACTGAGTTCGTGGAAGTCCCAGCGGAGGGACAAGCTGGAGGAATTGTTGTGCTATACAATCACGAAATGGTCACTGTGCAAAACTTTGTACGTAGAGATCAAGAAATCCATGCCACTATTGAGGTAAACCCTATCCGCCAAAAATGGCTTCTTAGTATTGTTTATGCTAGCACTAATATTTTATGTTGTAATAAAATGTGGGACAATATTCAAAGTCTTAGTGAGAGCTTTAAGGGACCTTGGCTTTTAGGAGGTGACTTTAATGATATCCTTAGTTCAAATGAAAATTTTGGTGGTAATCCTATTAGATATAGTAGAGCTAAGTTCCTTTGGTCAAAAATTAACCATTGTAATCTAATTGATCTAGGGTACAAAGGTTCAAAATATACTTGGTCAAATCTTAGACACAAAAATAGAGGTTTGATAATGGAAAGATTGGACAAGGTATTTGGAAATGAGGATTGGATTAATTTATTTCCAAAAAGCTCCATTATTCACATACCTAGAACACATTCGGATCATAACCCCATTCTAGTTGAATTAATCCACAAAAGAAATACCCTTTATAAACCTCCTTTTCGACTGGAAACATATTGGTGCAAGCACCCGTCCTTCAATTCTCTAGTTCAAAATAACTGGAGTACTAATGACTTTATTAAGGATAGTACCTCCTTTAAAGATAAAGTAATACAATGGAAACATCTTACTTTTGGTGATATCATGGGGAAAAAAAGAAAATTTTTAGCCCGGATTCAAGGAATAGAAAACTCCAACCACTACCCTTATAGTACTTTTTTACAAGAACTACATTTGAGCCTCAAAAAAGATTTTAATGATTTATTACTCACAGAGGAAGACTATTGGAAATTACGGTCAAGAATTAATTGGTTGAATGAAGGTGATGCCAACACTAAGTTTTATCACATAATGGCTACTAATAGGAAAAGAAGGAATAAAATTAACTATTTCAAAGATAATGAAGGAAATTGGATAAATGACCCTAATTTAGTAACAACCCATGTTACTTCTCCAACATTTTCGCAACTTCTCATGTTAAGTCTAGTAGAGTTAGCCCCCTAACAAATGTCACTCAGCATGTTATAAACTTGCAAAACCTTGATAAACCCCTCTAGATATTGAAGTCAAGCAAGCTATTTACTCTTTCAAGCCTTTTAAGGCACAGGGACCAGATGGTCTACACCCCTTCTTTTTCCAAACATATTGGGGCTTAGTAGGTCACTCTTGTGAGCACGTGATTTTTGCTTCACGAAAATTACTCCAAAGAAATCGAAAAATAAAACAAATGTCATTTGGGTACAGTTTTAAGAATTTGCGCGACATCTGTGGATAATTACTCGTGCTTTGTCCGTAAATATTTATCTTGTTTAATTAATTAAAAAAATATACAAAAATATATGTTGCATGCACATTTTGGGATTTAATTGTGCACTTAGGAATTAACTGAACCATGTTTTGATTTTAAAAGAAAGAAAATTACAAAAAAATACGTATTTGTTGTACTGTTGTCATTTAATGTACAATTGTGTGATTTTTGTTTTAATTGATATTTGGTCTAGTGTGTTAATTATTAATTAAGAGTTAATTAATATTTTGTAGGTTTTACAACTTATTTTAGAATTTTTGTTAATTGTTAATTAAAAGAAGAAAAAAAGAAAACAAGTGAAATAAGGAAGAAAATCGGAACTGGGCCGCTTAATTGGACCCAAAAAATCAGGCCCAAAACACTGTCTCTACCCGGTCCAAGTCAACCCACCTCAGAGACGTCCAAACAACGTCGTTTTGGTCACACTTTATCTGGGCCGTTGATCTCAAATTGATCAACGGCCAGGATTAACCCTTTACTACCCGTTCCCTGTACCCGACCCGTTACCCAGTCTAACCGGACTCCCTGTTTAACCAAACGGAGTCGTCCCCTGCTAAAAAATTGATACTGGCCGTTGATCTTGGATGATCTAACGGCCCAGGATCATTTCCCCACCCCGTATATAACCCTAATCCCTTACCCCACGCCCCCAAACCAAACCC
>NC_031995.1:38588279-38613338 GCF_001879085.1 Nicotiana attenuata | reverse complement strand
CAACCTCCAAACCCTAGCGCCGCCCCCATCCCCATCGCCTGAAACTCGGCGGCCTGAGGTCCGATGACCTTCAAATTAACACCCCTTAAGCATCTAACCACCCCCAATCCAAATCTCGGACCCGTTAACTTCGAATCATCCCCCATCGTCTCGAATCTTCATCTGAAGATTCGAGCAAAACCTGGACCTATCTCAATCCACCCCAAACTCACACCACGGCACCCCCTGACCTCCCTCGTGCCCAAACCACCTTTGGTTCCGCTCGAATCGTGCTAGAACTGTTCGAATCCCAAATCGAACCAAAGAACCCTAGAAAAACCGAAACAGGAATTTGTCCGAGTTAAGGGGAAATTTGACGTTCTAATCGACCTTAGTCGAATGTTCTCAGTCGAGAACACTCGATTAAGGTCCGTTTGGACCTCAAAAGTTCGAGTCGAAATTCAAAGGGGAACCGTGCGGAGTTAGCCTGTAATTTTGAGGTATCTTCCTTCTTTTTTTTTCTTTTCTACTAGTTAAAAATATTAATTTAATTAAATTGTGATCGATTTGGTTGAACATATTAGATCGTATTATTTTAATAAATTTCAATTGTCATCTTATTTGTTAATACTATATACCCAATAATAAGATCTCTATTAAACAAAAAAAGGACTTATATAGTCATCGAATAATGTTTTTGCTCTATATTTTTTTATATTATATTATATTATCCAATATTTAGTATTACAACATTGTTAATATAAATTTTTATTAGCATATTTCTTTGTTTAATATTTTTATCCGCTACTCCTCTTAATATAATAGAAGATATATATTTTATTAATCTTGAAATATTATTTCGTTTTAAATTTTATTCTATCAATAATATTATCTGAATTTTGATAAATAGATACACTTCTTATTTCAAAAATAAAAAGAAAATGATTCAAGAAAAAGAAACAAAGAAATTAACTAACCTAAACCAACCGTTACCTACGCCTGAGTAGTTAATTTTAGGTAAGTTAATTATTTTTCTCTTTTTTAATTTTTCTTTTTTCTCTTTTCTTTGTTTAAAATAAAAAGTGTGCTTATCCTTTTAAATCCTAGTTCCACATGAAAACTACCCAAAAAGTTGTGCTGAATTGATATGTTCGAGTTACTAATAAGATGAAAGGAGGAATAAACAACAACAAAATGAGCATAATATTTATTTAAAATATTTTCTAAGTTACTAAATATGTATTAGTTGACAAAATTTTAAGATATATAACCAATTTTAAATTTTTATGGAATTAAAAATCCATTAAAAGATAGCCAAAAGCTACAAAAATAAGTTAACCCATATGCATCAATTACCAAAATTTTAGGAGATAAAATTAGTTACCAAAATCTTAGGAAATATAATTATTTTTTATTTTTGTGGCATTAAAAATCAATTAAAAAGATAACCAAAATCTACGGGAAATTTTTTTATCGCACATGTATAAGTTATAAAATTTTGGAGATTTTAATTTTTATTTTTTGCATTAAGGAGTTTTTTTTTCCAAATAACTTTCTAATTCCTATTTTGTGAAGCATTGTCTTGAGCAATGCCAAATGGATTATTATTAGGCTGCCACTTGGCTGGCGTAATCTCGATGCTTTTGCTTATGTTTTTCTATATAGATAAAACAAATGCCCAAAAAACGTGGAAGTCCATCTTGATGTTAATTGAGTTGGAGTATAAAAATTCAATAGTAAAAAATATTAATTTATTTAAATTATGATCGGATATGTTTGAACATATTAGACTGTGTTGTTTCAATAAATTTCAATTGTTATTTTATTTGTCAATACGATATACTCAATAATAAAATCTCTATTAAATTACAGGGAGTTATGCTGTCATCGAATAACTTTTTTATTTTGTATTTTTTTTTATTATATTAAACAATATTTAGTATTGTTATATTGTTAATAGAAAATTTTAGGTTATTTTAGGTAAGTTCATTTCTTTGTGTCTTTTTCTTTTTTCATTATCATTTATTTTATTTTTAAATTAAAATTGTATGTATCCATTATAATCCTAGTTACACGTGAAAACTACTCTCAAAGTTACGTTGAATTGATGTACTCGAATTACTAATAATATGAAGGGAGGACCAAACAAAATAAAATGAACATAATTTTTATTTGAAGTGCTTTTAAATATGTATCAAGTACCAAAATTTTAGGAGATATAATAAATTTTTAATATTTATTGCATAAAACATCCATTAAAAAGATAGCCAAGCTGCAAAAAATAAGTTAATCTATATGTATCAATTACCAAAATTTAGGAGATAAAATCAGTTACCAAAATCTTAGGAGGTATAATTACTCAATTTTAAATCTTGTGGCATTACAACTCAATGAAAAAGATAGCCAAAATCTACGAAAAACAAAATTTATCGCATATATATCAGTTACCAAAATTGTTAGGAAACATAATTTTTTTTAATTTCTTTTTGCATTAAAATGTAAGAGTTTTTTATTTCAATAACTTTGTAAATCCTAATTATGAGCGCATGAATCTGAAAAAGAAACCAAAAAATAAAAAGGGAAAACCGAGCAATTTTTTTGGCAGTGAACCCCTCTCTAAATGCCATGGACCTAAAACGAAATAAAGAAAATTCAATAAAAAGTTACAGCTCCATAAACACAAAGTAAAGAATGAAATTCACCTTCTGAATAACAACAAAAACTAAAAATAAAGCCATACTTTGTGCGTATCAAAATTTCTTGAAATTCTTTTGTCCAAATACATAGAAGCATTAAAGGAAAGTTAGAACGGGAAGAAGGTATTTACAAAATTGAGTAAGAAATGCAAAAAGATATGATGAAAAAAGGGGAAGAGGGAAAATATTTTGCTTTTATCAATAGATTCAATACACATTAATTGCAGGGGAAGGATAAAAGAATAATATTGTCCATATAAATGAGCTTCAATCTTCTTCTATATGCATTAATTGCAAGGCAAGGGTAAAAGAATTATATTATCCATACAGATCAACTTTCTTTTTCTATACGCATTAATCGCATTGCATTACTTGTCCCAATGCCCGTTCCATATAAATAGCCTGAAAAAAGAGAAAATACGTTATTCTTTTTCTAGAAAAAGATGTAGCATATCAAAACAAAAGAAGAAGAAGAAAATATGTAGGTTTTTAAAGAGTGTATAAGACGAAAAAATAAAAGAAATAAGTTCATCTTTTTCTCGCATTGCATTACTCCTTCCACTGCCCATTACCCACAAATAGCCTGAAAGAAGAGGAAAAACGTTATTCTTTTTATCAGCAAAAGCTGTAACATATCGAAACACAAAAGAAGAGGGTAAAATGTAGACTTTTTTAATATTACATAAGACAAAAAATAAGTTTCATCCAACCTGGCATAAAGCAAAATTAGCAATAGGAATGAATAAAATCACAAACCTTCTTTCTAGAAGAAAGGGATAACCTAGAAAGCAAAGCCGTAATAAACTATTAATTGGTAGATGTAGGAGAAGATCACGTTAAGATCCAAATTATTATTACATTCTTATTTCAAGTAATGTGATTAAAAAGATTTGAATTTTGAAAATGACGTCATAGCCTAAAGAATCTTACACACTTCCATGAAAAAACTAAAATCAGCATTAGGATATACACAATCATAAATATCCATTGAATTGTTATGATAAAATTCTAAGTGATATAACTACAACAACAATGATGCATAATAACCTGCACTTGGTGCCAAAAATCTCATGAACGAAAATCTATGAAAACCTGCAAAAAGAGAAACAAAAAAAAGAGAGAGAAAGAGAGAACAGTTATCAAAAAATTAGAGGTGCGAATATTTTGGAACACAAAGAGATGCAAGAAGTGGAAAAGAACGGTTTCAATTAGTGAACGGTTTGAATTTGAATTCGCAGGTTATTTTTTTTTTTTTGTGTGTGTGCCTATTTTCTAGTTTAAAATAATTTTAAACTCCAATTACTGTGGTTATGCCAATTGCGATTTTAAATAAATTTGAAACTCCAACAAAGTTGGAGAATTGTCCAAAAAATGTACACATGTCAATTTAATGTTATGCCACTTGTCATCATAACCTTGCTTTGCCTCTCCTATTATATATAAGTAGATTTTTGTTGACGTTTATTTTTTTTAAGCCCCGTCGTATGTCATCATCTTTTATTCATTTTTTCTCCTTCTCATCAGACCTTTTATTTGGTCCAGTTTCATCATAGCTTCTGTTTGTTGTCGATTGTCACTGTTATAATCGTTGAATCAATTTTAATAGCTTCGTCGAATAGTTAGTTTATAAGTTCTGTATTTTGTCCAAAGCCGCATGAATCACCCTGTTGTTTGTTGTTAACTGTTAAATGTCATAATTTGTATAGTCGATGGCATAGGTGTCGTCTCATTGGCTTCATTTCGTTTTATCTCTGTAATTGATTGGTTTTGGTGCTTGAATGTTGTTGAAACAGATTAGTTAATGGCGTTCTTTGGTTTGTTTTTGTGAGCTTCCAACTGATGAACCATTAGATTAAGGAAATGGTGAACTGATTAAACTAATGAAATAGTTTAATCAGTAATGGGGGGTTGATGACTGATTAAAACACTCTTAAGGTCAAAAATCAGAAGTCAGGGCACGCTTGAAATTTAAATCAGACTGCCCATGTTAGACAATAAAATAATAAGGTTAAGGGATGATGGGTACTGACAGTTCTTGTTGAGTGCTTATAGAATAATCAAGAATAGTATGGGAGGGTTAAAAGGTAGTGATTAAACAATTAGTACCCATAACCTCTGAATTAAAACAAGACATACTGTAGTGGCTGTCAGGGAATATTGAAAAGGTTTTCTGATTTTTGAAATGCTCTTAGTAGCTGGACAGTTAGTAGAGTCTGGGTATAAATAGGAGTCATTTGGGACTAATTAGAGGAGGGGATTTTTTTGAACACTAAAGATTCTGAGTATAAACTGAAATCGACTGGCTTTTAAATCCAAAAAGGTCAAAGATTGAGGAAAAACGGAAGAAATTTGTTTTCTTTTACTGCTGAAAATCAGTGTTAGTATTGTCACTATTTCATTAAAAAAATTAGAGTGCTTTTGCTTTGGTCTTGAAGAGAATTGGGGGGAAGCTTTTAGAGAGTTTAAGGAGATCATTTTAAAAGTGGTTAAAGAGAGCATTTTGAGGGAGTTTAGGCAGCCAGTGAGTTGAGTTGGCACTGTTCCATTGAGTCTCGATTCAGCCTCCAATTTAGTAGTTGATCCTGATATTCCTTCCTGACTTCAACCTACTGGGGTTTCTTTTGGGATCTACTGGATCAGTCTTGTGGTTTATTTCAAGTTCAGTAGGGACTATTTGTGTGTTGATTGTTGCTGTCGGTTTCTATTGGTATCACATTATTCCCGGGTTTGGTCTGTTGCTGGTGTTGCTGTTATTTGCTGTGTTGCACTGCTGCTGACTTCTTCTTTATTCCTTTGTTCACTCCAATCCAGGTACACAACTGAGTTCAATTTGATGTAGCCTGAAGATGTGAATATGAAATGAAAGTGTTCGGGCCCCCTAATTATTTGGTGTTGTATCTGTAGTTCAGTAGATATAGATGATAAGTAGTCGTATAGTCCAATTTGATCTATAACTTAATAAAATGTAAACTGTGAAGTTTGTACCTAATTTGGACTGTTTAAAGCTGTTAATTCATGTTCATTAGTGGTAGATTTAGTATAGTTTAGTACTGATCTCAGTTAACACTGAGTTAAAAATCAAATACCAGTAGTGTTTAGACTTAGAATTAATTCAGAAGTCAACATGGGGTACTCAGTCCGATTTCAGGTTAAGCGTGCTTTTAAAGTAGCCAAACATGTTAGTATTTGATGTCCTCTCCTTTGTTCGTTAAGTTCACTATTTCGATGCAGGAACAAATAATTGCCTGTTAGTGGTTAATATCAATAGTTTACTTGAATTTGGATCCTTTAACTTATTCATGAATGTTAGCAGAATCAAATAACCAAGTCGTTTAGTATAAAGGTAGATCCAACATTTAGTGGAATTTAAGGATTCATCGTCAATTAAACAAACAGGGTAATAGGAATTTTAGTCTAGAATCCAATTGGTCAAATGTTGATTAGATTGAGCAGGCAAGCGTTATTTTTCATTATGGGCAAGAATGATTAAAAGATTTGGTTTCACATGAGTCCAATAGGCCCAAGTACTAATTATTGAACTATAATTAATTAGGACTTCTCCTTTTATTATTAGAGACAAAAATAGATAGAAAAATCATAGTCACTTTAGGATATCCTTAAATAAAGAATGAGACGAGCCTCACCAAATAAAACGCATAAACTGCGGGGCCCTCATTAATTGTATATACAAAAATACTTAGATTTCGGGAGGGGCCATTTAGCGAATTTCACGGCCTTTCCAAAATAATAACGCGTTAGACTCTTTAGGCGCGTATTTTAATAATTCTTACCTTCTTAAACTCGGGTACACATTTATGTGACCCAAATTCAAATCTCAATGGAGTCGAAATATGTCAATGATCACGGGTACATTGATGTGACGTGGTTTAAGATGTGTTTTCACGACGTTGCAATTCTTATAAAATAATGATAATCAAAGGCGGATACAAGGTAAAAATGCATATAGGTTTGAGCATGTACTAAAATCAGATAATTAAGCCGGAATAACAGTTAAGCGACCGTGCTAGAACCACGGAACTCGGAAATGCCTAACACCTTCTCTCGGGTTAACAAAATTCCTTATCCTGATTTCTGATTCGTAGACTGTAATATGGAATCAATTTTTTTCTCGATTCGGGATTCAAACCGGTGACTTGGGACACCATAAATCTCTCAAGTGGCGATTCCAACTCTTAATAATAAATCCCGTTTCGATTGTCCTTTAATTGGAAAAACTCCCTCTACCACGTCCCTTCGCGGGGTGCAGTACCACCAAAAGGAGGTGTGACAACTCTGTAATAAAAATGTGCCATGACATCTTTGAATCCCAAATTATCCCCAATGAACTTAACAAGACCTATCTGTGCCTCATCCCAAAAATTCCTAATGCAAATCACCTAAACAACTTTAGGCCAATTGGTCTATGCAATACGGCCTATAAGGTCATCACCAAAATCCTTGTCAATAGACTTAAGCCCTACCTTGACCACCTTATTTGCCCTTACCAAGCCAATTTTATTAAGAATAGGAGAGCTTCAGACAATGCCATAACCATTCAAGAGCTTATCTCTAGAATCCATAAGCAAAAAGGCAATCAATCTCACATGATTCTTAAAATTGACCTTGAAAAAGCCTTCGACCGATTAGAATGGTCTTTTGTGCACCATACCCTAAATTACTTTAATTTTCCTTCTAAATTTAAGAAACTCCTGTTAAGTTGCATCTCTACAAGCTCAATTTCCATTTTGGTAAATGGTTCTACCACCAAATACTTTCAACCTAGCCGGGGAATCAGACAAGGAGACCCTATCTCTCCATATATTTTCATTTTATGTCTCGAAATGCTCTCAAGATTCATAAATCACTAGGTGGATATTAGGAATTGGGACCCTATGACTTTAGGAAAAAAAGGCCCTTCCTTTTCTCATCTATTTTTTGCAGATGATCTAACCCTCATGGCCAAAGCCAACCTTAAATGAAGTAGTACCATAAAAAAAAGGCTAGATCTTTTTTGTACTCTATCAGGACAATCCATTAATACAAAAAAATCTAAAGTCATCTTCTCTAATAATTGTCATCTGCCTCTTACAAAAGATATTACCAACATACTAGCTATAAATAGAACTGACTCCTTTGGGACATACCTGGGGTTCCCCATCCTAAACAAACACCCTACCCCTAAGGACTACTAATTTATAATAGATAAAATGAGAGCAAAGCTTGCCTCCTGGAAAGCTAAATTCCTAAACATAGCTGGAAGGACTACCCTCTCTCATTCCTGTTTAAATACCATCCCAAATCACTACATGCAATATACTCTATTACCTATGTATATTCTCAAAAAAATTGATAAGATCCAAAGAGACTTTATATGGGGTAGCACTAGTGAAAAACGTAAACTCCACTATATTAATTGGTCTACATTATGCCAACCAAGAGATAAAGGAGGTTTGGGTCTTCACAAAGCCATAGATAAGAATGTGTGTTCCTTAGCAAATTTAGCTTGGAGGGGTATTACCAACACTAACCTTATCATTAATTCTTATGCAAACCCTCAGTATGCCAAGAAAAAATCTTTTATATGGAAAGACTTGTTAAAAGGGTGGGAAGTATGCTCCAAGGGTATTACTTGGCAATTGCACCATCATTCCAAAATAAACATTTGGGAATCCAATTGGATCCCCAAACTAGGTAGCCTTAGAAACTCAATAGAAGGCCCCCTTTCCAGAACTGATCTTAAGCTTACTATTTCAAATATTTTTGATGGCAAAGACTGGCACCTTGATAGAATATCGTTAAACCTACCCGTTGTCATTAAGAAAAAAATTGTCACAACCAAAATACGTAGTAATGCCCCCGTTAGGGACACCCCTACTTGGTCTCTTAATACCAAATGCATCTTCACAACAAATTCTTGTTACACTCTTTTGCATAATAATATTGAGAATAATTTAGACTTCCAATGGATTTGGAACCTACCATGCCCCAATAAAATGAAATTTCTCCTATAGCAATGCCTCCACAACAGAATTCCTTGTAGACAATACTTGGCAAAAATTGGCCTCAATATAGACCCCCATTGCCCTGTTTGTAGAAACCAAGTAGAGGAATCTATCTTCCATATCTTTCTGGAATGCCAAGCAATAAACCATTTTTGGAATGCTTTTGGTTGGAATAGCCCCTATAATAATAATGGTGAACACTGCTTTTGCAATTAAAAAATCTCAACATAAACTTCACTAACCCCTTGATAAGTTGGAACCTCTTCCTCCCCTTTGCAATCTGGCACATATGGATAAACAGAAACAATGACAATCATAACAATACCAATTTATCCATAAATTAGCAAAGCTATGGAATTTAATCTCCTAACGGCTACCAATATCATCCATGCTCCTTAACTGCTTATTAAGGTTAAATGGCATAAACCTCCAATTGGATGGTACAAACTAAGCATTGATGCAGGCTTCTCCAAAGGACAATAAAAATGTGGGCTAGGTGGAGTCATTAGAAATGACAAAGGAGACTGGATCGTAGGATATGCCAAAGGGGCCAATGCTTATAGCTCCCTCCATGCAGAAATAAAGGGCCTACTAGAAGGATTAAAAACAGCTCATGAGTGGGATTTGTTTCCACTGGAGATTGAAACAGACTCCACGGAGGTGATTCAATGTGTACAACAAGGGCACCATCTATTCACTAACATTTTATTAAAATGCAGGTTGTTAATGCACCAAGAGAAGCAGGTAACCCTCAGACACGAGTTCCGGCAAGGAAATAAGATAGCTTACAAACTTGCATGCATGGGATCTGATAATCCAAGGAAGAAGAAAAAAGTTTTTGCTGCCCCACCAGAAGAAGTGTTATCCCTTCTATATTTGGATGTATTAGATAAGATTATTTTTGAAAAACATTTGTCGTATGATGCTTGTAACTTGTTAGCAAGCCTAGGTAATTATAGTATCCTATGTGATACTAACTACAACTCTTATGTAATGAACGCTCCTTAAGTTTTAATATATTTACTTCCTGTTGCTAAAAAAAAAAACTAGTTATTAATATATATATATATATATTCCTGTTTGCTCAAAAAAGATATCAAATACTTGAATCATATTGTAACTTTCCAAATTCTTTATTGACTTTTCTTGTTTTTGATTTGTTCTTTGTGTAATGTCTTGTAACTTTCCAAATGATCTTCTTCGTTTTTGACACTAAAGTAAATTATCTATATCCTTGTTTGGATTATCAAATCTCTTCCTATACAAATAATCATTTATAATTTCTTCTGCTATATGCTATTACTTCTCGAATCTTTAAAACAGTTGTCAAATCTAATTTGTGAAAATTACCTACAAATAGGTAATAAATTTACAATTCCAACGCATAATCTATCTATATATTATTAAAAGAAGAAGAAAAAGGATCACACATTAAGCCAAGTGGCAGCCTGACAATAGGCCACTTGGCAATTTAGGACATAGTTAGTAAGGTTATGTAATATTAATTAGTTTCTTTTTGAATTTAAATTTACGACATTTCAAGGGGTCATCCCATAATATAGACACACGACGACTTAAGTATTATAGTTTATGACTGTTGGGTAAGGAAGAAGATCTAGTATATAAACTAAGTGAGATGAAAAAGAAAATGGGCGGGAAACAGATCCACACACATACATGCTCTCTGAGAGGAGGGGAGATCTTCATCTCCCTCTCTTTCCACCAAGGAAGAAGAATCAAGCTAAGGAAGCTCATATCCTCAATTTATATCGTTAATCTCATCACGACAATTGTACGAGGTTTTACCTTGTTAAAGATCAGCGACCCTCTTCATCTGTGTATTCTTCATTGATGTTCAATGTTATGAAAACCATTATCCTCTTATTATATAATGGGACTTAATCGATGTTATAGTTAAATCTTATACTTGCTTTGCTTGATTACACTCATATCTTCTATCTCAGATCAAGGGTAAATTATCTTTGGTTAGGATTTACCCAAAACCTTCATATTTAATTAGTTTAACAAAAAGCTCAACACTTATTGGTCAAACAACTTTAGAATAGAGACTCCATCTTCTTTTTCCTCTATAATAACTGAATTTGTGACTCTTATGCTGCATATGCATCCTTGCTAGATAAAAATATTTTGATAATTTAACAGTAAAGTTTGCTTAAAATATTATATTGATTTAGATAGGTATGTAATATGGAAAGAAGTATATAAATTTTACAGTAGGTTGTCTAATCCATTGTCTTTCTTTTCGCCATTCTATTTTCCCATTTTTGATAAAGAATATTATTATGGGTTTCCATTAGTCTCTGTAATATGTGTTTTTCTATTTTCTTGAGAGTCAGAAAATAGGATGAACCCTTTTAGTGTCTTTCGGCATGCAAAAGATCCATCTTCTTTTTTTCTCATGTGCACAGTTGTATGTCAATATATAAGAATTCAATCACATGGAACAAATTAGCTTTATTATTCAAAATTGAGACATTTTATGCTACAACCTTCTAATAAAATAAATAACTAACCTCATGGGTTTTAAAACCAATTCTCAGCCTCCAAGCAAGGTGGAAAAGTGATGTTATGAGATAATTAAGCTTAATTTGAGTTGGAGTAGGGAATAGTTTTAGGTGGTGGGATGCGGACAACATTAGAGTATGCTTAGAAACGAAACATGAAGTTTTTGCACTTCCAATTCTAAATAGGATATTATTACTTTTAGTTCTTGCCAGAATCTATTTATATTCGGGTCAAAAAAGTGTATAATTTTATATTACAGAATGTGTGTGCATATATATACACATAATTTTTCAGCTATTACTTTAAGAGCGGTTATACAGTGTCATTTTTCCATTCTAAATAAACATGTATGTGACTCGCTAACCCTTTTCATGATAATCTCGCATCACTATGATAGTATATTTGTATTTATTTTGCATTCATCGCCATTTTAGTTTTTTAATAACTTTCAGATCATCAAGAAATTATTATCCATCAAAAGTATCGGGTAAATTATCTTACAGCAGGTTACACCCATCATATTTACTTCTCCTATACAGCTTTTGTAAAATGGTCAAGTAAGATATATTTCTACACTATATAATAAGTGAAATAACACAGATTATAAAATCATGTTTACTTCAGCTACCACTACTAGAATTCCGGAAAAAAGCGACCAAAGTTGGTCGCTAAACTAGCGAAAATAATAAAATAAATAGTTGAAACAAAAAAGCGACCAAGGTTGGTCTCTACTTGGTCGCTAAATTATAGTCAAAATGTTGACTGGACTGGTCAGACCTGCTTGGTTAAACGTTTACTGAGATTAGCAACCAATGTTGGTCGCTAAAGTGGGAACCACCTAGAAAATTTTAATAATTATATTATTATTTTAAAAAAATTATAAAATATAAATATATATAATTTAAAATTGGCGACCAACGTTGTGATGACCCGACCCGTTGTCTCGTGAGTTACCGCTCTGTTTTCCCCATTTTCAACTTCTTTATGCTTCATTATCTATATCTTATGTGATCGAGTTGGTTTGGAGTGGTTTTGATATGAAATGAGACACTGAGTCTCTTTTAAGAAGGCTTAAGTTGGAAAAGTCAACTAGATGTTGACTTATGTGTTAGAGGGTTCGGATGTGAGTTACGATGGTTCAGTTAACTTCGGGAGGTGATTTGGGACTTAGGAGCGTGATCGGAATTGGTTTTGGAGATGCGAAATAGAATTAGGCTTGAATTGGCGAAGTTGATATTTTGGCGATGTCCGGTTGGTAGGTGAAATTTTCATCCGAGGTTCGGAATGGAATTCCGAGAGTTGCTGTAGCTACGTTATGTGATTTGGGATATGTGTGCAAAATTTCAGGTCATTCGGACGTGTTTTAGTTAGGTTTTTGATCGAATGAGTAATACGGAAGTTTTGGAGTTCTTGAGCTTGAATCCGAGGGTGATTCGATGTTTTGATGTTGTTTTGAGTGTTCCGAAGGTTGGAACAATTTTGAAAGATGTTATGGGGTGTGTTGGCATGTTTGGTCGAGGTCCCATGAAGCTCGGATAAGTTTTGGAGGAGCTTTTGGAAGATTTTGCCGTTTTGAGCATAAGCATGTAATGATCCAAAGGTCCATTTTTAGTTCTAGAGATTGAAATTTGATTTCGAAACTTCCGGAATTTTGACAATGAATTATAGGAGTGATCTGGAATGTTTGGTTTAATTTCATCAAGTCGCGATTTGGTTTTTGACACGAAACATTTGTTAATTGTTTAACGAGCGAAATGGATATCTCACTGGGCAAACGAGCTCCAAATTGAGTTTCGATCGAAGGGCTATGTTCGTATTATTAGTTGTGACTCATAGGAACAAGAATCATCGAATTCAGAGGTCCCAGGCCCGAGATATGAATTTTTGAGTAAAATTTTTTTCTGAAAATATTTAAGGAAAATGGAAATGAAATTTGATTAGAAAGTGGTGGTATCGGGCCCGTATTTTGGTTCCGGCGCCCGGTACAGGTCTTATATATGGTTTAAGACTTTGTCCCATTTTCCATTTTTACCGATTTGGAGCTCGGATAAGGCGATTCTTCGAGAGATTTTTGGAGAGAACAACGGGGTAAGTGTTCTTAACTCAATTTTGATTATATTACTTGAATCTATTACTAGTTTTGGCGTTTAATCCATAATTTTAATAGAAAATGTTAGAAAACCCTCTTGGATAGAATCATGAATTTGAGGGTCTAAATGTGATGGGAATTGGATAATTTTGGTATGGTTAGACTTGTGGCGAGATGAGGAATCCGATGATGTTAATTTCTAATTTTTTCGAGACGTGGGCTCGAGGCTCAGGTTTTTGCTAATTTCGAGAATTTTAGTATTTTTCGGTTATTTGGAATGGGCTTTGTTCCCATAACATATTATGACGTATTCGTTCTAATTTTGGATAGATTTGACGCACGTGGAGGCCAATTCGAGGGGCAAAGGCGTCGCGAGTTAAAGAAATAGCCGGTTCGAGGTGAGTAATATTTGCAAATGACATCCCGAGGGTTTGAAACCCCGAATTTGCACACCATAGTGCTGCATTGAGGTGACTTGCACGCAGGATAGCGAGCGTGGGGTAGAGCACCGTTGGGGATTGTGACTTGGTCCGTCCCGATTGATGAAATTACTGCGTATTTGACTGAAACTACTTGTTATCATCATAATTTTGGCTGATTGCCATATTTGGGCTTCGTGCCAATTATTTGAACCCTTTGGGGATTGTTGTCGATAATTCCTCACTGATTTAATTATATATTTGAACTTAGTCATGTATTTTTCACTGTTTTAAAAACTCAGCCAAGCTATTATGCCTTAAACACTCGAAATGATATTTTAATAAATTATTTTGGGATGAGCATCACGCTTTATTGTTGCCCGAGCGGCTTATGTGATTATGTTGACTGAGTAAGGCCGAGGGCCTGTATTATGAGGATACTTATGGATCGGGTTGCGCGCCGTAGCAGTGAGCGCGGGTACCGTCTTGGTCAGGTAACAATGACTGACCAGAGCGGACAAACTTTAGACAGTGGTAACAATGGCACTGTAGGACGCGTCTTGGTCAGGTAACAATGACTGACTAGGAATAAATTGATGCCACGAGATGGCTTGATATTGCGGTTGGGCTGTAGGAGCCCCTCCGGAGTCTGTACACACCCCCGTAAGCGCCGTCGACGATAAATAAATGGATGGCTCGGGCTGCACGCCGCAATGGGTACCAGAGTGTACCGTCATATGCATTGCATTGCACTCATGCATTTGTTCTTATCTGTATTATCTGTCATAATATTTCTGCACTTTTATTTCATTAGCTTTTATGCTACTTCTTGCAATAATTACCTGATATCCTGGCATTATCTGTTAACGGAGCGTTGTGCCCGAGGGGCTGACTTCTGTGCTTGTTTGCACTACTTGTTTTGCATTCATTTGCTTAACTGTTGGAAAAAGACATTTTCAAAAGAGGTTTTAAACTGAGCCAAGATATTTCTAAAGATTTCACAGTTTCACTGTTTTTCTCAAAGGGTTTACACTGCTCCTATATAGCAGGATGACTTGCTTTACGTGATTTCTTACTGCTAGTTTTTATTTACCCTTATTACTCACTGAGCTGGAGTATTCACTTTACTCCCTGCACCTTGTGTGCAGATGCAGGTATTTATACACCCGGCAGCGGGTTTTGGTGATTGGAGGCAAGGTTATCAGAGTTTTAGCAAGGTGGCTGTCAGTGTTCGCAGCACCGCTTTTCTCCCTTTTTGTTCATCAGTCCTGTTTTGTATATTTCAGACCTTGTAGTTGTATTTATACTCTAATAGATGCTCATGACTAGTGACACCCCGATGTTGGGCTGAGTTGGGTTGTTATTCCGCATGTTTATAGAATTGTATTGTTGACTACCTAAAGGATTGGAATATTCATCCTTATAAATGACTTATTGATTTATTAAACTGTTAGAGCTAAATTTGAGTAAGCGTCGACTGGCCTTGTCTTCACGAGAGGCGCCATCACGACCGAGTTTGGGTTTTGGGTTGTGACAAGTTGGTATTAGAGCCTAGGTTACTAGGTCTCACGAGTCATGAGCAGGTTTAGTAGAGTCTCGTGGATCGGTACGGTGACGTCTGTATTTATCCTCAAGAGGCTGCAGAACCTTTAGGAAAAACTTCATATTCTTGAAATTCTTATCGTGCGTCCTTGATTCAGCTTGAAAAGTAACTCTTACATTTCCTTCCACGTGATCGTACGCGCGAACGAGCGCTCAGTATTAGATGTGCTTTGATGGCTTGTAATTCCCCGATCGAAGGGCGAGACGTGATCTCTGTGAGTTTGATGTTAGGCCAGTCTGGAGGACTTGAGGCCGGATCTTTGTCTATGGCTTGAGCACTGAGGTACTGATGGTGCGAGCAAGTTTTTTGAACTTATATGTCCGGTATTGTCCCTATTAGTGCGAATGATGGTTGGATAGCTAAGCAATGAGTATGTTAGTACTGCGAGATATATCTATATGACTTGGAAGCGACGAGGAAGGGCTGCAGGATGATAGATGAACTATTAAGTGTTTGATTTTCATTGTGATTGGATATGTAGCCCCGAGTTATGGGCGCGTGAAGAATCTTTTCATGTCTCCTATTTGGAGTGAAGTAAATTTCATGTTACGGTATGAGTTTCGACTCAGGAAGATTAAGTGACTGTGTGATGTGTATGACAGTGGAAGGTATACAAAATGTTAATTGGAGGCAAAACAGGTGGGTTATCTCCTGTGGAGTATTCTAAGGCGGTGTGACCCTTATGTTGTCTATTAGAAATCTCATTTACAAGTGAAGAATATGCGTTGAAATCAAAATTGGGCCACCTAGAGAGTGGGCTTAACTGTTGTGTGAGTGAATGCAAGAATTGCAGAAGAGTTAAAATTCCAGATGATTTGTGTTTCCACGAGCTTATGAATGAGCAATTTCAATCTCACTATGGTATTACGACAACAATAGAGTATATGCGTTATGATTTATTGAGCGCGTTTTGATCTATGGCTTTGAGCCAAGTTGGGGAGTTTGCTATTCATTAAGTTGATTGCACGGATATGTGCTATATTGGTTCCTGTTTGAGGCGTGTTGGTGAGTCAGTTATGGCTTACGGAGATTAAGGTCGACCAGACGGTGGCCAGGCTCGTTTTTATGCTATTCCAGGCAGGACATATGCTATTACTTCAGATGCTACCATTACAGGTATTGTTCAATCTGCCATAAAGATGCCTCTGTATTATTCGATCCCGGTTCCACCTCTTCTTATGTGTCCTCATATTTTGCTCATTATTTGGGTACACCCCGAGAGTTTCTTTCTTTACCTGTTCATGTATCTACCTCGGTGGGCGATACTATTATTGTGGACCGTGTGTACCAGTCATGTGTTGTGATTATTGAGGGTCTGGAGACCCGAGTTGATCTATTTCTATTGAGCATGGTGGACTTTGATGTTATGTTGGGCATGGATTGGTTATCTCTGTGTCATGCTATTCTAGACTGTCATGCTAAGACAGTTACTTTGGCTATGCCGGGTGTACCGCGGATCGAGTGGCGTGGTATGACTGATTATGTTCCTAGCAGAGTATTCTCTTTGTTGAAAGCCCAACATATAGTTGGGAAGGGTTGTCTGCATATCTAGCTTTTGTGCGAGATGTTGGAGCTGAGACTCCTAGTGTTGATTCTATCCCAGTTGTGAGGGATTTTTCATCCATTGCATCGCCCTTGACCAAGTTGACTTAGAAGGGTGCACCGTTTGTATGGTCGGACGAGTGTGAGAAGAGCTTTCAAAAGCTCAAGACAGCTTTGACCACAGCTCCAGTGTTGGTTTTGCCATCAACTTCAGATTCATATACCGTATATTGTGATGCTTTGCAGATGTTTTGTGGCATGTTGAGGAGAGTATTTTATCTAACTCATTGGATGCACTAGTCGAGCTAATTGATGGTGATAACTATACGTTGTGAGCGCGAATGTATGTGAGGTTTGAACTTGTGTGCAAGCACTGAGCCAATATTCATGCTATGAAGATACGTAGGCTATGATATGCCTAGAGTGGGATATTGAGCTTAAAGGTATAATATTTCTCGTATTAGTAACTGTGTTAAGAACTATCTGGAATATACTTGAGATTTCCAAGATGCTAGAGTCCAAAACAAACTTGGTAATTACTAATTCTGCGTTAATGTGCTGGTTTGAGCTGTGACAACATAGTTTTCTCATGCCTACGATATAGAGTCTTATTTATGCCAGTCCAAGAGCATGAGAATCTTATTTCATTCAGCATATACAGGTGTACTTGTTGGATTGCTCCTATATGATATGCTTGGACCAGAGGTCTGTGACCGTGCCAGGTGGATTACGTTATTGGCAACTAAGTTGCTCGTGAAGTTGATGTCAATTTGAGCTATAGAAGAGCCGGTTATGATTATTCTATTCATGTATCTAGGTTCCACTGTGATTGATGAGCTCATAGCATATCGTTGGGATGGTACTTGTGAAACTTGCAAAGCGGCTCTCTCCTTTGAGGTATTTTCTCTTTCTGGGGTAGCCGGATGGTGCAATAGTGAGGTTTACTGGTATGGAGTTGTATTATGTACTCTCCGTGAGTATGGTGATTCGCTTGTGGTACAACTCTTTCATTTGAGTCACTTTTCATGAATTTAGTATACCCGGACTGTTGCTTATTGGTGCGCGTACTGTGCGAGTTATGGCTTAGGCCCGTATTGATGTGTCATATCACCAGAGTTGTGCTGGGTTAGATGAGATTGATGGGATCTAGAATGAATACAAACGGATTCGATTTTAGCATGTTGGGAGGATAATATCGTGGTTCAACTCAAAAATTTGCTATGGTTTTTGCCAAAGAAGAAGTGGCTTCATAAGTGGTTGATCTAAGAAATGGGTATGGCTTACTGTGTGTTTTAGTTATTATTGGCAGTATATAAACGTGTTGAGATGAGACTTTAGTTGATAAGAGTTTTTCTATCAGTATTTGGGTGTTGTGTGCAACTGCTATGATTAGAAGTTATCACTACAAGCGTTTGAGTTATGTGGTCTATAATGTAATTGCACCTGAGGTTGCAAGTATCGGTTATTACAGCTAGTTCGGACTTATTCTGAATATAGATGTGAGGTCCTGACCTTGTGTATGATTTCGGAAATGGAAATGTGGTTCTAAGGTTATGGGCTAGATTGTGTTGTGAAATTTCAGTTACAACGTATTGTCGGACCTATATGAGATAGGATGACGTGGGATCACCCCCGAGTTTATGCATGGTAAGGTTATTCAGCGATTGTTTGGCGTTTGGAACAACTCTGGGCACGTTCGAGGACGAACGTTTGTTTAATTTGGGGAGTGTGATGACCCGACCCGTCGTCTCGTGAGTAACTACCCCGTTCTCCCCATTTTCTGCTTCCTTATGTTTCATTACCGATATTGGGTGCGTTAGAATTGATTTGGAGTGATTTTGATAAGAAATGAGACAATTAGTCTCTTTAAGGAAGAATTAGCTTGGAAAAGTCAACCGGACGTTGACTTGTGAGTTAGAGGGCTCGGAATTGAATTCCGATGATTCGGTTAGTTTCGGGGGATGATTTAAGGATTAGGAGCGCAATCGGAATTTATTTTGGAGGTCCGGTGAAGATTAGCCATTTTGGCGAAGTTAGTGTTTTGGCGATTTCCGGTTGGTAGGTGAAATTTTGATCCGGGAGTCGGAATGGAATTCCGATAGTTCCAGTAGCTTCGTTAGGTGATTTTGGACTTGTGTGCAAAATTTCAGTTGATTCGGAGGTGTTTAGGTCAGATTTTTTGATTCAATGAGAATTTTGAAAGTTTTAGTTTAACTTAAGCTTTGATTTGATGAAACTTGACGATTTTGATGTTAACGATAGTACTTTTATGGTTCGAGCAAGTTTGAATGAGGTAATAGAACATATATGTGTTTTTGGTTGAGGTCCCGAGGGCCTCGGGGTGATTTCGGATGGCTAACGGGCATTTTTGAGTTGGAAAAATGCAGCAGAAAATTGTAGAGAAATTTTGCTCTATGCGATCGCGTAGGTATGTCTGCGATCGCATAGAAGGTTCTGAGAGGGGTGAAGATTTTCTCTATGCGATCGCGTAAAGGGGTCTGCAATCGCATAGGCTTGAGGAGACTGGGCAGTGTGGTCGCGTGGGAACTCATGCGATCGCGTAGAAGGGGAAGGCAGTGTTCTGCGATCGCATGGCCTGTCCTGCGATCGCGTAAGAGGATTTTCAGGGCCTGGATTTTTGGTCTATGCGATCGCAATGGTATTGATGCGATCGCATAGAGGGTGCTACAGTGGTCCGGACAGAACGTTAAAAACATTTTGGTCCGCGACCCAAGCTCATTTCCACCATTTTTGAGCGAGCTTGGGAGCTTTTGTCGAGGGTTTTGAAGAGTTTTGACTGGGAATCGATTGGAGGTAAGTTTTATGAATTAAATACATGATTTTATTGAAGAATCATCCTTGAAATCCATGAAAACATAGCAAAATTTTAAGAAATTAGGGCTTGAGATTGAAACTCTAAAATGGTGATTTGAGGGGTAAATGAACTTCGATTTTTGTGAATTTGGTATGTATAGACTCGTGGCGAGATAAGGGTCGTATTGATGTAAAAATTTCTGAATTTCGAGACGTGGGCCCGGGGCTCGGGTTTTGGTAATTTCGGGAATTCTGCCCGAATTTGATTGTTTTCGATTGGGTTATATTCCCTTAGCATATTGTGATGTATTCGCTCTGAATTTGGATAGATTCGACGCGCGTGGAGGCCGATTTGAGGAGCAAGGGCGTCGCGGGCTAGAGATTTCGCCGGTTCGAGGCGAGTAATGATTTTAAATGATGCCCTGAGGGTTTGAAACCCCGAATTTGCACAACATACTGCTATGTTGAGATGATACACGCGTTGTATGACGAACGCGGGGTCATTTACCATTGGGGATTGTGACTTGGTCCATCTCAGTTGATATTTTACCGCGTATTTAATAAAGATTTATTGTTTTTCACCATGATTGGGGCTTATTGCCATATTTGGGCTTCATGCCAATTATTTGAAATCTTTTGTGAATTTACATCACTATTTTTCCTCACGAATTGAAATATTATTTGAACTCAGTCCAATTGAATGATATTATTTTGTGAACTCAGCTACATTTATACTCAACTCGAGATTTAATGATATTTATAATGTTGTTGAGCTGAGCACTATTGTTTTACTGATGCCCAAGTGGCTTATGATTATTTTCTGGACTGATTGAGGCCGAGGGCCATATGTGAGGATATGTTGAGTGATGTGAGGAGGCTTTCAGGCCTCGAGTGTTATGTGAGGAGGCTTTCAGGCCTCAAGTGTGACGTGTGAAGGCTTTAAGGCCTATTGATATTGCGCTTGGGTTGTAGGAGCCCCTCCGGAGTCTGTACACACCCCCAGTGAGCGCAGGGTACCCAGGTGAGTTGGGAGTGGGCTCGAGAGGCCGTTGTTTGTGTGTGGTGAGTTGGGAGTGAGCCCGAGGGGCTGATGTTGTGCGCTGGTGAGTTGGGAGTGAGCCCGTGGGGCTGATACTGTACTGTGAGTTTGATATTGAGCCCGAGGGGCAAGCTTTTGATTATTCCTTACTTGTTGAAATTGTTGTTTTCACTGTTTTAAAAAAAAAGGAGAACTATATGATATTTCATGGCTTTATTGTATAATTGATTTTACTGCTTGAGATAGCGCTATATTGTGCCTTTATAAGATTTCATGCCTTCAGTCGTTATTTATTTTTATTACTCACTGGGTCGGAGTACTCACATTACTCCCTACACCATGTGTGCAGATGCAGGTATTGATCACCCAGTAGCGAGATATTAGTTGATTGAAGGTATTTCTATTGTAGCTGAGCAAGGTGACCGCCAGCGTTCGCGGCACCGCATTCTCTTCCTTTGATTCTAAATTTCCGATATGTATATTACTGGTTTTATAGCAGTGTTCAGATTCCTTAGATGCTCATGACTTGTGACACCCCGATTTCGGGCTGAGTTGGGATGGTTTTCCTTGTTCTATCACGTTTATTTCGCATGTGAGATTATATTGTCTATGATTTAGATTTATTCCTGCTGAGTAATTATAAGAGATGTATTGTTTTGTTGTTGGCTGGCCTTGTCCTCACGAGAGGCGCCATCACGACCGGGTTGGGGATTTTGGGTCGTGACAGGGAGAATGTGACGACCCGACCCGTCGTCTCGTGAGTGACCGCTCCGTTTTCCCCATTTTCAACTTCTTTATTCTTCATTATTCGTATCTTATGTGATCGAGTTGGTTTGGAGTGGTTTTGATAAGAAATGACACACTTAGTCTCTTTTAAGAAGGCTTAAGTTGGAAAAGTCAACCAGATGTTAACTTATGTGTTAGAGGGTTCGGATGTGAGTTCCGATGGTTCGGTTAGCTTCGGGAGGTGATTTGTGCCTTAGGAGTGTGATCGGAATTGGTTTTGGAGGTGCAGAATAGAATTAGGCTTGAATTGGCGAAGTTGATATTTTGGCGATTTCCGGTTGGTAGGTGAGATTTTGATCCGAGGGTCGGAAAGGAATTCCGAGTGTTGCTGTAGCTTCGTTATGTGATTTGGGATATGTGTGTAAAATTTCAGGTCATTCGGACGTGTTTTGGTTAGGTTTTTGATCGAATGAGTAATACTAAAGTTTTGGAGTTCTTAAGCTTGAATCCGAGGGGGATTCGATGTTTTGATGTTGTTTTGAGTGTTCCGAAGGTTGGAATGATTTTGAATGATGTTATGGGGTGTTTTGGCATGTTTGGTCGGGGTCCCAGAGACTCGGATAAGTTTTGGAAGAGTTTTTGGAAGATTTTGCCGATTTGAGCATAAGCATGTAATGATCCAAAGGTCCATTTTTAGTTCTAGAGATCGAAATTTGATTTCGAAACTTCCGGAATTTTGATAATGAATTATAGGAGTGATCTGGAAAGTGTGGTTTAATTTCATCAAGTCGCGATTTGGTTTTCGACGCGAAACATGTGTTAATTGTTTAACGAGCGAAATGGATATCTCACTAAGCAAACGAGCTCCAAAATTGAGTTTCTATTGAAGGGCTATGTTCGTATTATTATTTGTGACTCATAGGAACAAGAATCATCGAATTCCAAGGTCCCAGGCCCGAGAAATGAATTTTTGAGTAAAATTATTTTCTGAAAATATTTAAGGAAAATGGAAATGAAATTTGATTAGAAAGTGATGGTATCGGTCCCGTATTTTGGTTCCGGCGCCCGGTACAGGTCTTATATATGGTTTAAGCACTTTATGTAAAGTTTGGTTGAAAACGGACGTCGTTTGACGTGTTTCGGACTCAAAATGGAAAATTTGATGTTTTATGAAATTTGAAAGAATTCTTGGATTTTAAAGCTTAATTCGTGGTATATGACGTTATTTTGGCGATTTGATCGCACGATTAAGTTCGCAGGATATTGTTGAGTTAGTGTATGTGTTTGGTTAGGAGCCCCGAGGGCTCGAGAGTGTTTCGGAGGTGTCTCGGAGTGATTTCGGACTTAGGAAAATTACAGAAAATTGCAGAAATAGTAACCCGTGAACAGTACCCCCCGTGAATAGTGCCTGTGAACAGTGATGTGAATAGTGCTGGACAGAATGTTATGTTCTCAAAAGGGGACTTTCTCCCATTTTCCATTTTTACCGATTTGGAGCTCGGATAAGGCGATTCTTCGGGAGATTTTTGGAGAGAACAACGGGGTAAGTGTTCTTAACTCAATTTTGGTTATATTACTTGAATCTATTACAAGTTTTGGCGTTTAATCCGTGAATTTTAATAGAAAAGGTTAGAAAATCCTCTTGGATAGAATCATGGATTTGAGGGTCGAAATGTGACGGGAATTGGATAATTTTGGTATGATTAGACTCGTGGCGAGATGAGGAATTCGATGATGTTAATTTTCTCGAGACGTGGGCTCGGGGCTCGGGTTTTTGCTAATTTTGAGAATTTTGGTATTTTTCGATTATTTGGATTGGGCTTTGTTCCCATAACATATTATGACGTATTCATTCTAATTTTGGATAGATTTGACGCATGTGGAGGCCAATTCGAGGGGCAAAGGCGTCGCGAGTTAAAGAAATAGCCGGTTCGAGGTGAGTAATATTTGTAAATGACATCCTGAGGGTTTAAAACCCCGAATTTGCACACCATAGTGCTGTATTTAGGTGACTTGCACGCCGGATAGCGAGCATGGGGTAGAGCAACGTTGGGGATTATGACTTGGTCCGTCTCGATTGATGAAATTACTGCGTATTTGATTGAAACTACTTGTTATCATCATAATTTGGGCTGATTGCCATATTTGGGCTTTGTGCCAATTATTTGAACCCTTCGAGGATTGTTGTCGATAATTCCTCACTGATTTAATTATATATTTGAACTCAGTCATGTATTTTCCACTGTTTTAAAAACTCAGCCAAGCTATTATGCCTTAAACACTCGAAATGATATTTTAATAAATTATTTTGGGGCTGAGCATCATGCTTTATTGTTTCTCGAGCGGCTTATGCGATTATGTTGACTGAGTAAGGCCGAGGGCCTGTATTGTGAGGATACTTATGGATCGGGTTGCGTACCGCAGCAGTGAGCGCGGGTACCATCTTGGTCAGGTAACAATGACTGACCAGAGCGGACAAACTTTAGACAGTGGTAACAATGGCACTGTAGGACGCGTCTTGGTCAGGTAACAATGACTGACTAGGAATAAATTGATGCCACGAGATGGCTTGATATTGCGCTTGGGCTATAGGAGCCCCTCCGGAGTCTGTACACACCTTCAGTGAGCGCCGTCGACGATAAATAAATGGATGGCTCGGGCTGCACGCCGCAGTGGGTACCAGAGTGTACCGTCATATGCATTGCATTGCACTCATGCATTTGTTCTTATCTGTATTATCTGTCATTATATTTCTGCACTTTTATTTCATTGGCTTTTCTGCTACTTCTTGAAATAATTACCTGATATCCTGGCGTTATCTGTTAAAGGAGCGTTGTGCCCGAGGGGCTGACTTCTGTGCTTGTTTGCACTACTTGTTTTGCATTCATTTGCTTAACTGCTTGGAAAAAGACATTTTCAAAAGAGGTTTTAAATTGAGCCAAGATATTTCTAAAGATTTCACAGTTTCACTGTTTTTCTCAAAGGGTTTACACTGCTCCTATATTACAGGATGACTTGCTTTACATGATTTCTTACTGCTCAGTTGTTATTTACCCTTATTACTCAATGAGTTGGAGTACTCACTTTACTCCCTGCACCTTGTGTGCAGATGCAGGTATTTATACACCCGGCAGAGGGTTTTGATGATTGGAGGCAAGGTTATCAGAGTTTTAGCAAGGTGGCTGTCAGCGTTCGCAACACCGCTTTTCTCCCTTTTTGTTCATCAGTCCTGTTTTGTATATTTCAGACTTTGTAGTTGTATTTATACTCTAATAGATGCTCATGACTAGTGACACCCCGATGTCGGGCTGAGTTGGGTTGTTATTCCGCATGTTTATAGAATTGTATTGTTGACTACCTAAAGGATTGGATTATTCATCCTTATAAATGAGTTATTGATTTATTAAACTGTTAGAACTGAATTTGAGTAAACGTCAACCATCTTTGGTCGCTAAACTAAATTCATGAAAAAATAGCGACCAAAGTTGGTCTCTATTCAGGTCAACAATTAATTAAAAATTACTTTTGTATTTACTATAAAAATAATATATATATATATATATATATATATATATATATATATATATATATATATATATATATATATATATATATATATATATA
>NC_031995.1:38566715-38588259 GCF_001879085.1 Nicotiana attenuata | reverse complement strand
TATATATATATATATATTAGCACCTAGTCTCCAAACTAGGTAAGCCTAACATTAACTATAATAACATTGATATTTATTAACTTAAAATGAAATTTCTCTAAGCAATTTACCATTCCCAAAACCGGTAGTACAAGTCATAAGCTTTTCTAAGAGTAGTTATACAAAATAAATACATCACTGTTCCGAACAAAAGGAACATATGAAAATAAGTACAATTGAAGGTAAATTCGAGGACCGCGAAGGCTGCAGCAGGTTTACCTCGAGTCTCCAGTGCAACGAACATCTACTATCGATCAAATACCTGGATCTGTACACAAAAATGTACAGAAGTGTAGTATCAGCACAACCGACCCCATGTGCTGGTAAGTGCCTAGCCTAACTTCGGCGAAGTAGTGACGAGGCTAGGACCAGACTACCAAATAAACCTGTGCAATATAGCGTACAAAATAATAGGAGGCAGATAACAATGGTGGCAACAATGATCAACCAGTAATATAAATAGCAGGCAACATAAATGTTTCTCAACAAATAATAAATACAGGTGCAATCAATTAATCAATTCCTTCAAATATAAATCTTTCGCCTATAAATCCTTCAAGTAATAATCTCTAAGATAATATGATTTTTAATAATTATATTTCGAATATATTTTCTTTCGAGTAAAAGTCTTCTTGTGACGCCTCAATTCATAATCATAAATAATATTGATCTCAGCCCACTTTCATATTTTTACGGCACCTCGTGCCCACATATTTCTGTCTCATTTTTCACAACAATATCCTCAATTTACTCAGTTCATATGTTCCATAACCCAATACAATTAAGAATGCTTAAGGAGCCTCATTCGCTTAACATAAAGTAGGGTACAACTCCCAACTCAAATAGGAAATCAACAAGAAAGATGAAGTCATTTTTAGAAATTATTTGATAAGGAAAATACCCTTTTCAATTGAAGTACAATATCGAATAAATTATTATCTTTATTACGAGAAATCAATAAATCAAACATAGAAGAAATTCCTTTTTAAATAAAGTAAAACCTCAAACGGTTTAAGTAAAATTTAGCTGAGAAATCAATTGAGTTAAAAATATAACAATTGTTGAAATTTAAAGTATTGAATATGTATAAAACAATAGGGCGAGGTATTTTCAACAATATGAATTCCTACACAAAGGATCACAGCCGTAAAGGAAATCTAAACCATTAAAACACTTGAATTGATAACAACAATTACAACGGAGACAAAATAATCACGGAATGAGTACAACTCAATGCAAGGATAACAGCCGGGGATCTCCCAGGATACCGTCCTGTAGTCCCAAATGTAAATACTCGGGGATCTCTCAGTATCATCCGTATATGAGCCAGGGATCTCTTGGTATCACGAGGATCTCTTAGTATCCTCAATATACGTGCAGGGGGATCTCCCGGGAGTCTAACCCGTAGTCCCAAAGTAAACAAATAAGGGGGAGCTACCGGAATTCCACATCCGTAGTCCCAAAGTAAATACACAACGCACCCAACAGAATCAACAGTTACATAACAACAGAAGGATCGGATATCACCGCAATACATATAACAACAACAAATGACAATAATACCAGGTAAGACAAGTAAATCAACTCAGGGGCTGTAAATCACGAGAAAAATGGTAGAACCAGCTTAAAGGAATAACAACAGAAAAGAATACTGGCATAAAGGAAACAATTCAATAACGAGAAAACTAACACATAGAAACGATCCCACAAAATACAAGTCAATAATAAGGAAATCAACATGAGTCAAGTAGTTATGAAAATATAACATAACAATAGGAGAGGCAAAACTCTTCAGTTAACTCAAATATGAGTCATATTAATCAAAGTATAAGACTCACGGGCATGCTTGACACCAACGTATAGATTGTCACGACCCAATTCCCAAACCCGGTCGTGATGGCGCCTCTCGTGAAGACAAGGCCAGCCAACTAACCCAAATCGTCTTTCTAACAATTAATAAACATAAATGGATAGAATATACAACTTAATGGCATTAAAAACGGTCAACTACAACCCAACTCAACCCGACCGGGGTGTCACAAGTCACGAGCATCTAAAGAAAACTGAACGCCACTACAGGGCCAATATTATATACAAAATAAGATTTAGAAGCAAAAGATGAAGTCCGGTGCCGCGAACGCTGGCGGCCACCTTTCTCAGCTACAACAGTATACCTTCAGTTCGCTAATAACCCGCTACCGGGTGAACAGTACCTGCAACTGCACACGAGGTGCAGGGAGTAAAGTGAGTACTTCCAACTCAGTGGTAATAAGAGTAAATAATAACTGAGCGGTAAGAAATCACGTAAGAACACTTCATCATGCTATATAAGATAGTACAACCCTTTTTAGAAAACAGTGATTCCATGAAAATCCTTTATAAAATATCTGGCTCAGTTTAAAACCTCTTTTGAAAATATCTCTTTCTTTCCTTATTAACAGTTAAGCATATGAATGCGATATCAAGTAGTGCAAGTCCGCACACAAATCAGCCACTTGGGCACAACACTCTATTAACAAATAACACCAGGGTATCTGGTACTCAGTACAAGAAATAACATGGATGCCAATGATATGAGAGTGCTAAATGTCGTGCCACGTAGTACAAACAGGAATCAATGCGTGAATGCAATGCAATGCACATGACCGCTGCGGCGTACATCCCGATCCATTTGGGTACCCGCGCTCACTGTGGGGGTTCAGACTCCGGAGGGGCTCCTACAGCCCAAGCGCAATATCAATATCACACCGCTGCGGCGCGCAGCCCGATCCATGCTCAGTCCAGAAATGCACATGAGCCCCTTGGGCAAAAATACAACAACAGTCCTCAGCTCAAAATGTTAGTAAAATATCATTTACGTTTTCAAATCTTAGAAAGATGGCTGAGTTTGCAAAACAGTATTAAAACCTTGGACCGAGATCAAATAACATGCAAACTGATGCAAAACGGTGATATCAATCCCTGAAGGATTCAAATAATTGGCACGAGGCCCAAATACGACAATCAGCCCAAATCATGATGATAACAGGTAGTTTCAGTCAATTACGCAGTAAAATCAACAACCGGGACGGACCAAGTCACAATCCCTAACGGTGCTCTACCCCACGCTCATATCCGGCGTGCAAGTCACCTCAATACAGCACTATGATGTGCAAATTCGGGGTTTCAAACCCTCAGGATATCATTTACAAGTATTACTAACCTCGAACCGGCGAAAACTCTAGCCCGACGCCTTTGCCCCTCGAATCGGCCTCCACGCGCGTCGAATCTAACCAAAATCAGAGCAAATACATCACAATATGCTAGGGGGACAATACCCAATCGAAAACAATCGAAAATTAGCAAACTCTCAAAACTAGCAAAACCCGAGCCCCGGGCCCGCTTCTCGAAAAATTACGAAATTTACATCACTGGATTCCTCGTCTCGCCACGAGTCTGTACATATAAAATTCATCAAAATCGGAGTTCGTTTGACCTTCCAAATTCCACTTTTTCATCCTATTTTTCTCAAGCCCTAACTTACCCCATTTTAATGAATTTCCACTGATTTCCATGTTAAATTTAACAAAATCTCGAGTATTTAGGCCAAGGAACTTATCTCTAATCGTCCCTCCTTGAATCCCTCTTCAAAATCGCCTCAAAGCTCTCAAAGCTCGCTCAAAAGTGGTGGGAATAACATAAGCTTCGCGGAACAAAATGAATATAAAACCCTTCTGGCTCCAGGGGTTTCCGCTTCTGCGGTCCCCACAACCGCTTCCGCGCTACCGCTTCTGCGGTTTTTGTCCGCTTATGCGAAATTTTATTAAATCACCAGAGGTCGCTTCTGCGACTCAATTTTCCGCTTCTGCGGAACCTCACCTCCAGGCCAACCGCTTCTGCGACCTTACGTCTGCTTCTGCGGACTCGCTTAAGCAAAACCACTTCCGTTTCTGCGGAACTTTCCAACTCAACATTAAACTGCTTATGCGACCATTACCTTGCTTCTGCGGAACCGCTTCTGCGGTCCATTTCCGCAGAAGCGAGCATACCAGATACCAGCAAACATCTGCCCCTTTCTCAACTTGAATTTCATCCCGTTAGCCATCCGAAATCACCCCGAGGCACCCGGGACCTCAACCAAAAGCACCAACATGTCTTAAAACATCATACGAACTTGCTCCAATCATCAAAACACACCTAACAACACTAAAATCATAAATTCACATCGGATTCAAGCCTAAGTTCTTCAAGAATTTCCGAAATGCACTTTCGATCAAAAACCCGACTAAACGATGTCCGAATGACCTGAAAATTTGCACGCATATCCAAAATCACTTAATGAAGCTACAGCAACTCTCGGAATTCCATTCCGATCCTCGGATCAAAATCTCACCTATCTATCGGAATTCGCCAAAATGCCAACTTTGCCAATTCAAGCCTAATTCTACTCCGGACCTCCAAAATCACTTCCGATCGCACTCCTAAGTCACAAATTACCTCCCGAAGCTAACCGAATCACCGGAATTCACATCCGAGCCTTCTAACTAATAAGTCAATGTTCGGTTGACTTTTCCAGACCAAACCTTCCTTAAAGAGACTAAGTGTCTCATTTCCTATCCAAACCAATCCAATTCAACTATAACTCACTCGTTGCTGATAATGAAACATGAAGAGGCAATAAATGAGGAAAACGGGGCGGTAATACCTGATACAACGGGTCGGGTCGTTACACTTCTGTTTATGCTCATACAAATTTACCAACACATCTCTATCAATCATGAACGCTAATCTTACCGTAGATCTCTCCCGAGTAATCACAGTAATTTACTATTGCTCTCTCCCGAGATACACTAGCTTACTTTATTTAGCACGATTCACTTTAGATTACACCCAAGGCTTCGTTATCCCTAATTTCGCCTTTAAACCCACAATTATAGATTCCTCTAATAATCTAGGAGTGGTGTTGTTCAACAATACCCTAAATATGCACTCTTTTCCAAGTTATGCACACTAGATAGGCACAACCAATTGAGGATCCTGTCAATAACTACAACAAACACGAAGTTGAACAAATAGAGATTAAACTAACAATTTGTATTCACATAAACAAGAAGTTCATCACCTAATAGGTTCCATCAAAACCTTAGACAAGGAATTTAGCTACTCATGGCTATGGGAAAATAAACTAAGATATAATTCATCATAAAAATCAAAAGTAAAGAAGAAAGATGTTTGGAGTATTCTCTCACAATGGTTTTCCTTGCTAAGAAACCTTAAAAATCAATATCCCCTCCTCTTGGGCGAAGTCTAATGTTTTAAATAGGGTTTAGGTCTAAAAATCCCGTATTTGATACTTTGACCCCTGAACTTTTCTGTGCCTACCGCGGTTCTGCCGCGGTCGCAGTAGAACCGCGGCCAATCACCCTCTCTGAATCTCTAAAGTTCTGAAGCTTCCTTCCATCGCGGTTCTGCCGCGGTCGCGGTAGATTTGCGGCCAAACCATTTTTCTGAATCCTAAGGGCTGGCAGGGCGTAGCTTCATCGGGAATTTACACATTTGGCCTCTTTTCTCTAATTTTGACTCCAAAACTGCTCCTTAGCCTTCCTTATACATATATCACCTGCAAATCATGAAAAGCACTAATAAGAGCATTTTGTTATCACTTTTAGCATTAAAACTACACAAGAAGGTGATTATTTAAGGTGTGATTATAGTCAAATTCACCTATTATCAATAACTCTAATGGAGTTAGTAAGAAATTATAACCACTCGAAGTGGTAAAATTTCTATGTCTTGCCTTGATCAAATTTATGTATGATTATGAGCACAAGAAGTGCATACCCGTCCCATTGAATTTCCTTCATTCTCATTCCCTTAAGAGAATGTGAAAGCAGTATGTGATAAGTCTGAAAGAAGACAAAATTATTACCGTGAAGGTATCAATGGATGTGGACGTGGTATTAGACGAAATTATAATTGTCATCATTGTGATAATGAGAATAATAGGGATTCTCAAAATAATCCTTTACTCTGTAAAAGTAATATTTGTCATTGATTTGGCATGATATTTTATAAAGCACATATAGATGATTATGGTCCATTCATGATGTGAATGTGAAAACATCTGATTTATGAATACATATTCATTCTTGGAAGAATATGAATGTGCTAGTGGTAGTGAATATACCACACTCACCTCTAAAAGGAGGTTTGAGATGATATAAGAAAACAATGTCATTATTATGGCATGAATGGTCATTGGTCACGTACCTATTGTACGCCAAAATATTTTGGTAATGTGATTATTAAAGAATAACAGTAATGCAAGAAACAGATCTTGCATATAATTTTGGCCATGACTATAATGGTATAACTTTCTCTTTAAAAGAGATATTCACCATATGATGTTGGTGAATATGTGGTAGTACAAAATTAATTGAGAGCTCTGGAAGAGCCAATTATTATTATTTTGGAGGAATAAAATTGATTATCAATAAGGTATTATATTGTAGTAAGTCTCAAAGAAACTTATTCAGTTTCCAAAGTATACGCGAAAGCAGTTGATTATATTGAGACTATAAATAAAGGAAAGATTTAATATCTTCTATTACTACAACTTGTAGCGGGATAATATGTATGTGAAAAGCTACCCGCTTTATTCTCCAATTTGTACTACATAAACAAAAGAATACCACAATGAAGTGGATATTTATTGATATAAAACTCATATCATAATAAACTTGGAGTTTATTGTTAATTGCACACGTCATGGTGTAAATTCGAAGTTTATCAATATTGATAATTTATTCAGTTGGCATAATTGGTTTAGCCATATTAATTTAAGCACGATGTGCAAAAATAAACGAGAATTCACATGGGTAAATATTAAAGAACTAGAAAGTTCATTACGAATTCTCTTATAATGCTTGTTCTCATTAATTAATTGACCAACTGAAATTGGAATTGAATCCCATGAATGCTGGAAATATCAAAGGTGAATATGGGCCCATTCACCCGCCATGTATACCACATAAGATGCATCTATGAGATGGTTACATGTGCAATTATTATTAACCCGCAACCTGGCCGGTGTGTGTGAGATAACTTGCTCAATAATTTAATTTCGAGCATAATTTCCAGATTTCCTATTCAAGATAGTTTATCTTGATAAGTTGGTTGATCACGCCCAACTATGCCTTATAAAAAGGACTAAGCGGTCGCTGCAAATATAATCCGGTTTACAAGTCCGGAGTCGAATCCCACAGAGAACTAAGGTTTAGCTATAGCTGTTCACTATCACCAAGAAGACAAGCTTGAACAAATCCTAACTTATAGATATTAAGATTCTTNNNNGAACAACCTTACCAGGCATATACCCGGGGTGATCCCACGTCACCCTATCTCTTATAGGTCCGACAACACAACATGGCTGAAATTACCCAATCCAGTCTAGCCCATAATTCACAGAACTACTTTTTCACTTCTGAAACCATCAACACGATCAAACCTCGCACCTATACTTTGAATAGTCCCGAACCAGCTGTAATAACCCATACTTGCAACCTCAATGAAATCACATGATATGCCACATAATCCAGCACCTGCAACGATAACTTCTATTTACAGCAGCTGTCCACAACAACCATATACCGATGGAAACTTCTTATTAACTAAAGCCCCATTCCAACACTTCATATCCTATCAATGATAATGAAACACACATCAAACTGTAACCATTTCTCAGATCAACCATTCATGAAACCACTCCCCTTTTGACTAATACCACAGCAGATTTCCGAGCCAAACCTCGATATAAATCCTCTAACCAGCTGAAATCACATCTGTTCGCATTTATTAATGACTCCAACGATCACCTCGAATTCAACGCACCACTCTGGTGATATGACACCTCATCACCGGCCTAAGCCACCACTTGCATAATCCACGCACCAATGGTGGGCGGTCTGAACATACTCAAATCATGAAAATGACTCAATGAAAGAGCTGTAACTCAAACTCCTCGGTACCATCACAACACAAGGCTGGGACCCCATCCCACATCATAGAAATAGAATACCTTGACCTACCCGGAACGGTCCAATCTCCTCGTAGCCTCGCTACAATGCGCGATCTTTTCCAACACTGATACACATGAAGCACCTCAAGTCACCATGCTCCAAATAGACAGCCACGTACAGATTGATGTCTGAAACCAAGCAGTCTATCACACCCACGGTGAAGCTAGTAATATACACCATTCAATCCTGAAATGACACAACCAATGCGCCATTCGCCGAGCAACACCCAATACGGACTTTCCTCAGAAACCAGGAAGCAAGGCATACAAAGTAACATATGGAAAACTATTCTCAACATCACACTGTCGCGACATGCAACCCGATCCAGGTAACATACCCGTGGCGGCGTGCCACCCGATCCACACAAATATCTCACATAGGGAGATACACATCGAGCCGAATTTGCTCATTATAACAAAATACCGAGTATCGGTCGTAAGCATACTGAGTGCATAATGATATTTATAGCGTTGTAAGCTACAAAACTCAACTTCCACTATGAATCTCGATAGCACCGCAATATATGTGCCCACAGTCCGAAAATCATAACGCCTCACAGCACAGAAAAGCAACTCACAGATCTCCCCAGATCACTAGCAGGTTCAATAATGATCGAATCGACCTATCCTTCATCAGTGCAATTCGGGACTAACCAAGCCAACTCAAGCTAAACACCTATCCAATCAGCTTACCAACAAACTCATTACTAAGAAGCCTGAAGCTGCTTCTTCTACTACTATAACTCATGCCGTAGCCGAATCAATGGTAGAAACCTCTACACTGACATCCCCCTCAAAGGCCCAATTAAGGAAAGCAATCCTTCCCAGCCGTCCGCTGGTCTGTGGTACACAACCATTCAGCTAGAACATAGTCCGATGCACCTCGCCACGCAACCTGTGGCATTTTCCGACATAATCCATAGCACAATAGTCTAGAATGACCCAACACAGAGACAACCAGTCTACACACCAATATCATATCCAAAATCTAATATACCAAGCAAAAAAAGATCCACTCGGGCTTCCAAACCCCCAATAGCCGCTAATGGTACCAATACACACTATCCATAACCACTACATAGCCTGAACATGAGAACTCCGAGTCTCCAGCTCCATATAACACACAAATTACTGTACCTGATCCCAAATTCTGCAGTATAAATACATGTTACACCTCAAGTACCCAGTCATTCCACAAAAGATATTCCGAACTTCCACCGGTGCCACCAAACAAACTCAGATGTCAACAGTCGATCTATCAAGAAAATGCCGCAACACTACCAAAGTGCTATCAACTTAATCACATTGCCCTTTTTCTAGAACATATACCCTCGTCAAATCACTATGATTAGCAACACCATTTCCCTGGCCATATGAAGACCATTCACCCTATTCATCTGAAGATCGATTCTTAAATCACCTGCAGCTGCCCGTGCTGCTTAAGAATTTAATGACTTTCCATTCCGAACTGAACCGAGCCTTACACACACAAATCCCAATCCTCCATAATATATCGCATCTACCATGCCACCCTCGGATAACATAAGAACTTTTATCTCCCTTCCGCGCCGTAGACATCGATGCACTCAACTAGTCGAGAACTTTCATTGATCCCATTTAGAAGAAAAATGCTTACACCCTCCAAGCTTCGCATACCCACAGAAAATATACTCATCTCCAAACCACGGTAAAACCCAACATGAACATCTATTCCATCTCTATTTGTACAAGCTAAGCTGCCAGGACTGAATCCTTCTATCTAAACCAAGCTGAGCAAGCCATCAAAACCCAAGAGCATTGCTGCAAAGTGCCTGAAAAAGCTCACTACCTCAAACACATACAAAGGATTAATCATACCCTTACCATACCGATTCGGCCTATTATCAAGCTATTCCGTCTATCAAATTTCTCTTTTTATTCATCATCCACTTGATATTTCTCCCTCGCTGTAGCATCATACCGCCTCAATCCAGGTTCATTTTCTGCAACCAGGACTGATCCGCCGGCATACCTCGAAATGGAAACAACATAGCACATAACCGTGCGATCAGCTAATCAACAACAACCTCCCCAACTTGGCCCGAAGCCATATATTAGGACGCACTTAGCAACTCATAATACCTTTACTCTATTGTTACCACCATGCAATAGTGAGATTAAACTCAAATCGTTTACTAGTTTATGAAAACACAGATCCTCGGATACTGAAATCCTCTACAAACCTCGCATTCATCCCCACATCAGCTGAGTCCACTCTCTAAAGCGACTCAAATTTGAAAATTACAAGACGTAACTTTCAATTACACATGAGATCTTCTCACATTATACATAAGAATCGCATCACTTCAGAACACTCCGCAGGAGATAACCCACCTGCTTCGCCTCAATATAACATCTCTGTATACCTTCCACCATCGTATACGTTACACAATCATTAGTCTTCCTGAGTCTGAACTCATACTGCCGCATGCAATTCACTTCATTTCCCAACTAGGAGATACGAAAATATTCTTCACGCGCCCATAATTCGGGGCTACCCAACAAATCACAATAGGAAACGAATCACTTAACAGTTCCTCTATTATCCATCAGGCTTCTTCGTCACTACCAAGTCATATAAATGCACCTCGCAGCACTAATATACTCATCACATGGATATCCAACCGCCATTCTAGTTAATAAGTACAATAATGAACATATAAGTTCAACACACTATCTCGTAGAATTAGCACTCCGGTGCTCAAGCCATAGGCGAAGATTCGGCCTCAAGTCCTCCAGACTGGCCCAACATCAAACTCACTGGATCACATCTCGCCCCTTGATCGGGGAATCACAAGCCATCAAAGCACATATAATACTGAGTGCTCATGCGCGCATATAGACGTGTGGAAGGAATTTCAAGAGTTACATCTCAAGCTGAATCAAGTACGCACGATAAGAATTCCAAGAAAGTGAAGTTTTCCTAAAGGTTCTGCAGCCTCTCGAGGATAAATACAGACGTCTCCGTACTGATCCGCGAGACTCTACTAACCTGCTCATGACTCGTGAGACCTAGTAACCTAGGCTCTGATACCAACTTGTCATGACCCAATTCCCAAACCCGGTCGTGATGGCGCCTCTCGTGAAGACAAGGCCAGCCAACTAACCCAAAGGGTCATCACTTGTTTGCTTAGTCATCCCGTGCTTCCGAGGCCTTGAAAACCTCACTTTTAGTTGCCTCGATTTGCGTGCGATGTCCAGGCGCGCAGCCAGAAAGTTTTTATGAATGAAATATATGAATTATGTGAAACATTTGAAGAATTTTTATATTAATATGAATAAAGTTGACTTTGGTCAACATTTTTGGTAAACGGACCCGGACCCGTGATTTGACGGTCTCGGAAGGTCCGTAGAAAAATATGGGACTTGGGAGTATGCCCGGAATCGAATTCCGAGGTCCCAGGCCCGAGAAATGAATTTTTCCGTGAAATTGTTTTCTGAAAATGTTTAAGGAAAATGAAAATGAAATTTGATCAAAAAGTAATGGTATCAGGCTCGTATTTTGGTTTCGATGCCCGGTACAGGTCATATATATTGGTTAAGCGCTTCCTGTAAAGTTTGGTTGGAAACGGACGTCGTTTGACGTGTTTCGGCCTTAAATGGAAAATTTGGAAGTTTATGAAATTTGAAAGATTTCTTGGATTTAAGGCTCAATTCATTGATTTTGATGTTATTTTGGCGATTTGATCGCTCGAGCAAGTTCGTATGATGTTTTTGAGTCAGTGTGCATATTTGGTTTGGAGCCCCGAGGGCTCGGGTGAGTTTTGGAGGTGGTTCGGGGTGTTTTGAACTTAGGAAAGTTGGTAGATTTTCTGCAATTTTTACACAGCAAACTTCTTCTTCGTGTTCGCGTCCAAGCCACGCGTTCGCGTAGCTTCAGCTGCCTCCCTTCTTCGCGTTCGCGAGCCACTCTCGCGTTTGCGTAGAAGCCAGTCCCAGGCCCCAGCCCCTTCTTCTACGCGTTCGCGATTAAGACCACGCGAACGTGATGCCTTTACCCTTCCACCCTTCGCGAACGCGACCCTGTTCACGCGAACGCGAAGGGCAAACGTGAAGTCCCCAGATTTTTCTTCTTCGCGTTCGCATTGTCCCTTCGTGAACACGATGCCTGCCCGTTTTCCTTCATCGCAAACGCGACCGGGGTGTCGCACACGCGATGAACAATTTTTCTGCCCAGTGATTTAAGTCCTAAAACAGAACAGAAACGGGATAAAAATCTCATTTCTCAAACTCTCTCTTCTCCACAGCTTTGGGGCGATCTTTGGAGCATTTCTTCACCAAAGTTCATGGGGTAAGTATTGTTTAACTCGGCTTCTTCATTTTTCATCAACATCAATCAAATTCTTAGGCCTAAACATGTGAAAATAGGTAGAAAATTTGAGAAATGGGTAGAGTTAGGGTTTTCAAGGATTTTGTGAATTAGACCTCGTTTTGGGGTCGAACTTGAAAGCAAATTATATATTTGGGCTCGTGGGTGAATGGGTGAATTTATTTTGGTTCGAACCTCGTGTTTTGACCAAGCGGGCCCGGGGTCGGTTTTGCATATTTTGGGCAGAATGTTGGAAAATATATATTTAGGCATTTGGATTGGATTGTTGAGTATTATTGATGATATTAAATCAATTGTGTATAGATACGATTGAATTGGAGCCAAATTCGAAAGGAAAAGCGTTGCTTGAGGATTTAGTTGGCCATAAACCTTCGAGGTAAGTGTTTGGTCTAACCTTAGCTTGAGGGATTAGGAGTTGTGTCCTATTTGTTATGTGTTATTTTTCGAGTATGATGTTTAGGCATGGTGACGAGTATCTATCGTTGGTGTCCAGCATGCCCGTGAGTCTTATACTTTGATTGATGTGACTCCGTTTGTCTATGCTCTATATGATTCTATTGAGGAATATGAATTGTGGAAGTATTATTGTTAGTTGAACATTGAATTGTTGAACATTATAGAGCATTGGCTCAAGTTGAGAATTGAAGTGTTGAACATTATAGAGCATTGGCTCAAGTTGAGAATTCAATTGTTGAACATTATAGAGCATTGGCTCAAGTTGAGAATTTAATTGTTGAACATTATAGAGCATTGACTCAAATTATATTATGAAAATGTGAAAGCAAATGGGTTGATTGAACCCTTGGAGCGTTGGCTCAAATTACAATACGAATTGTGAAAGGTTATGAGATAATCGCACACTTTGGAGCATTTGGCTCAAGTGTTAGAGTGAGTTATGAAATGAAAGTGGAAGAAAGAGAAAGAAGTATAAATTGTTCCCTTGCCGGGATATTATTGTTTTGATATTATTTTCCCTTGCCGGGGTTTGATTGTTGTACTATTGTTCCCCTTGCCGGGATTTTATTGTGATTTCATTTATTTCCTTGCCCTTATTTCTTGTGATTGTTGTTTGGGTGAGGAAGAGTGTTAAAGCACGAAGGGTGTTGCCGTGTATGATTTTGTGAGGAAAAGTGATAATGCACGAAGGGTCATTCCCTACCATGTTTTGATTATATTTGCACGAAGGGTCATTCCGTGCCATGTTTTGATTATGTTTGCACGAAGGGTCATTCCGTGCCATGTTTTGATTATTTATGCACGAAGGGACATTCCGTGCTCTGATTTGATTATAATTGCACGAAGGATCATTCCGTGCCATGATACGAGAGTTATGTGAGGGAAAGCACGAAGGGTGATGCCGTGCACTTTATTTGATTGCTTTTGGTGAGAATGAGAGTAAAAGCACGAAGGTTGATGCCGTGCAACTGTTGATTTTCCTACTCTCATTAATTATTGTTATTGCCCTATTTCTTACTTGAATTGCTGACTTTATATCCGGACTGTACTTCCCCATAGTATGCCCCTCCTCTTAATTGCTTAATTTCTTATTCTTTCCTTTTATTGTACATGTATATATTGAACCGCACTGGTTGATTTAGTAGTCCTGTCTAGCCTCGTCACTACTTCGCCGGGGTTAGGCCAGGCACTTACCAGCACATGGGGTCGGTTGTGCTGATGCTACACTTCTGTGCTCTTTTGCACAGATTACGATACCGGAGCAGCTTTTGGACCACAGCAGTAGGATATTGATCGGGAGCTGACTGCAGTCCAGGGACTTACGAGGTAGCCTAGCTGGCGATCGCAGGCCGGAGTCCCTTCGCATGTTTTCAGTTTGTTTTCATTGTACCGAGACAGACATTTATGTATTTTCTATTCAGACTTGTTTGTAGCACTCTTTAGCAGTTCGTGAGATAGCGACACCAGTCTTGGGTAGAGGTTTATGTTCGAATTTCTGTATCACATCTAGTATTATTTGCTTAAGTCTTCCGCTAAATTAATTTATTCCGCTGTATTTACAATATTGTTGATAAATGGTTAAAAATAAGAATTGTTAATAACAGAAAGATAAGTAAGAGTTGGCTTGCATAGCTTCCACTAGTAGGCGCCATCACGACTCCCGATGGTGGGAAATCTTGGTCGTGACAAGTTGGTATCAGAGCTCTAGGTTACATAGGTCTCGCTACTCACAGACAAACTCGGTAGAGTCTGAGGGATCGGTACGGAGACGTCTGTATTTATCCCCCAGAGGCTGCAGAGTTAGGAAAAAGTTTCACATTGGTTCTTTCTTGTCGTGCGGTTCTGTTTCTCAAAGCTAATTGATTTTCTACTCTTGTCTTTCCGCGAATGGCAAAGTCACGTACCGCTTCTTCAGCCGAACAACAGCACAGACCGGTGATAGATCAACTACGTCTTCAGAAGTTTTGCGAAGGTCGGAAAGGTTCCCCAATAATTTATACATATTTAAGGCTTGGTACCTTGCAGGGTGTAGGGTTGGAACTTACGGTATATCTGCCTCCTTATTAATCCAACACTTCAGTATCAAGGGAGTTAGGGAAACAACTTTAAAATTACAAAAGGTCTACTCAGTGTGACACCCACGGTTGCGGATTTGGGGCGCTTTGGCGGAAATACAGTGGCAGACGACCTTCTTGACTATGTGGTTTGTGCCAAGATTTATCTGTATGGAGTGTAACCTTATGATCGTTGTGCGTAAATAGGGGTAAGAATCGCCCCCAAAGAATAATTGAGAGTATATGAATAAATGGGGTAACTCAGTAGTGTTAAGCCAGCATAGCAAAAGAGGAAATTGGCCGCCGGTGTTTGTGGCAAGCCTACGAAGAGGGCAGACTGTCCAATGCAGCATCACCTACTCAACTCTATTTTAAGCAATGTTTTGAAGGAGTTTACCTCCCGGATTCTCTGTAATATGTGGTATATGTGATCTGAACGGCTGTGCCAGGTCACCATGACAGTGTCCGAATATGTCATCAGGTTTAATATGTTAGCTGAGCCCTCAAAGGAATTGTTATGAATGTGGTAGGTCCTAGACTTGGAGAAATATAATTTATGAAAGCACACAGGCTACGTGCCCCATTGCAGTCAATACTCAGCTTACATGGCCAGCCAGAGTTAGGGGTCAGGATGTTAGATGTGGAGGTGAGACTTCTAGAGGTGGAGACCCCGTCGTTTATATAATTCCTATGGTATGGCTGAGGTCACTACACCAGATGGTGTCATCACATATACAATTCAAAAGGATATTTTTCCTTAATTTGATTTGGTTTGGTTTTGAAAAAAAATTGAGGCGAGTCCTCTTAATATTCTCCACTCATGAGTGAGCTTCGTAATCCTCAAATCTACTTATGTGAATACTCACGTTGGGCTATTATATGGAGATAACTATCCCTCTCATTATGTGTTGGTCACTAAGAATATCTATGAGGCTAAGAGTGACTTTCTATTACTTACTACAGTGGGTTTTGATGTAATTTAAGGATAATTAATTTCAATTGTCAATTATACGCCCTATCGGTATGAGGGTTCACTATATGTTGTCATTTTCTTTGACGGAATTATTGAAAAAGAAGAAAGATGAAAAATTTCAGTTGGCACAATGTGCAAATACTTGTGATTCAAGAGTTGAGGACGAGATCCTCAATTTTTTTTTATAATGTGAAATATTTTTAACCGAGCTACAAGCTGCGGTGGAGGTTATATAAGGACAAGGTCCTGGTGGTGAAAAGTTTATGTGTTTAAAATTCTCCTTTTATGAAATTAAAATTTTTGTACTATATTTTAAATGGGAGTCATGCCTGTTAGGCTTATTTGACAATTCTTGTATAATTTCTATTCGCATTTAGCCATTTCTGTTTTTGATATATACTTTATGGTGCGTTGTCGGGTTGTGGAAATATTGCTAGGAGTTGTTCTGGTATCACACTGACAGGTGGATAGGCCCAATTACAGGGGAGACTCTGCCGAAGTTTCTGAAAAACTTGGGAGTTAGGAGAATTTGGAATATTGAGATGTGCAAATAAAGAGATAAGTTACATTATGAGTTCCTGGCCATGTCTTTTGGGCTGACAAATGCCCCAGCAGCTCTTATGGATTTGATGAACCAAGTGTTCATACCTTATTTAGACTTGCTCGTGATAGTCTTCATTGATGACATATGGATATACTCCCACAGCCAGGAGGAGCATGAGCAGCACCGCAGAATCGCTCTTTAGACTCTGAAAATAGTCAACTATATGCAAATTTTCAAAGTGTAAGTTCTGGTTGAGTTCAGTTGCATTTCTGGGTCATATTGTATCAGCAGAGGGTATTCAGGTTGATCTGAAGAAGATTGAGACAGTCAAGAACTGGCCTAGACCAACATCAGCCACAGAGATCCGGAGTTTCTTGGGATTAGCAGGTTATTATCGGCGGTTTGTGGAGGGGTTTTCATCTATTGCGACCCCGATGACCAGATTGACCCAGAAAGGTGTCCAGTTCGAATGGTCAGATGAATGTGAGGCGAGCTTTCAGAAGCTCAAGACAGCCTTGACCACATCACCGGTGTTGGTTTTGCCCATAGGTTCGGGACCCTATACTGTCTATTGCGATGCTTCCCGTATTGGGCTTGGTGCAGTGTTGATGCAGGATGGCAAGGTTATTGCCTATGCTTCGAGGCAGTTGGAGATTCATGAAAAGAATTATCCAGTACATGATCTGGAGTTGGCGGCGATTGTTCACGCATTGAAGATATGGAGGCATTATTTGTATGGCGTGGCATGTGAAGTATTCACCGATCACGAGAGTCTTCAGTACCTGTTTAAACAGAAGGAGTTGAATTTGAGGTAGAGAAGGTGGTTGGAATTGTTGAAAGATTATGATATCACCATTTTATATCACCCGGGAAAAGCAAATGTGGTGGCCGACGCTTTGAGCAGGAAGTCAGCCAGTATGGGCAGTCTTGCTTATATTTCGGTCAGTCAGAGGCCGCTTACTTTGGATGTTCAGGCCTTAGCCAACCGACTTGTGAGGTTGGATATTTCTGAGCCTAGTCGAGTGCTAGCTGCACGATCGCTCTCTCTTCATTATTGGAGCGTATCCGCGATCGGCAGTTTGACGATCCTCATTTATGTGTCCTTAAAGACACGGTTTGCCAAGCAGGTCACCTTAGATGCTGATGGAGTTTTGAGATTGCAAGGGCGTATTCGTGTGCCAAATGTTGATGGACTTCGAGAATTAATTTTTGAGGAAGCTCACAGTTCCCGGTATTCTATTCATCCAGGCGCAACAAAGATGTATCAGGATATTGTGGCATATGTAGCGCGGTGTTTGAACTGTCAATAGGTTAAATATGAGCATCAGAAACCTGGTGGTTTATTTCAGAGAATTGAGCTTCTTGAGTGGAAGTGGGAGCAGATCACTATGGACTTCGTTACTGGCCTTCCGATGACTCGGAAGAAGTTTGATGCTGTTTGGGTTATTGTGGATAGGCTGACCAAGTCAGCGCATTTTGTTCTGGTTGCCATAACCTATTCGTCCGAGAGGTTAGCGGGGACTTATATCAAGGAGATTGTTCGCCTTCATGGGGTGCCTATATCTATCATTTCGGATCGAGGTCCTCAGTTTACCTCGCATTTCTGGAAGGCGTTTCAGAAAAAGTTGGGCACCCAGGTTCAGCTGAGCACATCATTTCATCCTCAGACGGACGGTCAGTCCGAGAGGACAATTAGATTTTAGAAGATATGCTCCGAGCCTGTGTTATTGATTTTTGAGGTTCGTGGGATCAGTTCCTGCCTTTGGCAGAGTTTTCCTATAATAACAGCTATCAATCGAGCATCCAGATGGCTCCTTATGAAGCTTTGTATGATAGACGGTGTCGATCTCCGATTGGATGGTTTGAGTCGGGAGAGGCTCGGTTGTTGGGTACAGATTTAGTTCAGGAGGCCTTAGATAAGGTCAAGATCATTCAGGATAGGCCTCGTACAGCTCAGTCCAGGCAAAAGAGATATTCAGATCGCAAGGTTCGAGATATAGCTTTCATGGTTGGTGAGCGAGTATTGCTCCGAGTGTCGCCTATGAAGGGCGTGATGAGATTTGGGAAGAAGGGAAAACTTAGCCCTAGGTTTATTGGCCCATTTGAGATTCTTGATCGTGTGGGAAAGGTGGCATAAACTTGCCTTGCCACCTAGCTTATCAGCTGTGCATCCAGTGTTTCACGTATCTATGCTCCAGAAGTATCACGGCGATCCATCGCACGTGTTAGATTTCAGCACTGTCCAATTGGACAAGGATCTATCTTATGAGGAGGAGCCGGTGGCTATTTTAGACCGGCAGGTTCGACAGTTGAGGTCGAAGAGTTTCCCATCAGTGCGTGTTCAGTGGAGAGGTCAGCCTCCTGAGGCATCGACCTGGGAGTCCTAGTCTGATATGCGGAGCCGTGATCCTCATCTATTCCCTGACTCAGGTACTTCTTTCTTTTGTCCGTTCGAGGACGAACGGTTGTTTTAGAGGTGGAGAATGTGACGACCCAAAGGGTCATCACTTGTTTGCTTAGTCATCCCGTGCTTCTGAGGCCTTGAAAACCTCACTTTTAGTTGCCTCGATTTGCGTGCGCAGTCCGGGCGCGCAGCCGGAAAGTTTTTATGATGAAATATATGAATTATGTGAAAAATTTGAAGAATTTTTATATTAATATGAATAAAGTTGACTTTGGTCAACATTTTTGGTAAACGGACCCGGACCCATGATTTGACAGTCTCGGAAGGTCCGTAGAAAAATATGGGACTTGGGCGTATGCCCGGAATCGAATTCCGAGGTCCCAGGCCCGAGAAATGAATTTTTCCGTGAAATTGTTTTCTGAAAATGTTTAAGGAAAATGAAAATGAAATTTGATCAAAAAGTAATGGTATCGGGCTCGTATTTTGGTTTCGATGCCCGGTACAGGTCATATATATTGGTTAAGCGCTTCCTGTAAAGTTTGGTTGGAAACGGACGTCGTTTGACGTGTTTCGGCCTTAAATGGAAAATTTGGAAGTTTATGAAATTTGAAAGATTTCTTGGATTTAAGGCTCAATTCATTGATTTTGATGTTATTTTGGCGATTTAATCGCTCGAGCAAGTTCGTATGATGTTTTTGAGTCAGTGTGCATATTTGGTTTGGAGCCCCGAGGGCTCGGGTGAGTTTTGGAGGTGGTTCGGGGTGTTTTGAACTTAGGAAAGTTGGTAGATTTTCTGCAATTTTTACACAGCAAACTTCTTCTTCGCGTTCGCGTAGCTTCAGCTACCTCCCTTCTTCGCATTTGCGAGCCACTCTCGCGTTCGCGTAGAAGCCAGTCCCAGGCCCCAGCCCCACTTCTACGCGTTCGTGACTAAGACCACGCGAATGCGATGCCTTTACCCTTCCACCCTTCGCGAACGCGACCCTGTTCACGCGAACGCGAAGGGCAAACGTGAAGTCCCCAGATTTTTCTTCTTCGCGTTCGCATTGTCCCTTCGCGAACGCGATGCCTGCCCGTTGCGAACGCGATGAACAATTTTTCTGCCCAGTGATTTAAGTCCTAAAACAGAACAGAAACGGGATAAAAATCTCATTTCTCGAACTCTCTTTTCTCCACAGCTTTAGGGCGATCTTTGGAGCATTTCTTCACCAAAGTTCATGGGGTAAGTATTGTTTAACTTGTCTTCTTCATTTTTCATCAACATCAATCAAATTCATAGGCCTAAACATGTGAAAATAGGTAGAAAATTTGAGAAATGGGTAGAGTTAGGGTTTTCAAGGATTTTGTGAATTAGACCTCGTTTTGGGGTCGAACTTGAAAGCAAATTATATATTTGGGCTCTTGGGTGAATGGGTGAATTTATTTTGGTTCGAACTTCGTGTTTTGACCAAGCGGGCCCGGGGTCGGTTTTGCATATTTTGGGCAGAATGTTGGAAAATATATATTTAGGCATTTGGATTGGATTGTTGAGTATTATTGATGATATTAAATCAATTGTGTATAGATACGATTGAATTGGAGCCAAGTTTGAAAGAAAAAGCGTTTCTTGAGGATTTAGTTGGCCATAAACCTTCGAGGTAAGTGTTTGGTCTAACCTTAGCTTGAGGGATTAGGAGTTGTGTCCTATTTGTTATGTGTTATTTGTCGAGTACGACGTATAGGCATGGTGACGAGTATCTATACGTTGGTGTCCAGCATGCCCGTGAGTCTTATACTTTGATTAATGTGACTCCATTTGTCTATGCTCTATATGATAATTTCTATTGAGGAATATGAATTGTGGAAGTATTATTGTTAGTTGAACATTGAATTATTGAACATTATAGAGCATTGGCTCAAGTTGAGAATTGAAGTGTTGAACATTATAGAGCATTGGCTTAAGTTGAGAATTTAATTGTTGAACATTATAGAGCATTGGCTCTTGAGAATTTAATTGTTGAACATTATAGAGCATTGACTCAAATTATATTATGAAAATGTGAAAGCAAATGGGTTGATTGAACCCTTGGAGTGTTGGCTCAAATTACAATACGAATTGTGAAAAGTTATGATATAATCACACACTTTGGAGCATTTGGCTCAAGTGTTAGAGTGAGTTATGAAATGAAAGTGGAAGAAAGAGAAAGAAGTATAAATTGTTCCCTTGCCGGGTATATTATGTTTTGATATTATTTCCCGTTGCCGGGGTTTGATTGTGTACTATGTTCCCCTTGCCGGGATTTTATTGTGATTTCATTTATTTCCTTGCTCTTATTTCTTGTGATTGTTGTTTGGGTGAGGAAGAGTGTTAAAGCACGAAGGGCGATGCCGTGTATGATTTTGTGAGGAAAAGTAATAATGCACGAAGGGTCATTCCGTGCCATGTTTTGATTATATTTGCACGAAGGGTCATTCCGTGCCATGTTTTGATTATGTTTGCACGAAGGGTCATTCCGTGCCATGTTTTGATTATTTATGCACGAAGGGACATTCCGTGCTCTGATTTGATTATAATTGCACGAAGGATCATTTCTTGCCATGATACGAGAGTTATGTGAGGGAAAGCACGAAGGGTGATGCCGTGCACTTTATTTGATTGCTTTTGGTGAG
>NC_031995.1:38515747-38566054 GCF_001879085.1 Nicotiana attenuata | reverse complement strand
ATTCGCGAACACTGATTCATTAAAACCCTTCAGCAATTTTCGCTTCTGCGGTCCCGTAACCGCTTATGCGGGACCGCTTCTGCGGCCATATGACCGCTTATGCGGTTTTCATTAAATCCTTGGCCTTCTGCTTTTGCGCCCAACCATCCGCTTCTGCGGATCTCACCATTCCGCTTCTGCGGCCTCATTTTCGCCTATGCGGACCCGCTGAAGCGATACCCCGTCCGCTTTTGCGGAATTATCCCGGTCCCTCATGGACCGCTTATGCGATCTCTTAGCCGCATCTGCGGAACCGCTTCTGCGGCTCCTTTTCCGCAGATGCGGAAATACCAGAAGCCAGGTGCACCAGACCTGCAACAAACATCAAGATTCTCCGTTTAACCACCCGAAATCACTCCGAGGCCCCCGGGACCTCAACCAATAGCACCAACACACGCCAAGACCTTATTCAAACTTGTTCCAATCATCAAAACACTATCGTTAACATCAAAATCATCAAATTTCACCAAATCAAAGCCTAAGTTCTTCAAGAACTTCCGAAATGCATTTTCGATCAAAAATCCAACCAAACGATGTCCGAATGACCTGAAAATTTGCAGTAATATCCAAAATCACCTAACGAAGCTACTGCAACTCTCGGAATTCCATTCCGACCCTCGGATCAAAATCTCGCCTAACAACCGGAATTCGCCAAAATTCCAACTTCTCCAATTCAAGCCTAATTCTACACCGGACCTCCAAATTCAATTCCGATCGCACTCCTAAGTCACAAATCACCCCCGAAGCTAACCAAATCACCAGAATTCACATCCGAGCCTTCTAACTATATAGTCAACTTCCGGTTGACTTTTCCAAAACAAGCTTCCTTCTAAGAGGCTAAGTGCCTCATTTCCAACTAAAACCAACTCAATTCTATCCGATTCATTCAAATACTGATATTGAAGCATAGAACAACATAAGATAGGGGAAACGGGGCGGTAACTCACGTGACAACGGGCCGGGTCGTCACATAGATACTCGTCACCATGCCTATACGTCGTACTCGACAAATAACACATAACAATTATGACACAACTCCTAATCCCTCAAGCTAAGTCTAGACCAAATACTTACCTCGCTTGCAACCAATTCAAAATTTCCAACAAACCTTCACCTCACGAATTCGTGCCTGAAATTCTCAAATCTAGTCATAAACAATTCGATTCAGTCAATAAAAATTATAGGAATTAATTACATATGAAAATACTAATTTTCCAACAAAATCTGAAATTACCCCAAAATTTGCCTATGGGCCCATGTCTCGAAATCTGACGAAACTTACAAAATTCGACAACCCATTCAACCACGAGTCTAACCATATCAAAATTACTAAATTCCGACAATAGTTCGGCCTCCAAATCTTCAAATCTTATTTTCAAATCCCTAGGCCTAAATCCCTAATTTACACCTCAAAAACATGTAATCTAGTCGGATTATTCGACGATAATTCAATATTATTGAGTAGAAATGATCACAAGTGACTTACCTCAAGATTTCCCATGATTTCTTGCTCAAAAATCCCCCTAAACCGTGTTCTTTTACCAAAAAACGTCAAAATGAGCTAAAAAAACAGAAACAACATTAAAACCACGATTCTAGTCGCTAAAGGTCAATTCCCGTCGCTAAAAGTGGTCAAATCTGGCCGCTAAAGGTGCACACCAGATCTATTGCACCAGCAGTCTTTAATTTCTTTAAAAAGGCTCTAACTCCATCATACGAACTCGGAATTCGATGATTCTTGTTCCTATGAGTCACAAATAATAATACGAACATAGTACTTCAATCGAAACTCTATTCAGAGCTCATTTGCTTAGTGGGATTCTCATTTCCCTCGTTACACAATTAACTCATCTTTCGCGTTAAAAACCCAATTGCTACTTGATGAAATTAGACCAAACTTCCAAATCACTCCTATAATTCATTATCAATATCTCGGAAGTCTCGAAATCAAATTTCGATCTCTATAACTGAAAATGGACCTTTGGATCATTACATGCTTATGCTCAAAACACCAAAATCTTCCAAAAACTCTTCCAAAATTTATCCGAGCCTCACGGGAACCCAACCATGTATACTAACAAGTCCCATAATATGACACAAACTTAGTCGATGCCTCAAATTACATCAAACAATGCTAAAACCGTGAATCATACCCCAATGCAAGCTTAATGAAACTAAGAACTTCCAACTTCTATATTCGACGCCGAAACCTATCAAATCAAGTTCGATTGACCTCAAATTTTGCACACAAGTCATAAATGACATAATGAAGCTACAAAAATTTTTAGAACTGGATTCCGACCCCGATATCAAAAAGTCAACTGTCGGTCAAACTTTCTAAAAATCATCTATTTTTCAACTTTCGCCAAAATGCGCCGAATTGTCCTACGGACTTTCAAGTCTAACTCCGAAACCACCATAAAAAGCTATTGGATTCATCAAAAATCTAATCCGGGGTCGTTTCCTCAAAAGTCAAATCTCCGGTCAAACTTAAGAGATCTTTAACCTTAGATTTCTAGATTCCGTTAAATGGCGATAATTTGATCTAGAGACCTCCGAATTCGATTTCGGGCATATGACCAAGTCCCAAATGACGATACGGAACTACTGGAATGGTTAAAACTTTGATCCGGGTTCGTTTGGTCAAAATATTGACAGAAGTCAACTTAGTTGAGTTTTAAAGCTCTAATTCATAATTTAATCCATTTTTCATACAAAAACCTTCCGAAAAATTATACGGACTACGCATGCAAGTTGAGAAATTAGTAATAGTGCTTTTCAAGGTCTTAAAATACTGAGATGATTATTTAATTAAAAGATGACATTTTGGGTCATCACAATATATATATATATATATATATATATATATATATATATATATATATATAGTAGTACTTGCGCTATATTATGCACTAAGTATAAGTGTATTAGCTAATATTATATCGAATATAGCTTATATATATAATATATATACTTACGCTATATTATGCACTAAGTATAAGTGTATTTGCTAATATTATGTCGAATATAGTTTATGTATATATATATATATATATATATATATATATATATATATATATATATATATATATATATATATAGAGAGAGAGAGAGAGAGAGAGAGAGAGAGAGAGAGAGACACACACACACTTACTGTTGATACCCAATTTTTTCCTAGGTATTTTTGTACCCAAAATACTTCCAAAATAACACACACACTTACTGTTGATACCCAATTTTTTCCTAGGTATTTTTGTACCCAAAATACTTCCAAAATAACATATATGTGCATATATAAGCACACCCAAGAGTTTTGGTATTTTTAATGATTTTTAAACCAATTTACTACCTATTTTAATATCACAAAAATCCAAAATTATTATTTTGGTGACTAACTTATTTTATCCTCATAGTTACACCAAAGTATAATTAAGGTGATTTTTGTATATTTTTACAAATTTATTTGGCATTTTTAAAGCTAAATTGCATGTAATTGCAATTATAGCCTATTTTACAATTAATAGCATTTTATAATTATAGAATTAACTCCAGCATATTTAAATTAATATTTATATAATATTTGTTTACCCAGTATTTTTTTATTTGCATTTAAAATTGTTATTACTATTTTTTATAAAATACAAGGGGAAAAGTGACTATTTAAAATCTAGCCCTAATTGCATTTCAATTACAGCCAAAATTGGCACCCCTAATTAGCCCAACTCAGCCCCCAATTTAAACCCAATTACCCATCCCAATACCCATTTAACCAACCCAACCCGTAACCCTTTAATCCTGCCCGTTGATCATTTAGATCAACGGCCACCGTCCCCCCTTTCCTTTTTTAATTCAAACGACCCCCTAACCCTACCTCCATTCTCNCGCCGCCTCAAACTCGAACCCTAATCCATGGCCTTCCAGGCTCATCGGAGACCTGTATCGGCCTCTCATGGCTCCTATGTGCTCGTTTCTGAGGTCCTATGACCAGATCTTGAAGGGTTTTGACCAGCCTTTGCTTGATGACTGTTCTCCGGTCGTCTCTAACCTTTCCCCGGCCAGCCATGGCTATTTGAGTCCGACTTTCGACTCTCCTGCTTAGATCGATGGTTTTCAAAGCTTTTCTCATCACTTGGGTTTCTTATGAAACCCTCATCTCTAAGGTTCTTTCGATTTTCTTTCAGTCTGCTCCAGATCTATGTTTGCTTTGAACTTTCTAAGCATTTTCTCAAAGTTTTGTTTAAAACTCTGCTTTTCAAACTCTTTATCTTTTCTGATTAGGGTTTTCTGTTATCAGGAACTTTTCCTTGATTTTTTGACATGTTTTTGTTATGTTTGCTCATATCGTCTTCTACCTGAGTTGGCATGTTAAAAGCCCTAATTTCTTTTGACTGTTTATTAGATGAATGTCTGTTTGCTTGAGTTTGTTCGATTTGTCTATTCATCCATCTTTTAAAATTCTTCTACTGTTAAAAAACCCATTGCTTTGGATCTGAGACTGTTAGTTTAAGTACATGACTCAATTTGAAGTTCTTTATTTCGAAACCCCTATTCCTTTGTTGATTCTTTTGATTTTGGGTTTCTATTTCCTCTAAAACTCGACTATGGTCAAAACCCTAATTTTTAAAAAAGGGTTTTATGAGACCTTTACTTGCTTGACTCTCTCCTTCACTCTGGCTATATGTGTGAACCCCGACTGTCTATTGAGTCTTATGCTTATTGCTACTACTATTGTATGTTTTTTCTTTTGCAAATGTGCTTGACCTCGCATGATGTCTTCTGTTCACTCTGTTTATATACTAAAATGCAGAAGCATGTTTCTTCTTTGACTGACCCTAATCGTGTGACTGATTTCAAAGCTTTTCTTTTATGCACCCTAATTTCACTCGCTTGTTTAGAATTGATTGATTCTTTTCCCTTTACTGTAATATTTACCTTGCTAGTTTCATTCCCAAATTAAGTATATGTCATACTTAGACTTAAATATTTATTCTATACTTTTACTATCCCTTATATGGTCAGAAATCAATCTTTCTCAAATTGATTTCTTTTCTTAATTAACCCTGTTAGTACCCGTTTGAGCAGTAATCCCTTGATTAAAGGGAAGTACTTGTGTTAATTGATTCTGATGGTGATTATTTCCTTGTTTGTGTTAAAACCTTACTTGTTGCCTTATTCTCTACTCGTTTTCAAAACTATAAATACCTGTACCTCTTCTCTTTCGAAAACAACGAACAAGTCATTACTTCTTACTCTCAAATACACTTAGATTTTTAAAGTATTCGAGTTCTCTGAACTCATAAGCATAAAAGTTCTCTTCTCTGACTGTGGCTTTGCTTGAAAGAATCCTGTTTCTTTTTGCTTACTTTCCTGCAACTGGTATGTCTCTTTTTGTTTAATTTCTACCTCTCCCCTATATGTTTATTCTTCAGTCCTTTCTTTGTTTGTCATATTGTTTCCATACTGTAATTTTCTGCAAGTTTGTTTCGCTATTCCTGTTTTTACATGCATCCCTATCCCTAATCCCTTTGTATGTTTGAGCTATGATTCAGAAAGCATGACAACACTTGACATTGTTGTTCATGTACATGAACTGGACTCCCTGAGTCCTAAACTCTTTCAATTCCCATCCCCTTTCCCCTTTATATGTATGCTGAGTTTGAGACTTTGGTCTGGCAGTGACCTAATCACTGTCCAGACCATAGTCTGACCTTCAATGGGTCTTTACTCATATTTAACTGGCTGAACAGACTTGGTCAGGGGTGTGCCTGCCTACCTTATGGCTAGGCATGACCACCAGTATGCTTTGGCACTCCCTAACCCCCCTCTATTGCACTTGCACTCATTCTTAGAAGTTAAGTTCTGCCCCTCTCTTGTGAGCCTTGCCTTGGGACCCATGAGCTCCCTTTGAACTTGAACACTTGAGGGCTGGCTCTTCCACACTGCACTATAACTCATTCTAATTGATATCTTGGGTGTAAGCATTGCCTGGAGTTCCCGAAACTCTTGATCCTGGAAGTGGTTCAATCTCATATTGTTAGACACAGTCTGAATTAGGCTTCTCGTATGTAGCTGATAGTTTCTACTGTACTATTAATTCTAGTTTGTTCCACTGGTCTGTAATAATTTGTATAAACTCATGGGGATTTAGTAAAAAATAGAGGGGGTTACTTTTATGCACAAAGGGTAGAAACCATGCCTATAGGGTTTTACTTCTAATTCGTGCAACTTCACACGTAGAAAGCATGCCTATAGGATTTAACTTCTGATTTCTGCAATTATGCATATAGATACCATGCCTATAGGGTTCTGCATTTCTGCATATAATAATGTCATTAGGCAAACTGTTAGGCTTAATAATAAATTGGCATATAGATATCATGTTTATAAGGTTTCTATTAATGTTTTGAAAAGATATTAAAGAATCAGTAAAGTATACAAAGCATGCCTATAGGAATTTCGCACCAGAACTGTCCCACTCGTTTGATATAGTATCGAATTTTGCTAAAACAAGCAACTTCCTGCACCCTTTTTGAACTGTTAAAAACTTTTTCGCATAATCAAATCAGTGTATTCTTTCTGACTTACTCTCTTTTGTTAAACCTGGTAAACATTTTCCAAATCAGCCTAAACTCTTTTCTTTACACTTATCTGATAAATCTCTTCTAATCAGTCTGCAACTCAGTTCTTTTGTTAAAATTGGCAGTCCCTTTTTCCTAACCAGTCTGCCTCCTGAAACTCAATTTTAGTTGATAAACCATTTTTTGTAATAAACCAGCACCTTTTCTAAAACTTATTTTTTTACTCTTTAACTTTTCTTTATAATCAGTTTGTGTTTAAAATCAGTAGTTCTATCCAACACGTAGATAAAAGTTGGCTAATTAACCAATTGGACCAGTCTTTGACAACTGCATTCGAGCGAGCCTAATGCGGACTTCCTATCTAAAAATATGTGTTGAACCAGTCCGCTTATCGCTTTAATTTAATTTTTTAAAGACCGAACCAGTACGTGCAAGGCATGCCAAACTATATGTCTTTATCTTATTTAACGAGGTTTACTTGAGCCTTATTTGCTTACATTCTTTCCCATACTTGTATTATGTGTTTTGAATGTCACCCTAGTATTTTGTCCTTTAAAACTCTCAAAAGCCTTATCGCTTTTCCCTTTAGGATTAGTAGTCCTAAATGCCTCCGGGACTGATAGGATTGGAACGGGTACTAGCATGCAATAAGCAACGATACTCTCCGCGTTTAATACCTTAACGGGGTGGGAAGGGTAGAATATGGATATGATGACCAGTGCGCTAATATCACGTGCGACCCCTCTTTTGAGGAGTGTACGCCGGGTATTGCATTGATGTGATCCATATTATTTACAAACCTAGGACCCCTTTTCCCTTTTTCTTGTTATCTTTTTTTTAAGTTTTCTTTCAAACTAACTTCCTATACTTTCTACTCCTTTTCTTTTTCAAATTCTTAAACTTGTTTGCAATATTATGTGAAAATCCTCTTTTTATTTGAGACTTCTATCTATCTTCTCCATAGCTTAAAGTCACAATTGTAGTATGGTCGGGAACCACACTAGTGGATCTTGAGGGGTGCCTAACACCTTCCCCCCGAGATAATTTCTAGTCCTTACCCAAACACTGGTTCTTCATCTCAAATTCTTTCTTAAAAGTGTCCTAATGCACTATAATCATTAGCTGGCGACTCTCCAAACTCCAAAAACCCAATTCTCGCAAGGGAATAGAGTTGTCCTCCCAAATGTCGTATACCCGATTTCGACTCCTGAGAAAAAGGGGGCGTCGACACTTACGCTATATTATACACTAAGTATAAGTCTATTAGCTAATATTATTTCGAATGTAGCTTATATAAATATATAATATATATAGTTACGCTATATTATGCACTAAGTATAAGTCTATTAGCTAATATTATATCGAATATGTAACGACCCGACCAGTCGTTTTTAGAATTTACGCCCCGATCCCCTATTAACTGCTTCCCCTAAGTCCATTTCTGCTATTTTGTTTTGCCGGGGCGTTCAGTGTTACGATTCGGAGTGTTTTAGGACACTTAGTCCATAAATGAGAGCTTAAGTGTTGGAGAGTGGTCCGTAATCGGAACAGTGTGAAGACGACCTCGGAATGGAAATTCGATGGTTCCGTTAGCTCCGTTAGGTGATGTCACGACCCGGATTTCCCACCATCGGGAGTCGTGATGACGCCTACTATCGGAGCTTGGCAAGCCAAACATTTAAAACACTTTCTGATGACATTTTAACAATATAAATAAACGAAAGCAATTAAATAAAGCGGAAGACTTAAAGCTTATATAACTGAAAACAAAATGCGGAAGTTTCAAAAATACTCTTCTACCCAGAGTCTGGTGTCACTACTCACGGACCACTATAGAATACTAAAACAAGAGTTTGAATGAGATACGTCAATGTTTGTCTCGATACAAATAAAACAAACTAATAACATAGAAGGGACTTCGGCCTGCGAACGCCAGACAGGCTACCTTGTGAGTCCCTGGACTGAAGACCGCTCCCGCTAAATACTGCTGCTACGGTCCAAAAGCTGCTCCTGGATCTGTGCAACAAGATGCACAGAGTGTAACATCAACACAACTGACCCCATGTGCTGGTAAGTGCCTGGCCTAACCCCGGCGAAGTAGTGACGAGGCTAGACATGACCTACCAAAAACAACCTGTGCATATATATATTTATATATATATGTATATACAAGTGCAACGAAATAACAGCAGAAAATACCAATTAAGGCGGGGAGGGGACATGCTTAGGGGAAATACAGATGAAAACAACTTATCAGAAGTAAACACGAAACTACATTAATACATAACGCATATAGAGTGGTCGGCGTGCCTTGTGACGACCCGGGCCCGTCGTCACGTGAATTACCGCCTCCCGTTCCCCCATTTGTGTTGCTTTATGTTTTTCAATATAGCATTGAAAGTTGATCGGGTAGAGTTGGATTGGTTTAGTATGAAATGAGGCACTTAGCCTTTAAGAAGGAAAGCTGTGTTTTGGAAAAAGTCAAACCGGAAGTTGACCTATATTGGTTAAGGGCTTGATGTGAATTTCGGGTTTTCGGTTAAAGCTTCGGGTTGATGATTTGTGACCTTAGGAGTGTGATCGGAATTGGAATTTTGGAGGTCCGGTGTAGAAATTTAGGCTTGAAATTTGGCGAAGTTTGAATTTTGGATATGTCTGCAAATTTTCAGGTTATTTGGACGTTGTTTGGTCGGGTTTTTGATTGAATGCGCAATTTTGGGAAGTTTTTGATGAAAACGTAGGCTTGAATCGCGATGTATTTTAATGCGTTTTTAGCGTTGTTTTGGACGTGTTTTGAGGATTGCGGAACAAGTTTGAATAAGGTTTAGGATTGCTGTTGGTGCTTTTGGTTGAGTCCCGGGGCCTCGGGGTGATTTTCGGGTGGGTTAAACGGGATTTAGAAGCAGTTTGTTTGCAGGGTCAGATTTTTTCTGTACTTCTGGTATTAATGCCGCATTATGCAGAAAAGGAGCCCAGAAGGGGTTCCCAGCAAATGCGGACGGAAGAGGTCGCTAGGAGCGGTCAGGTGTCCTAGGGGATTTCCGCATAAGCGGACTGGTGTGCGCTTCAGCGAGGGCCGCATTAAGCGGGTATTCTACCGCAGAAAATGCTTTGAGGAAAACCGCATAAGCGGAATTTGTGGATCGCATAAAGCGGTCCTGGGGAATTTAAGTGAAGATGCAAGAAGCGATCGTTTGAACGCATAAGCGGATCCCCGCAAGATTGCGATTGGGGGACATATGAAGCGGAAAACGGTACTTAAGTGGAAAGTCAGCAAAAGGGACGTTGACCGCATAAGTGAAGTCGCAAAAGCGTACTGCGAGATCCGCAGAAGAGGAAATAACTGGCAGTTAAGTGAGAATTATCTCCTTCGCGAATTTTTGAGAGAAGGTAACATTTTTGGACACTTCGGACTAAGAGATTTTGTGGCGATTTTGAAGAGGGTTCGTGGGTTATCATCAGGGTATGAATTCTTGGACTTAGAATTTGATATTGTTATGTATATAACAATGGATTAACACTTGAAACCCAAGGAATCAAAGGTCCAGGAAATGGTTGGTTTAGATCTCTCGGCGGGTATTGAACTTTAAGAGAGTTTAAAATTGATGTTATATTGTGGTGAGAGGGAGGATTCCAAATGGACTCCGATTCTTGTGTATTTTTATATGTGCGGACCGCGCGCGAGACAAGGATTCAATGATGTTAAAATTTCGTAATTTTTCGAGAAGTGGCCCGGGGCTCGGGTTTTGCCAACTTCGTGTTTTTGGGGTTTTTTCGAGTTCTTCGATTGGGTTATGTTTCATTAGTATATATATAATGTATTCCTTGTTGGTTTGATCAGAAGATTCGGCGCGTGAGGAGGTTGATTCAAGAGGGAAAGGCTTAGCGGACTAGTCTCGTGACCGGTTTGAGGTGAGTAATAGATGTAGATGATGACCTGAGGGTTTGAAACCCCGGTATATCACACTGTGACGCTATATTGAGGCGAGACACGTACTCTACGATGAGTGTGGGGTCGATTGTGAATAGGGACTATGGCTTAGTCCGACCGAATGAAGTTCGTACTGTGTTATTGGCTAAAATTAGCTGGCAAACCTCCTACTTGGATGGTTATGTAGATATTTGGGTTGTATGCCGGTTATTTGGATCCCGTAAGGATCATTATCACTGTTTCCATGATGAATAGCATGTTTTCATGATATCAGTCCTGAGCTAAATACTGTCTTGAAATGGCTAGTAAAATTCTAAGGTTTTGAACACCTAATTTATAATTTCTGATAATTGGAACTAAAAATGGTAAGGTTGACTGTGCCCATGTGGCTTGCATGCATATAGCTGGACTGATAGTGGATCGGGCTGCACGCCGCAGCGTATGTTACTATGATATTGCGCTTGGGCTGTAGGAGCCCATCCGGAGTCTGAACCCCCACAATGAGCGCGGGTACCCAAATGGATCGGGCTGCGCGCCGCAGCGGTCATGTGCATTTGCATTGCATCCATGCATTAATATCTATCTGCTTTATCCGTCTCTACTTGTTGTTATTACACTGTTAAATGTGTAGAAGTACTGATTTTAGCTTCACACTGTTGTATATTGGGATTTCTTACTGTCAGTCATTATATATGTCTATTACCACTGAGTTGGAAGTACTCACTTTACTCCCTGCACCATGTGTGCAGATCCAGGTACTTCGGGAGTTAGCTGAGCTTGTGCTGATTTCAGAGTTTGTTCGGGGTTGTCGAGGTTGCTGCCTGACGTCCGCAGGACCCGACTCCTCCCCTATCCCTTTTATTGTTTTTCCGCAGATTTTAGACTATGTATTATTGGAGTCTTATTACACTATACTGTTAGAGGCTCTAGACTCATGACCCCCAGGTCTTTGGGAGTGTATTTCAGCATTATCTTGATATTCGGCTTATTTCCATCTATAAATTAAAACTAACAGCTTGTGATTGTTAAACAACATTCAAATAATTGGATTTGAGCTTTATGCTCGGGTTGAGAGTCCAAATGGTCGGGCTTGCCTAGCAGTTGTGTTGGGCGCCATCACGATCGGGTTTGGGGTCGTGACAAGTTGGTATCAGAGCCTAGGTTACTAGGCCTCATGAGTCATGAGCCGGTTAGTAGAGTCTCGCGGATCGGTACGGAGACGTCTATATTTATCCTCGAAAGGCTGCAGAACCTTTAGGAAACACTTACATTCTTGAACTCTTGTCGTGCGGCTTTGTTGTTCCGAGAACTAAACTTCTGTATTCTATTCTCTCGCAGATGGCGAGAACTCGTGCTACCGGACGTGGCGGACGACCACCATTGCAACCTGCTAGAGGCTGTGGACGCGGCCGTGGTCGAGGTGCAGCAGGAGCAGAACCAGTTGACCCACCAGTTGCCCCTATTCAGGACCAGCCTCCAGCTGTTGATACTCCTGCAGCACCCGTTTAGGGACCGGCAGTGCCTATCGTGATTCCTGGTCTTCAGGAGGCTTTAGATCAGACCTTATCTGTCTGCACTGGTCTGGCTCAGGCAGTTTCAGCCTTTACTGCCAAAGCTACTTCTCAGACGGGGGGTGGTCATCAGACCCCGGCAGCTCGCACACCCGAGCAGGTTGTGCAGGGATTACAGACACCAGAGGCAGCCCCAGCTCAGCCAGTTGCACCGGTTGCTCCAGTTGTGCCAGTCGCACCAGCTCCAGGGTATGTAGTTCTAGTAATGCTAGATGACGAGCAGCGTCGGCTAGAGAGGTTTGGTAGACTTCAGCCTCCGACATTCAGCGGTACTGAGGGCGAGGATGCCCAGGGATATCTGGACAAGTGTCAGTGGATGCTTCGCACTGCAGGGATCTTAGAGTCGAGTGGAGTGTCTTTTACCACCTTCCAATTCTCAGGGCCAGCATTTACATGGTGGAAGAGTTTGAGAGGTGTAGGCCTGCGGGAGCAGCACCCCTTACTTGGCAGCAGTTCTCCACTCTCTTTTTGGAGAAGTATGTGCCGTAGTCTCGCAGAGAGGAGCTGCGCTGACAGTTTGAGTGGTTGATCCAGGGTGATATGACAGTGACCTAGTATGAGTTGAGGTATACGCAGTTGGCTAGACATGCTACTTGGATGATCCCGACAGATCGGGAGAGGATCAAGAGGTTTGTAGATGGCCTCAACTATCCGATTCGTATTTTGATGACTAGGGAGAGGGTGGTAGCAGCTTCATTTGAGGATTTAGTTGATATGGCTCGTCAGATTGAGACAGACCGTCGTCGGGAGCGTGAGGAGAGGGAGGCCAAGAGGCCTCGAGGTTCAGGTAGCTACAGTGGTGCTCCGTCTAGGGGCCAGTTCCAGCAGGGCAGAGGTTGCTCTTTCAGGCCTCCTCAGACAGGTCGCCCAGAGTATAGTGGGGCTTCTTCCGGCCGTGGCCGTCAGGGATATCAGCAGGGCCAGTCTTCACTCAGTGCCCTTTCAGCTTAGAGTTCTACTCCTGCCTCTTCAGCCCAGGGTTCATCTGCAGCGAGGGGTTCTCATCAGTTCCCTTCTCCAGCTCCGGGTAGTTGTTATGAGTGTGGTGAGTTTGTCCGAATGAGGAGACAGTGTCCTCGGCTTCGTAGTGGTCGGTCTCAGCAGAGGGATCAGCCCTCCTCTTCTACTCCATCTACTTCAGCACCATCCCAGTCAGGTAGGGGTGAGGGTCAGACGGCTAGGGGTCGCCCTAGGAGTGGAGATCGATCGAGCGGTGGTTAGGCTTGGTTCTATGCGCTTCCAGACAAGAGAGACGCTGTTGCATCAGATGCTGTTATCACAGGTATTATCTCAGTTTGCCACAGGGATGCTTCTGTTTTGTTTGATCCCGGGTCTACATACTCCTATGTGTCTTCATATTTTGCCCATCATTTGGGTATGACCCGTGGTTGCCTTGCCTTGCCTGTGCACGTATCTACCCCGGTGGGTGATACTATTATTGTGGATTACGTATATCGATCATGTCTTGTTACTATTGGGGGTCTGGAGACCCGAGTTGATTTGTTGTTGTTGGGTATGGTAGACTTTGATGTGATTCTGGGTATGGATTGGTTATCCCCATACCATTCTATTCTGGACTGTCATGCCAAGACAGTTACGTTGGCCATTTCGGGTATTCCGAGGATTGAGTGGCGAGGTTCGACTGATTATGTTCCCAGCAGGGTGATTTCTTTCTTAAAGGCCCAGCGGATGGTTGGGAAAGGATGTTTATCATATTTGGCATTTGTGAGAGATGTTGGAGCTGAGACTCCTAGTATTGATTCTGTGCCCGTTGTGAGGGATTTCCCAGATGTGTTTCCAGCAGACCTGCCGGGCATGCCGTCGGACAGGGATATTGATTTTGGTATTGATCTGGTGCCGGGCACTCAGCCCATCTCTATTCCTCCATATCGAATGGCACCAGCTGAGTTAAAAGAATTGAAGGAGCAGCTTCAGGAACTCCTAGATAAGGGGTTCATTCACCCGAGTGTGTCACCGTGGGGTTCACCGGTCTTGTTTGTCAAGAAGAAAGATGGCTCAATGAGGATGTGTATTGATTACAGGCAGTTGAACAAGGTAATAGTGAAGAACAAGTATCCTCTACCGCGCATTGATGATTTGTTTGAACAGCTCCAGGGAGCGAGGGTATTCTCGAAGATTGATCTTCGTTCAGGCTATCTAGCTGAAGATTAGGGATTCTGATATTAAGAAGACAACTTTCAGGACGAGATATGGGCATTATGAGTTTCTAGTTATGTCTTTTGGGCTGACTAATGCCCCAGCTGCGTTCATGCACTTGATGAACAGCGTGTTCCGGCCGTATCTGGATTCCTTTGTGATTGTGTTTATTGATAACATCCTGGTGTACTCGCGTAGTCAGGAGGAGCATGCTCAGTATTTGAGAGTAGTATTTCAGAGATTGAGGGAGGAGAAGCTTTATGCAAAGTTCTCCAAGTGTGAGTTCTGGCTTGGGTCTGTGGCTTTTCTGGGACACGTGGTGTCTAGTGATGGTATTCAGGTTGACCCAAAGAAGATAGAGGCGGTGCAGAGTTGGCCTAGACCGTCTTCAGCTACGGAGATCCAGAGTTTCCTTGGTTTGGCAGGGTATTATCGTCGGTTTGTCCAGGGATTTTCATCTATTGCTTCGTCCTTGACCAAGTTGACGCAGAAGGGTGCTCCATTCGTATGGTCGGATGAGTGTGAGGAGAGCTTTCAAAAGCTCAAGACAGCTTTGACCACAGCTCCAGTGTCAGTTTTGCCATCAGCTTCAGGTTCTTACACCGTGTATTGTGATGCTTCGAGAGTTGGGATTGGATGTGGTTTGATGCAGGAGGGTAGAGTTATTGCTTATGCTTCTCGTCAGTTGAAGCCACATGAGAAGAACTACCCTATTCATGATTTGGAATTGGCTGCCATAGTTCATGCTTTGAAGATTTGGAGGCACTATTTATATGGCGTGTCCTGTGAGGTATATACTGATCATCGCAGTCTTCAGCACTTGTTCAAACAGAAGGATCTAAATTTGAGGCAGCGGAGGTGGATTGAGTTGCTCAAGGATTATGACATTACCATTTTATATCATCCGGGGAAGGCCAATGTAGTGGCCGATGCTTTGAACCGGAAGGCGGTTAGTGTGGGCAGCTTGGCGTATATTCCAGTTGGGGAGAGACCCTTTGCGGTTGATGTTCAGGCGTTGGCCAATCGAATGGTGAGATTAGATATTTCAGAGCCGAGTCGGGTGTTGGCTTGCGTGGTTTCTCGGTCCTCCTTATATGACCGCATTCGTGAGCGCCGGTATGATGATCCACATTTGCTTGTCCTTAAGGACATAGTTCAGCATGATGACGCCAGGGATGTGACTATTGATAGTGATGGTGTGTTGAGGATGCAGGGCCGGATTTGCGTGCCCAATGTGGATGGGCTTCGGGAGTTGATATTGGAGGAGGCCCACAGCTCGCGGTATTCTATTCATCCAGGTGCCGCGAAGATGTATCAGGATTTGAGGCAGCATTACTGTTGGAGAAGAATGAAGAAGGATATTGTGAGTCATGTAGCTCGGTGCCTCAACTGTCAGCAGGTCAAGTATGAGCACCAGAGGCCCGGTGGTGTGCTTCAGCGCATGGATATTCCCGAGTGAAAATGGGAGAGGATTACTATGGACTTCGTGAGTGGTCTCCCTCGGACATCGAGGAAGTTTGATTCAGTTTGGGTGATTGTGGATAGGCTGACCAAGTCCGCGCACTTCATTCCTGTATGTACTACCTATTCTTCGGAGCGGTTGGCAGAGATTTTCGTCCGAGAGATTGTGAGATTGCATGGGGTCCCAGTTTCTATTATATCAGATAGAGGTACTCAGTTTACTTCTCAGTTCTGGAGGACTTTTCGCGAGAGTTGGGTTCATAGGTAGAGTTGAGCACAACATTTCATCCTCAGACGGACGGGCAGTCCGAGCGTACCATTCAGATATTGGAGGACATGTTGTGTGCCTGTGTTATTGACTTTGGAGGTTCTTGGGCTGATTACTTGCCTCTTGCAGGGTTTGCTTAAAACAACAGTTACCAATCCAGCATTCAGATGGCGCCATGTGAGGCCTTATATGGGAGACGGTGTAGATCTTCGATTTGTTGGTTTGAGCCCGGTGCGGCTAGGTTGTTAGGGACAGAGTTGGTTCAGGATGCTATAGATAAGGTGAAGGTGATTCAGGAGAGACTTCGCATAGCTCAATCGTGCCAGAAGAGTTATGCGGACTGGAAGGTCCGAGATGTATCTTATTCGGTGGGCGAGAAGGTCTTGCTGAAGGTTTCGCCTATGAAGGGCGTCATGAGGTTTGGAAAGAAAGGGAAGCTGAGTCCGAGGTTCATTGGCCCTTTTGAGAGGATTGGAGAGGTGGCCTATATGCTTGCTTTGCCACCCAGCCTGTCAGGGGTTCATCCGGTATTTCACGTGTCTATGCTCCGAAAGTATGTTGGGGACCCATCCCATGTGTTGGACTTCAGTACAGTTCAGTTGGATGATGACTTGACTTATGATGTGGAGCCTTTAGCTATTTTGGGTCGACAGGTTCGGAGATTGAGGTCTAAGGATATAGCGTCAGTGAATGTATAGTGGAGAGGTCGGCCCGTGGAGGAGGCTACTTGGGAGACCGAGCGGGAGATACGGAGCAGATATACTAACTTGTTTGAGACTCCAGGTATGTTTCTTGACCCGCTCGAGGACGAGCGTTTGTTTTAGTTGGGGAGGATGTGACGACCCGGCCCGTCGTCACGTGAGCTACCACCCCGTTTCCCCCATATTGTGTTGCTTTATGTTTCAATATCAGCATTGAGTTGATCGGGTAGAGTTGGATTGGTTTTAGTTGGAAATGAGGCACTTAGCCTCTTAGAAGGAAGCTTGTTTTGAAAAAGTCAACCGGAAGTTGACTATGTGGTTAGAGGGCTCGGATGTGAATTTCGGTGGTTCGGTTAGCTTCGGGGGATGATTTGTGACTTAGGAGTGCGATCGGAATTGAATTTGGAGGTCCGGTGTAGAATTAGGCTTGAATTGGCGAAGTTTGAGTTTTGGCGAATTCCGGTTGATAGGTGAGATTTTGATTCGAGGGTCGGAATGAATTCCGAGAGTTGCAGTAGCTTCGTTAGGTGATTTTGGATATGTCTGCAAATTTTCAGGTTATTTGGACGTTGTTTGGTCGGGTTTTTGATTGAATGCGCATTTCGGAAGTTTTGATGAAAAATAGGCTTGAATCCGATGTATTTTAATGGTTTTAGCGTTGTTTGACGTGTTTTGAGGATTGGAACAAGTTTGAATAAGGTTGTAGGATGTGTTGGTGCTTTTGGTTGAGGTCCCGGGGGCCTCGGGGTGATTTCGGGTGGCTAAACGGGAGTTGGAAGCATTTGTTGCAGGTCAGATTTTTCTGTCTTCTGGTATTTCCGCATCTGCGGAAAAGGAGCCGCAGAAGCGGTTCCGCAGATGCGGCGGAGAGGTCGCAGAAGCGGTCAGGTGTGGCCCAGGGGATTTCCACATAAGCGAACTGGTGTGCGCTTCAGCGGGGCCGCATAAGCGGGTATTCTACCGCAGAAGCGGTTGAGGGAAAACCGCATAAGCGGATTTGTGGATCGCATAAGCGGTCCTGGGGAATTTAAGTGAGATTGCAGAAGCGGATTTGTGGATCGCATAAGCGGTCCCGCAGATGCGATTCGGGACCGCAGAAGCGGAAAACGATCTTAAGTGAAAGTCAGCAAAAGCGGACGTTGACCGCATAAGCGAAAGTCGCAAAAGCGGTACTGGATCCGCAGAAGCGGAAATAACTGGCAGTTAAGTGAGAATTATCTCCTTCGCGAATTTTTGAGAGAGTAACATTTTGGACTCGGACTAAGGAGATTTTTGGGCGATTTTGAAGAGGGTTTCGTGGGTTATCATCAGGTATGGATTCTTGGACTTAGATTATGATATTGTTATGTATAAACATGGATTAACACTAAAAACCCAAGGAATCAAAGGTCAAAAATGGTGGTTTAGGGCTTGAACTTAAGAGAGTTTAAATTGATGATTTGAGGGGTCAAATAGACTCCGATTCTTGTGTATTTTATATGTACGGACTCGTGGCGAGACGAGGATTCAGGTGATGTGAATTTCGTAATTTTTCAAGAAGTGGGCCCGGGGCTCGGGTTTTGCCAACTTCGTGTTTTTGGGTGTTTTTCGAGTGCTTTCGATTGGGTTATGTTCCATTAGCATATTATAATGCATTCCTTGTGGTTTTGATCAGATTCGGCGCGTGAGGAGGTTGATTCAAGAGGGAAAGGCTTAGCGGACTAGTCTCGTGACCGGTTTGAGGTGAGTAATAGATGTAGATGATGACTTGAGGGTTTGAANAGTGACGAGGCTAGACATGACCTACCAAAAACAACCTGCGCAGATATATATATATATATATATATATATATATATATATATATATATGCAAAGGCAACGGAAATAACNGAAGAGGGATAAAAAATATATAACCTATAACATCTAAGTTCCACTGAGGGCGACTGACATGAAACGTATGATATATATATATATATATATATATATATATATATATATATATACAAGGCAAATGGAAATAACAACAGAAAATATCAAATAAAGCTGGGAAGGGGCATGCTCGGGAGAGATACAATGAAACAAATCAACGGCTATAACAATGAAACTACATTAATACCATAACGCATATAAGTGGTCGGCGTGCCTGTGACGACCCGGCCCGTCGTCACGTGAGTTACCGCCCCGTTTCCCCCATATTGTGTTGCTTTATGTTTCAATATCAGCATTGAGTTGATCGGGTAGAGTTGGATTGGTTTTAGTTGAAATGAGGCACTTAGCCTCTTAGAAGGAAGCTTGTTTTGGAAAAGTCAACCGGAAGTTGACTATATGGTTAGAGGGCTTGGATGTGAATTTCGGTGGTTCGGTTAGCTTCGGGGGATGATTTGTGACTTAGGAGTGTGATCGGAATTGAATTTGGAGGTCCGGTGTAGAATTAGGCTTGAATTGGCGAAGTTTGAATTTTGGATATGTCTGCAAATTTTCAGGTTATTTGGACGTTGTTTGGTCGGGTTTTTGATTGAATGCGCATTTTGGAAGTTTTGATGAAAACTAGGCTTGAATCCGATGTATTTTAATGGTTTTAGCGTTGTTTGACGTGTTTTGAGGATTGGGAACAAGTTTGAATAAGGTTGTAGGATGTGTTGGTGCTTTTGGTTGAGGTCCCGGGGGCCTCGGGGTGATTTCGGGTGGTTAAACGGGAGTTAGAAGCATTTGTTGCAGGTCAGATTTTTCTGTCTTCTGGTATTTCCGCATCTGCAGAAAAGGAGCCGCAGAAGTGGTTCCGCAAATGCGGCGGAGAGGTCGCAGAAGCGGTCAGGTGTGGCCTAGGGGATTTCCGCATAAGCGGACTGGTGTGCGCTTCAGCGGGGCCGCATAAGCGGGTATTCTACCGCAGAAGCGGTTGAGGGAAAACCGCATAAGCGGATTTGTGGATCGCATAAGCGGTCCTGGGGAATTTAAGTGAGATCGCAGAAGCGATCGTTTGAACGCATAAGCGGTCCCGCAGATGCGATTGGGGACCATAGAAGCGGAAAACGGTCTTAAGTGAAAGTCAGCAAAAGCGGACGTTGACCGCATAAGTGGAAGTCGCAAAAGCGGTACTGGATCCGCAGAAGAGGAAATAACTGGCAGTTAAGTGAGAATTATCTCCTTCGCGAATTTTTGAGAGAGTAACATTTTGGACTTCGGACTAAGGAGATTTTTGGGCGATTTTGAAGAGGGTTTCGTGGGTTATCATCAGGTATGGATTCTTGGACTTAGATTATGATATTGTTATGTATAAACATGGATTAACACTGAAAACCCAAGGAATCAAAGGTCAGAAATGGTGGTTTAGGGCTTGAACTTAAGAGAGTTTAAATTGATGATTTGAGGGGTCAAATGGACTCCGATTCTTGTGTATTTTATATGTGCGGACTCGCGGCGAGACAAGGATTCCGATGATGTAAATTTCGTAATTTTTCGAGAAGTGGGCCCGGGGCTCGGGTTTTGCCAACTTCGTGTTTTTGGGTGTTTTTCGAGTTCTTTCGATTGGGTTATGTTCCATTAGTATATTATAATGTATTCCTTGTGGTTTTGATCAGATTCGGCGCGTGAGGAGGTTGATTCAAGAGGGAAAGGCTTAGCGGACTAGTCTCGTGACCGGTTTGAGGTGAGTAATAGATGTAGATGATGACCTGAGGGTTTGAAACCCCGGTATATCACACTGTGACGCTATATTGAGGCGAGACACGTACTCTACGATGAGTGTGGGGTCGATTGTGAATAGGGACTATGGCTTAGTCCGACCGAATGAAGTTCGTACTGTGTTATTGGCTAAAATTAGCTGGCAAACCTCCTACTTGGATGGTTATGTAGATATTTGGGTTGTATGCCGGTTATTTGGATCCCGTAAGGATCATTATCACTGTTTCCATGATGAATAGCATGTTTTCATGATATCAGTCCTGAGCTAAATACTGTCTTGAAATGGCTAGTAAAATTCTAAGGTTTTGAACACCTAATTTATAATTTCTGATAATTGGAACTAAAAATGGTAAGGTTGACTGTGCCCATGTGGCTTGCATGCATATAGCTGGACTGATAGTGGATCGGGCTGCACGCCGCAACGTATGTTACTATGATATTGCGCTTGGGCTGTAGGAGCCCATCCGGAGTCTGAACCCCCACAGTGAGCGCGGGTACCCAAATGGATCGGGCTGCGCGCCGCAGCGGTCATGTGCATTTGCATTGCATCCATGCATTAATATCTATCTGCTTTATCCGTCTCTACTTGTTGTTATTACACTGTTAAATGTGTAGAAGTACTGATTTTAGCTTCACACTGTTGTATATTGGGATTTCTTACTGTCAGTCATTATATATGTCTATTACCACTGAGTTGGAAGTACTCACTTTACTCCCTGCACCATGTGTGCAGATCCAGGTACTTCGGGAGTTAGCTGAGCTTGTGCTGATTTCAGAGTTTGTTCGGGGTTGTCGAGGTTGTTGCCTGACGTCCGCAGGACCCGACTCCTCCCCTATCCCTTTTATTGTCTTTCCGCAGATTTTAGACTATGTATTATTGGAGTCTTATTACACTATACTGTTAGAGGCTCTAGACTCATGACCCCCAGGTCTTTGGGAGTGTATTTCAGCATTATCTTGATATTCGGCTTATTTCCATCTATAAATTAAAACTAACAGCTTGTGATTGTTAAACAATATTCAAATAATTGGATTTGAGCTTTATGCTCGGGTTGAGAGTCCAAATGGTCGGGCTTGCCTAGCAGTTGTGTTGGGCGCCATCACAACCGAGTTTGGGGTCGTGACAGTGCCACACGATCCCATAGTATAGCTATGTAAGTGGTCGGCGCGCCACACGATCCCATTTCATAATTCATAAGTGGACGGCGTGCCACACGTTCCCATTTCATAATTTATAAGTGGACGGTGTGCCACACGATCCCATTTCATAATTCATAAGCGGACGGCGTGCCACACGATCCCATTTCATAATTCATAATATATATAATCTTTCTAGAGGAGGCCCCATTAGGGGAATTCAACAATATAACGATTTAACCCGGCAAGGGTACAACTAACAGCCCATGTATCCCGGCAAGGGAGAATACATATAATGCTTGAATCTCGGCAGGGGAGCAACAACAATAATAGACTACGCGTCCCGGCAAGGAAATAATCACAACACTTCCTCTTTTATTCACTCATATCTCATTTATCAAATTCTAGTTCGAGCCAACGCTCCAATATTATACCAATCACAATTCTTCCTCAACCATTCACATTATATGACACTTATCAATTAAACGAGGAAAATGCATCACAAAGTCCGAATAAAAGACAATTAAGACTCACGGTTATGCTAGACTTCAGTGCATAGATAATCGTAACCATTCCTATACACCGTACTCCACATTTAGCAATTAGCAAATAATATCCTAATCCTATTCCCTCAAGCCAAAGTTAGAACAAACACTTACCTCGAAAGCTCCAAACTCAACTCAAGCCTCTAGTATAGCTTTACCCCTTGGTTCCACCACAAAACCGCTCAATTCTGGCCACAAATTACTTGAATGCATTAATAAATACTATTGGAACTAACCCCAATGCAAAAAAATAGTTTTTACAAGGTTTTTCCCAAAAAGGTCAAAAATGCCCCGGGGCCCACATGGTCGAAACTCGAGGTTCGGACCAAAACCCGGTTACCCATTCCCCCATGAATCCAAATATGTGATTTGTTTTGAAATCGGACCTCAAATTGAGGCCCAACTCCCCAAATTTAAGAAAACCTAAGTTCTAACCAAAACCCCCAATTCCCATTTATGAAAATCTTTGATTCAAGTTTAAATCATGTTAAAAGATGTTAAGGAATAAAGAAATTAAGTTAGAAATCACTTATCAATCGTTTTGGAGAAGAAAAGTTGTTTGGAAAATCGCCTCTTAGGTTTTGGGTTTTTGAAAAGTGAAAAATGACTGAAAATCCCGAACTTATATATACCTTACTGAAGGCTGGCGTGGACCGCACAAAAATGTGCCGCGGCCGCACCGAGGGAGGGAAGAATTGACTCTCTGAACCTACTAGCGCGGACCGCGCAGAAACGCACCGCGGTCGCGCGGAAATGACCGCGGCCGCGCTGGGGGCCTGCAACACCTGGACCTGCACATCTGATACTTGTTAAGTCTAAGACCTCCCGGGCCACACTCAAAACTCACCCGAGCCCTCGGGGCTCCAAACCAAACATACATCTAATCTCAAAAACATCCTATGGACTTACTTCGGCGATCAAATCGCCAAAATAATATCATAATCAATGAATCGAACCTTAAAATCATCGTTTTCATTTCAAGCTTCTCAAACTTCTAACTTTAGATATTTATGTCCGAAACACGTCAAACGACGTCTGATTTCGACCAAACTTCACAGAAAGCGCTTAACACATATTTAAGACTTGTACCTTGCGCCGGAACCAAAATACGGTCCCGATACCAATATTTTCTAAGTCATTTTCTTTTCAAAATTCCATATCATTTTCAGAAAACAATTTCTTTCAAAAATTCATTTCTCGGGCTCGGGACCTCGGATTTTGATTCCGGGAATACGCCCGAGTACCATATTTTTCTACGGACCCTCCAGGACCGTCACATTACGGGTCCCGGTCCGTTTACCCAAAATGTTGACCAAAATCAATTTTAACAATATTAATATCAAAATTTTTCAAATATTTCACAGAATTCACATATTTCAACATAAAAGCTTTCCGGCTATGCGTCCGGACTGCGCACGCAAATCGAGGCAACTAAAAGCAAGGTTTTCAAGGCCTCGAAAGCACGGAAAAAAGATGAATTCCGGTGATGACCCTTTGGGTCGTCACATTCTCCACCTCTAAAACAACTGTTCGTCCTCGAACGGACAAAAGAAAGAAGTACCCGAGTCGGGAAATAAATGAGGATAACGGCTCCGCATATCAGACTCGGACTCCCAGGTCGATGCCTCAGGAGGTTGGCCTCTCCACTAAACACGCACAGAAGGGAAACTCTTCGACCTCAACTATCGAACCTGCCGGTCTAAAATAGCCACCGGCTCCTCCTCATAAGACAGATCCTTGTCCAATTGGACAGTGCTGAAATCTAACACGTGCGATGGATCGCCATGATACTTCCGGACCATAGATACATGAAACACTGGATGTATAGCTGACAAACAAGGTGGAAAGGCAAGTTTATAAGCCACCTCTCCTACACGATCAAGGATCTCAAATGGACCGACGAACCTAGGGCTAAGCTTGCCCTTCTTCCCAAATCTCATCACGCCCTTCATAGGTGATACACGGAGCAACACTCGCTCACCAACCATGAAAGCAACATCTCTGACCTTGCGGTCTGCATAACTCTTCTGCCTGGACTGAGCTGTACGAAGTCTATCCTGAATAATACGCTTATCCAAGGCCTCATGAACCAAATCCGTACCCAGTAACCGAGCCTCTCCCGGATCAAACCATCCAACTGGAGACCAACACCGCCTACCATACAACGCCTCATGCGAAGCCATCTGAATGCTGGACTGGTAGCTGCTGTTGTAGGCAAACTCCGCTAAAGGAAAAAACTGGTCCCACGAGCCTCCAAAATCAATAACACAGGCTCAGAGCATATCCTCAAGTATCTGAATAGTCCTCTCGGACTGACCGTCCGTCTAGGGATGAAATGCTGTACTCAAATGAACCTGGGTGCCAAACTCCCGCTGAACCGCTCTCCAGAAATGCGGGGTAAACTGCGTACCCCGGTCAGAAATGATAGATATAGGCACCCCATGAAGGCGAATGATCTCCCTGATATAAATCTCAGCTAATCTCTCGGACGAATAGGTAGTGGCAACCGGAACAAAATGCACTGACTTGGTTAGCCTATCAAAAATAACCCAAACCACATCAAACTTCTTCCGAGTCATCGGAAAGCCAGTAACGAAATCCATGGTAATCCTCTCCCACTTCTACTTAACCTGCTGACAGTTCAAACATCGAGCCACATGTGCCACTATATCCTTCTTCATCCTACGCCACCAATAGTGCTGCCTCAGATCCTGATACATCTTCGCGGTGCCCGGGTGAATAGAATACCGAGAACTATGGGCCTCCGCTAAGATCAACTCTCGTATACCATCATCTCCCAAGGTCACTTTCTTGGCACCTCCACGCTGCACCGTGTCTCTCAGGACACACAAATGGGATCCTCAAACTGCCGCTCACGAATACGCCCCAATAATGACGAACGAGCAACCGTGCAAGCTAATACTCTGCTGGGTTCAGAAATATCCAACCTTACAAGATGATTGGCCAAGGCCTGAACATCCAAGGCAAGCGATCTCTGGGTGACTGGAATATAAGCAAGACTGCCCATGCTGGCGGACTTCCTACTCAATGCATCGGCCACTACGTTGGCCTTCCCCACGTGATATAAGATAGTAACATCATAATCCTTCAGCAACTCTAACAACCTCCTCTGCTTCAAATTCAACTCTTTCTGCTTGAACAGCTACTGAAGACTCTTGTGATCACTGTAAACCTCACACGTCACACCATATAAATAATTCCTCCAAATCTTCAAGGCATGAACAGTGGCTGCCAACTCAAGATCATGAACCGGATAATTATTCTCGTGGATCTTCAACTGCCTCGAAGCATAGGCAATGACTTTGCCATCCTGCATCAATACTGCACCAAGCCCAATACGGGAAGCATCACTATAGACTGTATAAGGCCCTGAACCTGTGGGCAAAACCAACACTGGTGCCGTAGTCAGAGTTGTCTTGAGCTTATGAAATCTCGCCTCACACTCGTCTGATCACCTGAACTGGGCACCCTTCTGGGTCATCCTGGTCATTGGGGCTGCAATGGATGAAAACCCCTCCACGAACCGACGGTAGTAACCTGCTAACCCCAAGAAACATCGAATCTCTGTAGCTGAAGCTGGTCGAGGCCAGTTCCTGACTGCCTCTATCTTCTTCGGGTCCACCTGAATACCCTCTGCTGATACAACGTGACCCAGAAATGCAACCGAACTCAACTAGAATTCACACTTCGAGAAATTAGCATATAACTGACTATCCTTCAGAGTCTGAAGAACCACTTTGAGGTGCTTCTCGTGCTCCTCCTGGCTGCGGGAGTATATCAGAATATCATCAATAAAGACTATCACAAACAAGTCCAAATAAGGCCTGAACACTCGGTTCATCAACTCCATAAACGCTGTTGGGGCATTAGTCAATCCAAATGACATAACGAGAAACTCATAATGCCCATACCGAGTGCGAAATGCCGTCTTAGGGACATCAAACGCCCTAATCCTCAGCTGTGGTAGCCAGATCTCAAATCTATCTTTGAAAACACCCTCGCACCCTGAAGCTGGTCGAATAAATCGTCGATCCTCGGCAGTGGATACTTGTTCTTAATCGTCACCTTGATTAATTGCCGGTAATCAATGCACATCCTCATCGAACCATCCTTTTTCTTCACAAATAGCACTAGCGCAGCCCAAGGCGAAATGCTAGGTCTAATGAAACCCTTCTCAAGCAAATCTTGAAGCTGATCCTTTAACTCTTTCAACTCTGCCGGGGCCATGCAATACGGCGGAATGGAAATGGGCTGAGTGCCTAGAGCCAGATCAATACAGAAATCGATATCCCTGTCGGGCGGCATGCCCGGCAGGTCTGAAGGGAAAACCTCGGGGAACTCCCGAACGATAGGAACAGAATTAATAGACGGTTCCTCTGCGCTGGAGTCACGAACATACGCCAGATAAGCTAGACACCCCTTCTCGACCATGCGACGGGCCTTCACATAAGAGATAACACTGCGAGTGGTATGACCTGGGGTCCTTCTCCACTCTAGTTGGGGAAAATCTGGTAACGCCAAAGTCACGGTCTTGGCATGACAATCCAAGATCGCATGATACAGGGACAACCAATCCATCCCTAATATGACGTTTAAATCCACCATATCTAAGTGTAACAAATCAACACGGGTCTCAAGACCCCTAAATACCACAACACAGGCACCATAAACTCGGTCGACCACTATAGAACACCCACTGGTGTAGATACATATATAGGAATACTCAAGGCCTCACTAGGCATAATCAAGTAGGGTGCAAAATAGGACGACACATGAATACGTAGATCTGGGATCAAATAGCATTGAAGCATCTCTATCACAGACCAGAATAGTACCTATAATAACAACATCGGATGACTCAGCCTCTGGTCTAGCCGGCAAAGCATAACAACGGGGCTGGGGCCCACCTCCCTGAATCACATCCCTAGGACGATCAGCTGCTGGCTGACCCCTACCTCTGGCGGTCTGAGCTCCACCTCTATGACCTCTGCCTCCACCTCTATGTCCTCTACCCCCGCCTCTAGCTGGATGGGCAGGCTGTGGGGCAACTAGTACCTGAATCATACGACGAGGTCCCTGTTGCTGAGAGCCGCTGGAAGCTCGAGGGCAATACCTGGCAATGTGACTCACATCGCCGCAAGTGAAACAAGCCCTCGGCTGCTGAGAATAGCAAAGTGGTGGTGCACTGATAGGTGCTGATGGTGAACTGAAGAGCTGCTGGTCAGAAAACTGCGGATGAGAACCACGACCACCTGATGTACCATGAGAAGCCTGGAGAGCTGACTGAAAGGGCCTCGGAGGGTGGCCTCTACCATAAGAATCCCTACCTCCAGACGAGGTACCACTGAATCTACCAGAATGACGGGGCCTCTTATCAGACCCATGACCACCTCCCTGAGTAAGTGCCATCTCTGTCCTGCGGGCCGCATTGGCCGCCTCCTGAAAGGAAATCTCACTCCCGGCACCCATGGCCATCTGAAGACGGATCGAATGAATCAACCCATCAATAAAACTCCGCACCCTCTCTCTTTCGGTGGGGAGTATCACAATAACATGGCGTGCAAGATCAATAAAACAGGTCTCAGACTTTGTGACAGACATAGGGCCCCGCTGAAGACGCTCAAACTGCCTGCGAAGAGCATCTCGCTGAGTAGCTGGGAGAAACTTCTCCAAAAATAACTCTGAAAACTGATCCTATGTCAGTGATGGCGACCCTACTGGCCTGGCTAGACAAAAGTCTCTCCACCAAGTCTTAGCGTATCCTGCTAGTCGGAAGGTGGCGAAGTCGGCCCTATTGGTCTCCACCCCCCCCCCCCCATAGTCCGTAAAACCTCATGACATCTCAATAAGAAATCCTGAGCATCCTCTGAAGGAGTGCCACTATATATGGTAGTGAAGATCTTGGTGAACCTATCTAGCCTCCACAGAGCATCAGCGGACATAGCCACACCGTCACTGGTCTGAGCCGCAATGCCTGGTTGGACTGCCACAGCTGGCTGAATTGCTGGAGTCTGAGCCTGAGGAGCTACCTGCTCCGGAGTACGTGTAGCGGGAGTCTGAACTCCTTCCCAAGCCTGAGATGTGGCTGGTGCTACTGGAAGCAAACCCACTCTAGAGATGCCCTCCATAAAGCCTACCAATCGGACCAAAGTGTCCTGAAGCACTGGAGTGGCTATGAAACCCTCTGGGACCTGAGCTGGACCCACTGGAGCTGCTGGAGCTGGAACCTCCTCATCATAGTCAACATGAGGCTCCACCTCTGGGACTACTGCTCGGGGCTGAGCTCTGCCCTGGCCTCGGCCTCGGCCTCTGTCATGGCCTCGGCCTCGCCCTCTGCCCCTGATAGGAGCTGCTGCTGGGGGCTCGGGCTGCTGCGCGGTAGAAGAGGAAGCAAGTGTTCTCGCCATCTGCGAAAGAACGGAGTAAAAAGCCAATCAGTACTTGAGAAATAGAATCACATGACAGGAATGAACAAAGTGAAATTTTCCTAACTCTGTAGCCTCTGGGGGATAGATACTGACGTCTCCGTACCGATCCCTCAGACTCTACCAACTTTATCCGTGAGTTGTGAGACCTAAGTAACCTAGTGCTCTGATACCAACTTGTTACGACCCGGATTTCCCACCACCGGGAGTCGTGACGGCACCTACTATCGGAGCTAGGCAAGCCAAACATTTAAAACACTTTCTGATGACATTTTAACAATATAAAAAAACGAAAGCAATTAAATAAAGCGGAAGACTTAATGCTTATATAACTGAAAACAAAATGCGGAAGTTTCAAAAATACACTTCTACCCAAAGTCTGGTGTCACTACTCACGGACCACTATATAATACCAAAACAAGAGTTTGAATGAGATACATCAGTGTTTGTCTCGATACAAATAAAACAAACTAATAACATAGAAGGAACTTCGGCCTGCGAACGCCAGACAGGCTACCTCGTGAGTCCCTGGACTGAAGATAGCTCCCGCTCAATACTGCTGCTGCGGTCCTAAAGCTGCTCCTGGATCTATGCAAAAAGATGCACAGAGTTTAGCATCAGCACAACCGACCCCATGTGCTGGTAAGTGCCTGGCCTAACCCCAGCGAAGTAGTGACGAGGCTAGACAGGACCTACCAAAAATAACCTGTGCAGATATATATATATATATATATATATATATATATATATATATATATATATATATATATATATATATATATATATATACAAGGCCAACGGAAATAACAACAGAAAATATCAAATAAAGCTGGGAAGGGGCATGCTCGGGAGAGATACAATGAAACAAATCAATGGCTATAACAATGAAACTACATCAATACCATAACGCATATAAGTGGTCGGCGTGCCACACGATCCCATAGTATAGCTATGTAAGTGGTCCGTGCGCCACACGATCCCATTTCATAATTCATAAGTGGACGGCGTGCCACATGTTCCCATTTCATAATTCATACACGATTCCATTTAATAATTCATAAGTGGACGGCGTGCCACACGATCCCATTTCATAATTCATAAGTGGACGGCGTGCCACAAGATCCAATTTCATAATTCATAATATATGAAATCTTTCTAGAGGAGGCCCCATTAAGGGAATTCAACAATATAACGATTTAACCCGGCAAGGGTGCAACTAACAGCCCAAGTATCCCAGCAAGGGAGAATACATATAATGCTTGAATCCCGGAAGGGGAGCAACAATAATAATAGACTACGCGTACCGGCAAGGGAATAATCACAACACTTCCTCTTTTATTCACTCATTTCTCATTTATCAAATTCTAGTTCGAGCCAACGCTCCAATATTATACCAATCACAATTCTTCCTCAACCATTCACGTTATACGACACTTATCAATCAAACAAGGAAAATGTATCACAAAGTCCGAATCAAACACAATTAAGACTCACGGTCATGATAGACTCCGGTGCATAGATAACCATCACCATGCCTCTACACCGTACTCCACATTTAGCAATTAGCAAATAATATCCTAATCCTATTCCCTCAAGCCAAAGTTAGAACAAACACTTACCTCGAAAGCTCCAAACTCAACTCAAGCCTCTAGTATAGCTTTACCCCTTGGTTCCACCACAAAACCGCTTGAATCTAGCCACAAATTACTTGAATGCATTAATAAATACTATTGGAACTAACCCCGATGCAAAAAAAACAAATAGTTTTTACAGGTTTTTCCCAAAAAGGTCAAAAATGCCCCCGGGCCCACATGGTTGAAACTCGAGGTTCGGACCAAAACCCGGTTACCCATTCCCCCATGAATCCAAATATGTAATTTGTTTTGAAATCGGACCTCAAATTGAGGTCCAACTCCCCAAATTTAAGAAAACCTAAGTTCTAACCAAAACCCCCAATTCCCATTTATGAAAATCTTTGATTCAAGTTGAGATCATGTTAAGAGATGTTAAGGAATAAAGAAATTAAGTTAGAAATCACTTACCAATCATTTTGGAGAAGAAAGGTTGTTTGGAAAATCGCCTCTTAGGTTTTGGGTTTTTGAAAAGTGAAAAATTACTGAAAATCCCGAACTTATATATACCTTACTGAAGGCTGACGCGGACCGCACAAAAATGTGCCGCAGCCGCGCCGAGGGAGGGAAGAATTGACTCTCTGAACCTACTGGCGCGGACCGCGCAGAAACGCACCGCGGCCGTGCGGAAATGACCGCGGCCGCGCTGGGGGCCTGCAACACCTGGACCTGCACATCTGATACTTGTTAAGTCTAAGACCTCCCGGGCCACACTCCAAACTCACCCGAGCCCTTGGGGCTCCAAACCAAACATACATCTAATCTCAAAAACATCCTACGGACTTACTCGTGCGATCAAATCGCCAAAATAACATCATAATCAATGAATCAAACCTTAAAATCATCGTTTTCATTTCAAGCTTCTCAAACTTCAAACTTTAGATATTTAGGTCCGAAACACGTCAAACGACGTCCGATTTCGACCAAACTTCACAGAAAGCACTTAACACATATTTAAGACCTGTATCGGGCGCCGGAACCAAAATATGAGCCCGATACCAATATTTTCTAACTCATTTACTTTTCACAATTCCATATCATTTTCAGAAAACAATTTCTTTCAAAAATTCATTTCTCAAGCTCGGGACCTCGAATTTCGATTCCGGGAATACGCCCGAGTCCCATATTTTTCTACGGACCCTCCGAGACCGTCACATTACGGTTCCGGGTCCGTTTACCCAAAATGTTAACAAAAATCTACTTTAACAATATTAATATAAAAAATTTTCAAATCTTTCACAGAATTCACATATTTCAACATAAAAGCTTTCAGGCTACGCGCCCGGACTGCGCTTGCAAATCGAGGCGACTGAAAGCGAGGTTTTTAATTCCTCGGAAGCACGGAAAAAGGAAGAATTCCGATGATGACCCTTTGGGTCATCACAGGTGATTTCGTGGCTGGGAGCGTGTCCGGAATGTGTTATGGAGATCCGTAGCTCATTTAGGCTAGAAATGCCGATGCTTGAATTTTTGAAGTTTCCGATCCGATAGTGGATTTTTGATCCGAGGGTCGGAATGGAATTTCGGAAGTTGCTGTAGCAGCGTCATGTTATTTGGGACGTGTGTGCAAAATTTCAGGTCAATCGGACGTGTTTTGGTTAGGTTTTCTATCGAAAGCGAGTTTGGTTGAAATTTGAAGTTCTTAGGTTCAAATCATTAATTAATTCGAGTTTCCGACGTTGTTTTAGGTGGTTTACGGATTGGTACAAGTTCGAATGTTGATATGGGGTATTTTCGTAGGTTCGGTTGAGGTCCCGAGGGCCTCGGGGTGTGTTTCGGATGCTCAACAGAGCAATTTGGAGTTTGAAAATGTTGCAGAAAAATCCTTCAGCTGTTGCAGAACTTTCCATCATTGCGATCGCATCCCTATCCATGCGATCGCGTAGTGCAAATCTCAGAGGGGGCCAATTACTTGAATGCGATCGCTCAGCCTTGCCCGCGATCGCATAACACCGCCTTCTCCCTTCTACGCGTTCGCATTGGTCTCTCCGCATTCGCATAGTTGAACTTAGGAGCTGGACCCCATTGCCAAATCCTTCTATGCGATCGCATAGCCCAGTACGCGATCACTTAGCTTAACTTCTTCCTCTTCTGCGATCGCAGGCCTCTGGCTACGTTGGCATAGACCAAATTCTGGGACTTTAAATTTTACTCTACGCGATCGCATCCCAGTTCATGTGATCGCATTGAACAAATCATCTGAACAATACTTAACATTTCAAAACGAGGGTTTTGCCATTTTTATCAAAACACAAGCTTGGGAGCTCGAATTTGGGAGAAATTTTGAAGGTTTTTCTAAGGCAATCACTGGGTAACGATTCTCTACTCTCTTATGATAAAAACCCACTAATCTAATCAGGAATTCATCCTTAATTTCGGATTTTTGAAAATTGGGGAAAACTTCTTAGACCTAGCTATTGGGTTTCGAGTGGGAATTTGACCTCCGATTTGGGAGATTTTTATATGGTTAGACTCGTGAGAGAACGGGGGTTCTGAAAACGTAAAAATTATTTGATTCCGAGACATTGGCCTAAGGGGCATTTTGGTCATTTTACCTATTTTCGCACCTTAGCTTTGATTTTAATAATGGAATCAGTTGATTGCGATGTTATTTACATTATGTAATTGAATTGAATAGATTTGGGCCATTCGGAGTCAGATACTCGTAGAAAAGGCGTGGTTCCTTAGTTGATTTTGTACTGGTTCGAGGTAAGTGGCTTGTCTAACTTCGTGTGGGGGATCTTTCCCCTTAGGATATGATATCTGTTATTTGAATGCCTCGTACGCGAGGTGATGAGCGTGTACGTGAGCTAATTGTTGAAAATCCTTTTCTACTTGAAATATTTAAATTGAGTTCCTGCTTACTTGTTTACTTTAAATTGCAAGTTTAATCCGTGCTAGCTTAGAGAAGCATGATTAGTTAGATCTACTTTCTTAGTTGCCTAAAGTGTATTATGTGTAATCCGTGAAACATGCTAGGCTTGAATTTACCAATACTTGTTTGACTTAGGCTTGGTCTGGTATTGAGCTGTTATTGTGTGTTTACTATTTGGGACTACGAGACGACATCCCGGGAGCTCCCCTGCACGTGTTATGTTTTAGACTGAGAGTGCGGGATACCAAGAGATCCCTGGCAAAGATATAGTTATAAAGGGAGGATACCAAGAGATCCTCGGGATGCCAGGAGATTCCTCGTGTATGTGATGAGGATACCAAGAGATCCCCGGGATACCAAGAGATCCCTGATTATATTTCCGGTTGTGAGCTGTATTTCTATTTATTGTTTGTGTCTGCTTTCCGTTACCGATTTTGCTTATCATCTTGTTAGATTCTCGCTGTAGACTATATTCATGTTGTTTGTCCCTTATCATATTATTTATTATGTTTTATCTTAGTAGGGCCCTAACCTTCCTCATCAATACCCGACCGAGGTTAGGCTTGGCACTTACTGAGTACCACTATGGTGTACTCACGCCTCTTATGCGCATGTTTTTCATGTACAGATCCAGGTACCTCCACTCAGGTGCATTATCAGTGACTTAGGAGAGTTTGGAGACTTGGGGTATATCTGCCGCGTCCGCAGATCGAAGAATCTCCTTCCTATTCTACCCTATAGTTATTTAGTTTCCTATTTTTCTTTTATGTAGACATTTCTGGAGTTAGAGCCTTGTTATATACTTTTCTATAGCTTATGTTGCCTGTGAGTTACCGGGTTTTGGGATTTCTATTTCAGAGTGGTGATGTTGTGGTGTATGTGCCAAGTGGCATTTATATACATTTCTTTAAGTTGTTCAGCTTTTAGTTTATTATTTCCGTAAATGTTGTTACTTTCGCACTGTTAGGCTTACCTAGTCATCGTGACTGGGTGCCATCATGACGTGTTATCAAATGGTGAACTAGGGTCGTGGCAAGTTGGTATCAGAGCTCTAGGTTCATATGAGTCACAAAACACAGGCCGGTTTATTAGAGTCTCGCTGATTGGTACGGGGACCTCTGTACTTATGTACGAGAGGCTCTGTGACTGTTTAGGAAAAATCTTCACTTCATTTGATTTCCTTGTCCTGCAATATTTTTGACACCAATTCTAAACTTCTGTCTTCTATTCTCTCATAGATTTGAGGACACGCGCTACTCAGGACGATCAGGCACCCACACCCCCTCCTACAGCCGTTAGAGGCAGGGGCCGGGGCAGAGGCCATGGACGCGTACGTGGTGCAGTCAGAGCACCTGTGTGAGCCGCCGCTGAGGTACCGCCAACAGATCCAGTTGGGGCTCAGGCACCTGACACGCCTACAACCACTACTACTCCAGCTCTTTAGGAGACATTGGCACAGTTTATGAGTATGTACACCACGCTGTAGCAGGCAGGGTTGCTTCCCCTCACTGCAGCCACATCCCAGGCCGGGGGAGGAGCACAGACTCCCACCGCCCGCACTCTTGAGCAGCGAGTGAAGGTTGAGCAGGTCGCAGAGATCATCCATGTCCAGCCTACAACACCAGTTCAGCCCCAGGATGGGGCACCTGATTCTAAGGATGAGCAGCGCATACTGGAGAGGTTCAAGAAGTATGACCCTCCGATTTTCAATGGATTGGGGATAGATGTTGCCTTGGGATTTCTAGAGGATTGTCACCGTATTCTTTGCACTATGGGTATCACCGGATTGAGAGGTCTTTCCTTCACTGCCTTCCAGCTTCGGGGAACCGCCTATGATTGGTGGCGCACCTTTCAGTTAGACAGTCCGGACGAGGCTGCCTCTCTGACCTTGGCACAGTTTTCAGATATGTTTCAGAGAGAGTTTGTTCCCCACAGCCTCAGGGACGCATGGCGCGCAGAGTTTGAGCATTTGCGCCAGGGTGCTATGACCGTTTCAGAGTATGCCATTCGTTATATCAAGTTGGCCAGGCAAGCACCGGCTTTGGTTGCTACTGTCCGTGAGAGGGTTCACCAGTTTGTTGAGGGTCTTATTCCACCCATCAGATCTAGCATGGCTCGAGTGTTGGAGGTGGACATTCCTTATCAGTAGTCAGTGAACATTGCTAGGAGGATCAAGGTTTTGCACGCCAGGGAGCGAGAGGAGAGAGAGGCCAAGAGGTCTCGAGAGTCAGGTCACTACTTTGGTACCCGTACCCCAGCAACAGGTCGTCATGTTAGGGGTTATATGGGTCGCCCCTTTCATTCAGCTCTTCCATCATCATCCAGAAGTACTCCAGCTCCTCCCAGATCTCAGGAGCCTTACTATGCACCTCCGGTTTCTAGCGCACCTCCTGCGCGGGGTGCTTTCAGAGGTCAGTCCAGCTAACCTGGTCCCAGTAAGTCACAGCCTCCGCGCCCTTCCAGAGCTTGTTTTGAGTGCGGGGACACCCGCCATGTGGTGAGGGATTTACCTAGACTTGGGAGGAGTGCACCTCCACAGACTCCTCAGCCACAGCGTGCTCCACAGAGTTCCCAGGCTATTGTCCCAGCTCCAACTGCCACCCCATCTGCCAAGCCAGCTAGGGGCGGAGGTCGGGGAGGTAGAGGTCGCCCTCGAGGGGGAGTCCAGGCCAGATATTATGCTATTCCTGCTCGTACCGAGGTTGTTGCCTCCGATTCTATCATCATAGGTATTATACTGGTTTGTCACCGAGATGCATCGGTTCTATTCGATCCAGGCTCCACTTACTCTTATGTGTCTACTTATTTTGCTCTGTATTTGGGTGTAGCCCGAGATTCTTGTTCTCCTATTTATGTTTCTACTCTTGTGGGAGATTCTCTTGTTGTGGATCGTATTTATCGGTCGTGTTTGGTTACTATTCGTGGTTTTGAGACCAGAGCAGATCTATTATTACTCAACATGGTTGATTTTGATATTATCTTGGGCATGGACTGGTTGTCGCCCCATTATGCTATTCTCAATTGTCACGCTAAGACCGTGACGTTGGCTATGCTAGGTATTTCACGTATTGAGTAGAGTGGTACTTTAGATCACACTCTCAGTAGAGTTATCTTGTTTCTTAAAGCTCAGCGTATGGTTGAGAAGGGGTGTGCCGCGTATTTGGCTTATGTGAGAGATGTCAGTGTTGATACCCCTTCTGTTGATTCTGTCCCCGTGGTACGGGACTATCCCGATGTGTTTCCATCTGATCTTCCGGGTATGCTGCTCGATCGAGACATTGATTTTGGTATTGATTTGTTGCCGGGCACTCAGCCCATTTCCATTACTCCGTACCGTATGGCTCCTCCTGAGTTAAAGGAGTTAAAGGATCAGTTATAGGAATTGCTTGATAAGGGTTTTATTCGACCTAGTGTGTCACCGTGGGGTGCTTCTGTCTTGTTTGTGAAGAAAAAGGATGGTTCTATGCGTATGTGCATCGATTATCGTCAGTTGAACGAGGTTACAGTGAAGAATCGCTATCCTTTTACCTCGTATTGATGATCTATTCGACCAGCTTCAGGGTGCACAGGTGTTTTCTAAGATTGATTTGCGCTCAGGTTACCATCAATTGAAGATTCAGGAGCCGGATATCCCGAAGACCACCTTCAGGACTCGGTATGGCCATTACGAGTTTTTAGTTATGTCATTTGGGCTGACCAATGCCCCAGCAGCCTTTATGCATTTGATGCACAGTGTGTTCAGGCCATATCTCGACTCGTTCGTTATTGTTTTCATAGATGATATTCTTGTTTACTCCCGGAGTCAGGAAGAGCACAAGCAGCACCTGAGGACAGTGCTTCAGGCTTTGAGGGAAAAGAAATTGTATGCAAAGTTTTCAAAATGTGAGTTTTGGTTGGATTCTGTGGCCTTCTTGGGTCACGTAGTGTCCAACGAGGGTATTCGGGTGGATCCGAAGAAGGTAGAGGCAGTGCAGAGTTGGCCTAGACCTTCCTCCGCGATAGAGATTCGCAGTTTCCTTGGCTTGGTAGGTTATTACCGTCGATTCGTTGAGGGGTTTTCTTCGATTACAGCACCTATGACTAGACTGACCCAGAAGTGTGCTCTGTTTCAGTGGACGGAAGAGTGCTAGGCGAGCTTTCAGAAGCTCAAGACAACTTTGACTACAACCCAGTTCTTATATTGCCTACCGGTTCGAGTTCTTATACTGTCTATTGTGATGCCTCGAGGATTGGTCTTGGAACGGTATTGATGCAGGACGGTAGGGTGATTGCCTATGCGTCCAGACAGTTGAAGGTATATGAGAAGAATTATCCTATCTAAGATCTTGAGTTAGCTGCGATTGTTCATGCCTTGAAGATCTGGTGTCACTATTTGTACGGTGTGCCTTGTGAGATTTATGCGGATCATCGGAGTTTATAGCACTTGTTCAAGCAAAAGGATCTAAATTTGCGCCAGAGGAGGTGGTTAGAGTTGTTGAAAGATTATGACATCATTATTCTCTATCACCCGGGCAAGGCCAATATGGTGGCCGATGCCTTGAGTCGCCGGGCAGAGAGTTTGGGGAGTTTGGTGTATCTGCCAATATCTGAGAGGCCTATGGCGATGGATATTCAGGCCTTAGCCAGCCAATTCGTGAGATTGGATCTTTCGGAGCCCAGTCGGGTTCTAGCTTGTGTGGTTTCTCAGCCTTCATTGTTCGATCGTATCAGGGAGCGGCGGTATGATGACCCCCATTTACTTGTCCTCAAGGACAGGGTTCAGCATGGCGATGCCAGGGATGTGACTATCAGTGAGGATGGGGTATTGAGAATGCAGGGTCGGGTCTGTGTACCCAATATTGATGATATTTGGGAGTTGATATTGGCAGAGGCTCTTAGTTCGCGGTATTCCATCCATCCGTGTGTTGCGAAGATGTACCAGGACTTGAGACAACACTACTGGTGGAGGCGGATGAAGAAATACATAGAGGGGTTTGTAGCTAGATGCCTCAACTATCAGCAGGTGAAGGCTGAGCACCAGAGACCGGGTGGGTTACTTCAGTAGATAGAGATTCCGGAGTGGAAATGGGAAAGGATCACCATGGATTTTGTAGTTGGTCTTCGTCAGACTACAAAGAGATTCAATGCCATTTGGGTTGTGGTAGATCGGCTAACCAAGTCCGCTCATTTCATTCCGGTGTGTACTACTTATTTAGTGGAGCGGTTAGCGGAGATTTACATCAAGGAGATTGTTCGTCTGCACGGTATTCCAGTTTCTATCATCTCAGACAGGGGTACTCAGTTTACATCATGGTTCGGGAGAGCCGTTCAATAGGAGTTGGGTACGCGGGTGACGATGAGCACAACATTTCACCCCCAGACGGACGGACAGTCCGAGCGCACCATTCAGATTCTTGAGGATATGCTCCGTGCGTGCATGATTGAGTTTGGAGGGTCTTGGGATCAGTTCTTGCCATATTCAGATGGCGCCGTATGAGGCTTTATATGGTAGGAGGTGCAGATCTCCGGTGGGTTGGTTTGAGCTGGGTGAGGCAAGACTATTGGGTACAGATTTGGTTCAGGATGCGTTAGAGAAGGTTAAGGTGATTCAGGATCGACTCCGTACAGCCCAATCCAGACAGAAGAGTTACGCAGATCGGAAGGTTCGTGATATTTCCTATATGGTTGGTGAGCGGGTTCTGCTTCGGGTCTTGCCTATGAAAGGCGTCATGAGGTTTGGGAAGAAAGGGAAGTTGAGTCCGAGGTTTGTTAGCCCTTTTGAGATTTTGAGGTGAGTTGGGGAGGTTGCTTATGAGCTTGCTTTACCTCCCAGTTTGGCCGGGGTTCATCCGGTATTTCATGTTTCGATGCTTCGGAGGTATCACAGTGATCCATCGCATGTGTTGGAGTTCACTTCAGTCCAGTTGGACAAGGATATGTCCTATGTTGAGGAGCCAGTGGCAATATTGGACAGGCAGGTCTGAAAGCTCAGGTAAAAGAATATAGCATCAGTAAAGGTTCAATGGCGGGGTCAGCCGGTCGAGGTGGCAACTTGGGAGACCGAGCGGGATATGCGCAGCCAATACCCACATCTTTTTACTACTTCAGGTATTTTCTCTATGCTCGTTCGAGGACAAACAAATGTTTAAGTGTGAGAGGATGTAACGACCCGACCGGTTATTTTTATAATTTACTCCCCGATCCCCTATTAACTGCTTCCCCTAAGTCCATTTCTGCTCTTTTGGTTTGCCGGGACGTTCGGTGTTAGGATTTAGAGTGTCTTGGGACACTTAGTCCCTAAATGAGAGCTTAAGTGTTGGAGAGTGATCCATAATAAGAACAGTGTGAAAACGGCCTCGGAATGGAAATCTGACGGTTCCGTTAGCTCCGTTAGGTGATTTCGGGGCTGGGAGCGTGTCCCGAATGTGTTCTGGAGATCCGTAGCTCATTTAGGCTAGAAATGCCGAAGTTTGAATTTTTGAAGTTTCCGGTCCGATAGTAGATTTTTGATCCGAGGGTCGGAATGGAATTCTGGAAGTTGCTATAGCACCATCATGTTATTTGGGACGTGTGTGCAAAATTTCAGGTCAATCGGACGTGTTTTGGTTAGGTTTTTGATCGAAAGCGAGTTTGGTTGAAATTTGAAGTTCTTAGGTTCAAATCATTGATTAATTCAAGTTTCTGGCATTGTTTTAGGTGGTTTAAGGATTGGTACAAGTTCGAATGATGATATGGGGTATGTCTGTAGGTTTGGTTGAGGTCCCGGGGGCCTCTGTTGCAGAACTTTCCTTCATTGCGATCGCATCCCTATCCATGCGATCGCGTAGTGCAAATTTCAGAGGGGACCAATTCCTTCAATGAGATCGCACACCCTTGCCCACGATCGGATAACACTGCCTTCCCACTTCTACCCGTTCGCGTTGGTCTCTCCGCGTTCGCATAGTAGAACTTAGGAGCTGGACCCCATTGCCAAATCCTTCTATGCGATCGCATAGCCTAGTACGCGATCGCATAGCTTAACTTCTTCCTCTTCTGCGATCACAGGCCTCTGGCTGCGTTGGCATAGACCAAATTCTGGGACTTTAAATTATACTCTATGCGATCGCATTCCAGTTCATGCGATCGCAATGAACAAATCATCTGAACAGTACTTAACATTTAAAAACGAGGGTTTTGCCATTTTTATCAAAAGACAAGCTTGGGAGCTTGGATTTGGGAGATATTTTGAAGGGTTTTCGAAGGCAATCATCTCTACTCTCTTATGACTAAAACCCACTAATCTAATCACGAATCCATCCTTAATTTCGGATTTTTGAATGAAAATTGGGGAAAACTTCTTAGACCTAGCTATTGGGTTTCGAGTGGGCATTTGACCTCTGATTTGGGAGATTTTTATATGGTTAGACTCATGAGAGAACGAGGGTTCTGAAAACATTAAAATTATTCGATTCCGAGACACTGGCCTGAGGGGCATTTTGGTCATTTTACCTATTTTCGCGCCTTAGCTTTGATTTTAATAGTGGAATCAGTTGCTTGCGATGTTATTTATGTTATGTAATTGAATTGAATAGATTTGGGCCATTCGGAGTCGGATACTCGTGGAAAAGGCGTGGTTCCTTAGTTGATTTTGTACCGGTTCGAGGTAAGTGACTTGTCTAACTTCATGTGGGGACCTTTCCCCTTAGGATATGATATCTGTTATTTGAATGCCTCGTACGTGAGGTGATGAGCGTATACGTGAGTGAATTGTTTAAAATCCGTTTCTACTTGAAATATTTAAATTGAGTTCCTGCTTACTTGTTTACTTCAAATTGCAAGTTTAACCTGTGCTAGCTTAGAGAAGCATGATTAGTTAGATTTACTTGCTTATTTGCCTAAATTGTATTATTTGTACTCCGTGAAGCATGCTAGGCTAGAATTTACCAATACTTGTTTGAATTATCCTTGGTCTGGTATTGAGCTGTTATTGTGTGTTTACAATTTGGGACTACGGGACGGCATCCCGGGAGCTCCCCTGCACGTGTTATGTTTTAGACTGAGAGTGCGGGATACCAAGAGATCCTTGACACAAATATAGTTATAATGGGAGGATACCAAGTGATCCTCGGGATACCAGGAGATCCCTCGTGTATGTGATGAGGATACCAAGAGATCCTCGGGATACCAAGAGATCCCCGATTATGTTTCCGGTTGTGAGCTGTATTTCTATTTATTGTTTGTGTCTGCTTTCCGTTACCGTTTTTGGTTATCATCTTGTTAGATTCTCGCTATAGACTATATTCATGTTGTTTCTCCCTTATCATATTATTTATTATGTTTTATCTCAGTAGGGCCCTGACCTTCCTCGTCACTACCCGACCGATGTTAGGCTTGGCACATACTGAGTACCGCTGTGGTGTACTCACGCCTCTTCTGCGCATGTTTTTCATGTGCAGATCCAGGTACCTCCGCTCAGGCGCATTATCAAGTGATCCAGGTACCTCCGCTCATATATTATATATATATATATATATAATATATGATGCACTAAGTATAAGTCTATTAGCTAATATTATTTCGAATGTAGCTTGGCACATACTGAGTACCGCTGTGGTGTACTCACGCCTCTTCTGCGCATGTTTTTCATGTGCAGATCCAGGTACCTCCGCTCAGGCGCATTATCAAGTGATCCAGGTACCTCCGCTCATATATTATATATATATATATAATATATGATGCACTAAGTATAAGTCTATTAGCTAATATTATTTCGAATGTAGCTTTTATATATATATATATATATATATATATATATACACACTTACGCTATATTGTGCACTAAGTATACGTCTATTAGCTAATATTATTTCGAATGTAGCTTTTATATATATATATATATATATATATATATATATATACATATATATATATATATATATACATACATATATATAATATATATACTTACGCTATATTATGCACTAAGTATAAGTCTATTAGCTAATATTATGTCACGACCCGGATTTCCCACCCTCGGGAGTCGTGATGGCCCCTACTAATAGGAGCTAGGCAAGCCAACTCAATTACTTTCCATTGAACACATATTCATTTTTAATAATTATAGCATTTAAGTAAAAGCAATGAGGAACATAATTTTAAGCGGAAGTCTTAAATTTTTAAATAACTGAAATAAATGCAGAAATCTCCAACAAGAACCTCTATCCAAGAAATGGAGTCAAAAACTCACGAAATACTAAGATTTTTCAAAATACAATGTTTTGAAAGAAAATGTAGGATGTCTATCTCGAATAGAAGAGATAACGACCGAAGAAAAGGATAGATGAGACTCCGGGCCTGCGGACGTCTGCAAGGCTACCTTGGTGTCTCTAGACAGAAAGCTCACTCCCAGGCTACTACTGCTACTCAAGTTCCGCTCCAACACCTGGATCTGTGCAAAAAGATGCACAGAGTGTAGCATCAGCACAACCGACCCCATGTGCTGGTAAGTGTCTGGCCTAACCCCGGTGAAGTAGTAACGAGGCTAGGACTAGACTCCAAATAAACCTGTGCAGATATATATATATATATATATATATACAATACGACAGAGAAATAGCAGAACTAAACAACTAAAGTTGGGAGGGGGAAACATGCTTCGTGGGTAACAGTTAAAACGGCATATCAAGAATAATAGGCAAACTACAACTTAACATCTAATACGGATAAAGGGAAATAAAGGCGACATTCACTTTTCAATACTCATCTTGTTGCAGGCGTGCAACCCAATCCCATTTCTCATATCTCGTGGTAGGCGTACCACCCGCTCCCACTTCCATATACAGATATATGCGACGGAATAGAAGTACAGAAAATAACTAGTCAAAGAGGGAGGGGAACATGCTGTAGGGAGAGTAACAGTTCATAAATAAAACACCAAATAAGGAAAGAAAACAGCACTACTAGAATATCAACAAGAGTAGGAAAATCAACCGTTGCACGGCATCACCCTTCGTGATTTTACTCTCATCTTCACCAAAACAATCATATAAAGTACACGGAATGATCCTTCATGCATTAGTATTCGTATCATGGCACGGAATGTTCCTTCGTGCATTAGTAATCATATCATGGCACGGAATGTTCCTTCGTGCATTAGTATTCATAACATGGCACAGATTGTTCCTTCGTGCATTAGTAATCATATCATGGCACGGAATGTTCCTTCGTGCATCAGTATATTTTCATCACAATCGTGCACGACATCTTCCTTCGTGCTTTATCACAACAATCACAAACAATAGGGCGAGGGAAAGAAAAACAATAATAGAAACCCCGGCAAGGGAAAACACAGTAAACAATTAAATCCCGGCAAGGGAACAACAATAATAACTTTCACATCCCGGCAAGGGAGATAATCAATATACGAAAACAACCCGGCAAGGATACAATTCAATGATCTTTCCTCATTTCATAGAATAACCTGAGCAATTGCTCCAACGAGTACAATAATTCATAAACTTTTCAATTCGTCGTACAACATGAGCCAATGCTCTTTCACATTCAAATTCATAATCCTTTCCACAAATATTGCACAGCAAGTAGAATTCACCTCTAAGCAATAAATATACATCATGACTCAAATATTCACAATTCATCGACTCACGGTCATGGTAGACACCAACGTATAGATACTCGTCACCATACATATACGTCGTACTCCACATAAAGCAAGTAGCAAATAGGACTCAACTCCTAATCCCTCAAGCTAGAGTTAGACCAAACACTTACCTCAACTTCCATGGCTGAATCAATCCGCAATAATCTCTTTCCCTCTCGAATTCGGCTCCAACTCAATTAAATCTATGCAATAATGACTTTATAATATCAATAATAGCTAAACAAATCGAACGTAATGCCTAAATATAGATTTCTAAGCTTTCTTCCCAAAATTCCCAAAAAATCGAACCCGGGCCCGCTTGGTCAAAACACGAGGTTCGAACCAATTTCATATCACCCATTCCCCCACGAGCCCGAATATACAATTTGTTTTCAAATTCGACCCCAAAACGAGGTCTAAATCAAAAAAATATAAAAAGCTTTAATTCTACCCACTTCCCCCAATTTCTACCTTAAACTACATGATTTAGGCCTAGGATTTCAATAGATGTTGAAGGAAATGAAAGGAAACAAGTAAAGGATTATTAACCCATGGATTTTTGGTGAAGAATCGCTTCTTAAATCACCCCAAGAGGTGTGGAGAAGAAAGAGTTATGAAATTTTGAAGTTGGTCCGAAAAGAATTCTGTTTCAGAACTTAAAAATCACTGGGTGAAATTTACCCTACGCGTTCGCGACAGGAGGGTCGCGTTCGAAAAGGGTAGAGGCTGACAACCATCGCGTTCGTGAGTGGAGTAGTGCGAGCATGAAGAGGAAAAATATTGGGGTCTAAAGATTGGCCCCACGCGTACGAGTAGAAGGAGGGTAATGAACTTACGCGAACGCGAGATCAGTTACGCGAACGCGAAGGAGGAAGACCTAAGGCATCGCGAATGCGAAAGGGGGGGGGGGGCAAATGCGAAGAAGAAAGATGCTGAGGGCCTGTTGCAGATTTTCTACAACATTTACTAAGTTCAAAATCACTCCGAACCCCTCCGAAAACACTCTCGAGCCCTCGGGGCTCTTAACAAATCACACACACTAACTCAACCACGTCCTACGAACTTAACCGTGCGATCAAATCACCAAAATAACATAAAAAAACGAGGAATAAAACCTCAAAATCATTACTTTTTCATTAAACTTCATAACTTTCAAACTTGGAGTTTTAGGTCCGAAACACGTTAAATGACGTCCGATTTCGATCAAATTTCACAAAAACGTCTTAAAACACATATAAGACCTGCACCGAGCGCCGGAAATAAAATACGGGCCCGATACCAACACGTTCTACTCCATTTTCATTTCAAATTTCCATATTAATTTCAGAAAAATAATTTCTTTGAAAAATTCATTTCTCGGGCTCGGGACCTCGGATTTAGATTTCGGGCATACGCCCGAGTCCCATATTTTTCTACGGATCTTTCAAGACCGTCAAATCATGTGTCCGGGTTGATAACTAGGATTTTAACATATTTTATGTCCATACTTGCCTATGCTTTGAGTATAATTTGCTACAAAATAGTCCAAAATGCTTACAGGTTGTGCTTGATTGCAGGTTTGAGCGACAAAGTGACGAAATGTCAAAGATTGGCTCAAAACGGAGTGAAACCTGCTCAAGTGTCAAAAGACAAATGAAGTGGTGGAAATCATGCCTGGTGCGGACCGCACAACTGTGCATGCGGCCGCAAGACATAGTTCATAGAGGGCAATATTTGAGATAAATTCCACGCGGCCACGGTTGGCATTACGCGGCCTGCGTCCAGATCGAGCGGCCGCACCATCGTGTTACGCGGCCTGCACCACAAGAGTTCAGAGAAGGTGGATTTTCAGACAAGCCCAGCCATGCTGACGTGCCCCTGCTTGCGCGGTCCTCGCCATAACTCCATGCGGCCGCACCACATCATCGTACTGTCCGCGCCACCAACTTCAGAAAGAAAGACATAGGAGTCAAATTAGCCGGTGCGGCCGTGGTCATGTTTGTACGGCCCGCACCGACCCCGCAGGGGAGTTTTTGTCCTATTTTCCAGCCCACTATAAATAGAACATTTACCATTTTTTAGGTTAAGTTTTGTACACCATACAGCAGCTGCGCTCATGAAATATTGGTTTTAGCCTATTTTGGGCATTTTTAGCTTATTTCACCATAGATTATTGTAGTTTAACATTCGTAATTCATTAATATGGTTGTTTCTTCTTCTTCTTCTTCTATTTCTTTAATTTCTCTTTCTATTATATCTAGCTAAACCCATTAGCTAGGGTTGTCGCTCAACCCTAGTGTGGTAATTAATGGGTGTGATTATTTAATGCTTGATTGATGTTGGGTGTTTGTTATTTGGGTTAATTTTATGATTTAATTAGGATTTGGTGGATGCAAACACTAAGTCTAGCTTAGTGGGTCTTGACTCTTCTTGAGAAAGAGAGTCTATGACCCCAAAATTGACCCAACAAGAAATTGGGATGGACCCATGAGAATGGTAGTCCCAATTAATGGGTTAAACCTCGAGAGTGTAATTACCCAGCTTGAACCCTAAGTTACTTGGGCAAATTGGCCTACCCAATTGGTCTCGAGAGAGTCAATTGGGCAAAATCACTCTCTCTACCGAGAGGTGTAAGAGTGGGTGCAATCGTGCAATGGTTATAACATAAGCCCCATAATCATCAATCTTGCATTAGGATTCTCTACCCGTTAGTTAACCACCTGGGTAAATGCCATGACCCTAGTGCCTTTCTATATCTTGCATACAACTTAGCAATCATATCTTTAGCATAATTTAGCCTTAATTTGTAGTTGATAAATTGTAGTTGATAAACAAAAACCCAAAAATGTTAGAAGTACAATTAGAAGTTTAAACACAACTTCAAGCCGAATAGACAATCCAACATCCTTTCTAGCTCCCTGTGAAAATTGACCCCGAAACCACTATCGGGTAAAAGTAGTTAGCGACCCGCTCTTCCTAGTGTTGAGTCGGCAGCGACCACGGGTGTTGATACCCAATTTTTCTCTATGTATTTTTTACACTAAAAATACTTTTAAAATAGCATATGTATGCATATATAAGCATGCCTGGAAGTTTTGGTATTTTTCCTTAATTTTTAAGATTTTTTAAATCAATTTACTGCCTATTTTAACAAGTACAAGATCCAAAATTATTTCCAAATTATCATTTTTTGGTAAATAATGTATTTAACTCTCGTATTTACAACAAAATATAATTAATATAATTTTTACACATTTTTACAAATTTATTCGGAATTTCTAAAGCTTAATTGCATGAAATTGCCATTATAGCCTATTTTATAATTAACCGCGTTTTATAATGATAAAATTGTTCCTAATATTTTTAGATTATTGTTTATATATTATTAATCAGTTCCGTGTTTTTAATTTACTTTTAAATTGTTTTTAACTATTTTTATTAAATAAAATGGGGAAAATTGGCTGTTTAAAACTTGGCCCTATCTCTTTGCAATTTTAGCCTTAATTACACCCCAATTTCAACCCCCTAATTGATGACCCAATTTTAATTTCAACCCGCCCCAAACCCATTTGACTAACCCGTCCGCTTCCCACTTTAAATCCTGGCCGTTGATTGTTTTAATCAACGGCCCTCGTTCACAATTGCCTTTTTAATTCCGCCCAACCCCAACCCTAATTTCATTTTTCAAAAGACGCCGCCCCCAAACTCCCTTGTCTCTCAGATTCTCTCTAACACTCGAAACCCTAGCCGCCTATGTCGTCTTCTCCGACCAGTTCTCACCAGTGTCCATGGCTTCCCAGGGTCATGGACGGCCTGTGCTCTCTTCCATTCACTCCCAAACCATGATTATTCAAGGTTCTTCGAGGTTCGATCTTCAACAGGCCTGTTCAGGTTCTCCGCCGATCTGAGTTCGTTTGGTTTCTCCGGCTTCGTTCCGGCGTGTTCGAGCTTTGATAAGGCTTAGCCATGGCCCAGACTTGTTCGAAGACCAGATCTTTCCAAGCCTTCTCGTTTCTAGGCTTTCTGAGAAACCCTAAAAAGCTTGTTCGAGGTTTTTCTTCCCTTGTTTTCTTAGATCTATAACTGATCTGTGTTATTTTTAAGGTTTTCAAATGACTTCTTACATCTTTTTCAAAACTTTGCTTTCACAACTGTTTGTCTTCTCCGACTTAGGGTTTCCTTGATTTTACTTGTTCTACTGTGATTTTTATGTGATGTTCTTACTGTATTTGTCCTACTGTGACTCCTATGTGTTTCTACTTTGACACTCCTACTTGGCTACTATATTTCCTCCTAACGTTTCCTTGTATTTTTCTTTTACTGTGTTTTCTCTCATCATGTTTTCACGGAACGATTAAGTTCCTTTGGGTTTTCTGAGTTTACTCTTGCCTGATTTGTTTGTTTTCATCCCTATACTGGACTAATGACAAAAACCCTAGAATTTGGGGGTTTTCGGACCACTTGTATGTGACCTGCATGTTCTCACCTCTGAACTAGTTTGATTTCAATTTCTGAATTCATCTCTGTTTTTCATATGGTTCTGACCTTTTGCCAAAACCTCTTCTACACTGGATTTTCCTACTGATTCTTTACAATGACACTATAGTCTTCTTTCATGCTTGACGAGTTCGTATGCTCCTTATATACTATGAATTTCCCCCTAAATGGTTTTTCAAATTCGCAATTAGTTCAAAATTTCTTCTGAATGTGGCTTGATTGATTTCTTTCCATTTTTTGCCCGTGACTTGACCTAAGTAAGACCCTTCTTTTTTTTTCGGACCTGATTCATTTGTATAAAATCTCAGACCTTTTTGATTTACTGGTTGTTAATTGGTCTTCTTACCTTATTTTCACAAACCGTGTATTTCAAAACTTGTCCCTAAATAACTTTTATGTATTTACCCTTATTTGTATACTATGCACAATGTTGTTTATTTGATCTCCTTTCCTTAAATATTTCCTGTCCTTTACTGATCAAATTGGGATTCCTTAATTAAAGGAACCTTTGTTAATTGATTGATCCTAATTGATACTGGACTATTTTCTTTCCTTGCCTGCTTGCCTGACTTCAAGTATAAATGCCCGCTGCTCCTTTGACACAACACACACACTCGATACACAAACACCTCTGTCTTTGAAATCTGTTACTACTTGCTCTACTATTACCTTCTCTACTACTACTCTCTACTACTGTCCTCTCTACTGAGCACCTTGCTCCCTTTTTGATCTACTGTGGAAGCTATTTTGGTTTCTCAAAGCTCTGAGTTGCTCCTGTTTAATTTGCTGGCTGTTCAATCTCTTTATTTGTTTTGGTGTACTGAGATTGAAAACTGGTATGTGTTTCTAGTTTAAATTACACTCTCCAACCCTGTGTGTTCACTTCTCTTCTTCTACACATCCTCTCCTATGTGTTTATGTTTGGCTTTCTTGCATTATGTAGCTGTATCATAGCATAATCAACCCTCCTTTCTTAGGGTTTGTGTCCTTAGCCTGCTGTGCTCTCCTATCTCTCTTTAATATGCTTTCATGCAAATCCCTTCCCTCTACCCCCTTCTGTGTGTAAGTACTGTCCTGAACCATGGCAGCACCTTAAATTGCTGTCCATGATCCAGAACTAGACTCTCCTGAGTCTCTACTCAAATGCTTTCCCATTCCTTCTCCCCCTTATTTGTTAAGCTTTAACTAGGGTCTGTTGATGTCCTAATCATCATTCAGTCCTCGGTTTGACTCTTCGGAGTCTGCTCCTATTTGTTTGGACCTAAGCAGAGGGTCAGGGGTGTGCCAGCCTATGCCATGGCTGGGTATGACCACCCTCTGCTATGGCTCCCTCTCTCACTTTACACTTATTCCTAGTTTCTAAGTTCTGCCCCCTTTTGGTAAGCCATGCTTTGGGACCCTGGAGTTCCCTCTGAACTTGGATGCCTAAGGGCTGGTAATTCCACACTTGCACTATTCTGTCACAACAATTGTTACTCAGAGTGTAAGCATTGCCTGGGGTCCTGGAGGCTCCTTGGAACTCTGAAACACTCTGAATAAGAGAAGGCCTTGGAATCTGGAATCCGGATTTGGTGAAACACATGTTATTGGATATCAAGATTGAATTAGGCTGCTCGGATCTAGCTGTAGGCTGTGATGCATTTTCTTTATTGTTTACTTTCTTTCTTCTGGTTCTGTACAAATCTTTTAAAAAGAACTCGGGGAAATATTAGTACAGGGTATGGGAGGGGTTTAGTATTACTTGTCATATGCTAAAGGGTAGGATACCATGCCTACTAAGACCAATAGTTATTATCTAATCACTTAGATGTCATACCTATAGGTTTCAACGCTTTAAACTTACACCTAAGTGAATCATTTCTATAGGCCTTTGCATTCTTTTCACTCAATCATTTAGAAATCATATCTATAGGAATTGATGTTCAGCCATGCTGCAAATCAATAGATATCCTGTCTATAGGATCTAATAATCAAACAGCTAATTGCACATAGAAATCATGCCTATAGGAAATGCATAAACGCTAGACAAACTGTAGGGTAATCAAATACTCATTTCGTAACCAGTTTAATAGCAGTAATGATTCTTCAAAAAATCAGGACGTAGAAATCATGCCTATAGGAATTCAAACTCGCCTAATGAGTTTAATTGATAATAATTTACCAACTGGTTTCAGAATTTTCAGTACAATTCGTCTAAACCTGTTCGTTTTCAA
>NC_031995.1:38402024-38515264 GCF_001879085.1 Nicotiana attenuata | reverse complement strand
GCGACCCCTCTTCTGAGGAGTGTATGCGGGGTATTGCACCGAGTGATCCATATTATATTTAAACCTAGGACCCTTTTCTCTTTTCTTTATTTTATAAAATTCTCTTAAATTTAATGTTTTCCTCAATTAATCATTCTTTTCCAAAATCACTTATGTCTTCTCCCTCTTTCAAAACTTTCAACTTATTTGGGTAACTACTGCATGCAAACCTTTTGTTTCCTTTTACTCTTCTTAAAGTCACAATTAAGCACGGCCGGGAACTACACTAGTGGATCTTGAGGGGTGACTAACACCTTCCCCTCGAGATAATCTCAAGCCCTTACCCGAACTCTGGTTTTCTTTCAAAATTCTTCTTCTTTTTCTTTAAATTGTCCTAATGCACCATAATCATTAGGTGGCGACTCTTCAAACTCCATAACCCGATTCCTCAAGAGGGAATAAGACTTGTTTTTGTCCATAACGTCGTAAACCCGATTTTGCTTCTTTCTTAGGGAAAAAGGGGGCGTCGACAGCATGGCGACTCCACTGGGGATTTCTTTAAGGCTTTTACCATTACGTGCTTTTGTGACTTTATTGTTTCCTTAATCGCATTTATTTTCTGTCTTTTATTATTTCATCATAAGTACTAACTTGACTCTTCATGTTTTTCCTTTCTTTTAATTTCTTTTTGTACTGCCTCGTTATTATTTCAATTCCGTTGTAATTTTCGAGCATTTATTGTAATCTTTACTTTATGAACGTGAAAATACATGTAATTTATTTCATTTTTGTAACTGCATTCTTCAACATCATATTCCACTCGTGCCAAAATAACTCCTATAGCAACGCTTACAATGAGTGGTTGCGCCCTTCCGATATTATAAACCCCCTAAATGTGGCAAAGACATATTTGCGGTAAAACCAGTCGATCAACGGTGTAGTCGACGGTTCCGCGCCTTTCCCTCTTGAGTTGTCCGCTCAAGGGTACCTTGTCTAGCACTTCAAAAAGTAGAAAACCTTATTCTGTTACACTGTTCATGCATCATGGTCAAACTTAGCCGAGTCAGTTATGTTGTCCGCATAATGACTCATTAAGATAGCCTAAACCAAAGTCCATCGGGTTTCCTTGGAACCCAAACGGACGCCTTCACGTTATGTGCATTTATTTGGAGAACTAAATGCCTTTACTGCTAATTATTGATTTAAATAGTCGAGTCCGGTGGGGTTAAGGGCCTAACACTTTGTTTTTCAGAAAATGAGGCACGAAATCCCCAGATGCGATATGGTATCCAATATTCACCCAAGGTTGTTAAGCTGGTGGGAGGACCTTCATGCCAGCGACCGGACCCTTGTCCGCAAATACCTAGGAAATTTTCCTTCACTTCTAGAAGTCCGGCCTGACAACAAAATTATTGAAGCTGCTACTTTGTTCTGGGATAGTGATCGGTTAGTTTTTTGCTTCGGGGACCTCGAAATGACCCTTTGCTAGAAGAGATAGGGGGTCTAGCTGGGATTCCTTGGGAGACTCTGGGTATAATTATGCCAGAGAATCGCAAGGGAAGGGTTTCCTCAAAACGATGGGGTTTAAGAAGAATCCTGACTTGACTTGTTTGAAGGATTCCTACATACCATTTAACTTCCTGTACGAAAGGTTTGGCCATAGCAAGTCCTATCGCACCTACATGGACGAGTTCGCCCTCACTTCCTTAGGGCATATACATAGAAGGGTCTTTGTGTTCATGTTCTGTTTCTTGGGTATGATGGTCTTTCCCATGAAGAAGGTTAGGATCCACACCAGACTAGCCATGGTAACCAAAACCTTGATGGAAGGTATTGATGGGCAAAACATCAGCATAGTGCCCATGATCATTGCCGAGATGTATCGAGCTTTAGAGAAATGTCAGGGAGGGGCCAAACACTTTGAAGGATGTAACTTGCTACTCCAACTTTGGCTTATAGAACACCTTCAGAAAGGCGACTACAGACAAGAAATCATACGCAGGGATTGGGATGACCATATCGCTTTCCACCACCCAAAGCGGATGAAATTCATGCCCAACATGTTCGCTCAACCAGAGGACGCTAGAGGATGGGCAGAATTACTTGAAAATCTGAAGGAGGAACAGGTACCGTGGATGTATGAGTGGTTCCCAACCGGGGAATTCATTGTTCGGTCTCGGGATGCACCATTCCTTATACTCATTGGCTTAAGAGGAACTTACCTTTATGTCCCTCTCCGAGCTATGAGGCAAGCAGGGAGGAAACAAATCATACCAACGGGTAGATTAAAAATGAGTCACTTCAAGGCTGACTTTCCAGACGATGATAGCCCGCACAGGTGGCAAGCTCAGCATATGTGGCATTGCAAGCTCGTTCTGGGAAGAGAGTCTATCGAAGCAGACAGGTATCATGCAGGGAGTGTGCCGCATTATTCGGTTTGGTTAGAAGACGATCACATTGGTTTGGGAAAGCCAGGTTTGTCCATGGACATAGGCTCATTGATGAGAAGACTGAGGCACGGGTTAAATACAATCAACCGCGCAAGAGGATGCGAGAATGTGAAAATGAGCACCGGGAGATACAGGAAGCCCATGAGAAGCTGATCAGCGAGTGGAAGGATATGGTTGTCAACGCCAACAACCGGCTAGGGTATTTGGAATGAGGTTTAGTGGAACTTGAAGGTAAATTTCTGAAAAGGATCGACGATTGCCAGAATGCTGAGGGAAATACGGGCGAACACCTGACCCGAGCCTATTTGTTGCTGGGACTACGCGAGCTGGTGTAGCTGTATGAGGGAGGCAAGAATACCGAATCTGGGGAAGGTCCTTCTGGGACCAAGTAGTTAGGATCTCTTATTTTACTGCTTTCCTAATGTAATAAGGCCACTGGCCACTAGTGACATCTTTTATTATTCAGTTGTTTTCTTAAGACTCGTCTTGTTTTTATCAATAAAATGAGGCATTTAGCATTATATGTTCTCCAAATTTTATTTGTCGCTAGGCCTACCTCGGGCACAACGAGGCACCCAAATTAGGAAACGATTTACATTTCCGCACAATGTGTTTAAATATTGCAATATTTTCCTTCTCAGAATCCGCACTAACTTTTTACCTTTTTGTTTTTCGTTATTTTTATTCCCCTCCCCAAAGGTTAGTTCGTGTATTCTAGCACCATCAGCGTACTCAACAAGATCCAAGGGTCCTCCACCTCCGAGTCCTACCAGAAACAGGAACAAAGGCAAAATGGGAGATGGAAATGCTAGGAAGGAGATTGAGGAAACTTCTTAGAACACTCCAAACCAAGGAAACTGCTACTCATCTTGAGCACACTTTGCTGAGATTTCGGGAAGAATTGGAACAAGTCCGAAACCTGGCAAGCCTGTCAATCACTCTTGCCGCTGCTGATGCCAACAACCAGAACCCTACACCACCACAACCACCAGTACAACTTGCTCATACCCAAGCCTGCAACACCTGCAACAACACTCCACTACTCATTCCCGAACCCCAAAACACCACAAATGACCATAACACTCCCATCTTTGTGGACACTGTACCCCACTATACCCAGCCCATCTCAGATGCACCCGAATCAGAGAACAAAGACTCCCTCATTCGGAATTTAGCTGCTGAACTCAAGAAGTTAACTAGCCGTGTCCAGGGTGTTGAAGGTAGCAAAGGCGTTGAGGGGTTGAATTATGAAGATCTTTGTGTTCAGCTAGATGTCGAACTCCCGGAGGGGTACAAACCTCCCAAGTTCAAAATGTTCGACGGTACAGGTGATCCCAGGGTCCATATGAGAATGTATTGTGATAAGCTAGTAGGAGTTTGAAGGGACGAGAAAATCCGCATGAAGCTGTTCATGAGGAGTCTGAAGGGTGACACCTTATCTTGGTATATCAGCCAGGATGCAAAGAAGTGGACATATTGGGTGAATATGGCATCAGACTTTATGGACCGATTCAGGTTCAACACTGAGAATGCACCGGATGTGTTCTATATTCAGAACTTGAAGAAGAAGCCCACAGAAACCTTTCGCGAGTATGCTACCCGTTGGAGGTCAGAAGCTGCTAAGGTTAGGCCGGCCTTGGAGGAAGAACAGATGAATCGATTCTTCGTCCGTGCTCAGGACCCGCAGTACTATGAAAGGTTAATGTGGATAGAGGGTCAGAAATTCTCCGACATCATTAAGTTGGGAGAAAGGATTGAAGAAGGTATCAAGAATGGTATGGTCACCAATCTCGAAGCATTACAGGCCACCAACAAGGCCTTACAGTCTGGTGGCACGTCAAAGAAAAAGGATGTGAATTCCGTGATGGCCGCGCAAAGAAACAATTCCCCTATGAAGTACCAAACATATCCTTCAACTCCACTTACATATCAACCTTCCTTAAATTACCAAGCACCATCACCCACTTACCAAATCCCCCCGCCCGCCTACCAATCATCTCCACCACCCACATATCAACCCACCTCACCAAGATATTCCCAACCTGCACTTGTATACCAAGCATATAACTCCCAACCTTCTCACTACCCGTCACCACCGACCCACCATAACTTTCCTCGACCCAGACCAAATTTTGACCGTAAACCTCCCAGACAGTATACCGCCATTGCCGAACCAATTGACCAACTATATGAAAAACTCAAAGCAGCCGGTTATGTTACCCCTATCCCAGCCGTAACTCCAGAAAATCCCTCCCAATGGGTCAATCCAAACAAGACTTGCGCATACCATTCCGGGATGAAAGGCCATACCATCGACGAGTGTCGCTCATTGAAAGACAAGATTCAGACTTTGATTGATAACAAGGTCATTGTAGCAAAGGAGCCCTCTCCCAATGTCCGCAATAACCCTCTGCCTGACCACAAGGGTCGAGGCATCCATATGATCGAGATTGAGGATGATTGGGACCCAAAAGGGTCAATCGGGTTGATAGCTGAAGGAGATGAACCCAAGAAGCCAACAGTTACCCTCAATCCCATGGTTGTTCAGATTCAGCCTTCTGAAGGCGATGTGGTAAATGTGTTTGTACCACTCGAGTTTGAAGCACCTCCCGCAAAGCCGCCAAAGCCAATTGAGGTTGAGTTCGGGATCCGAAAAGCACCGGCACCGTTTGAAGTTGCTGTGTTACCCCTGAGGGTGCCTATTCCGGTTTCCATGACAGACGTGACCCCGTTCAAGTCAAACGCCATACCTTGGGATTACACAGCTGAGTATAGAAAGAAAGGGAAAACACATACTGGAGAAGCAGTCGCCGCACAGGGCATGACCAGAACAGGCAGGGTATACACCCCAGAACATTTAGCTGAGTCCAGTAAGCAAGCCTCCGGACGGGCTGTTGAAACAGGACCCGATGACCTTTGGAGGAAAATACAGGCCAAAGAATACTCGGTCGTTGAGCAACTGAACAAAACACCAACGTAGATTTCCATCTTGGCTCTGCTGCAAAGCTCTGAGGCACATAAAAATGCCTTGATGAAGATACCGAGTGAAGCTTACGTTCCCAGCAATATTACTGGAGACGAAACGGCAAATATGGTAGGACAAGTGCTGGAAAGCCACAAGATCACCTTCCACGAGGATGAGTTGCCATCAGAAGGGCTTAGTCACAACAAGGCATTGCATATCACTGTGCAATGCGAGGATTATTTCATTACCAGGATCTTAGTCGACGGAGGGTCTAGCCTCAACATTTGTCCACTGATCACTCTCAGAACATTGGGTAAAGGTTTGCACGAGATCAAAGATGGAGCTATCAACGTCAAAGCTTTCGACGGGTCCCAAAGATCTACCCTTGGGGAAATTAGCCTGTGCTTGCAGATGGGACCTACCTGGTTCGATGTGGACTTTCAAGTTATAGATGTCCCAGCGTCCTACAATCTGTTGCTAGGGCGACCCTGGATCCATGCCGCTGGGGCTGTGGCATAGACCTTACATCAGGCTGTGAAATTTGAATGGAATCATCAGGAAGTGATCATCCACGGTGACGGTAGCAACCCTATATATAGTCGCCAAACCATTCCGATGATCGGAGGCAGAAGAAGGATAGGAGGAGAAACATACCACCACATCGAGCGGGTCAATGCTGTAGACAAAGACAAGTGGTGGGATAACAAGATCGAGAGCATCCTAAATTAGAGCAGGTATGAACCCGGAAAAGGACTTCGCAAGAATCTACAGGGTATCACCAAACCTATCAAGCTGAAGAAGCACGGTACCACTTTTGGCCTAGGGTATGAGTACACCTGGAAAGAGTTCAATGAATGGTCGCCACCATGGCGCGGCCCCTACTATCCGCTGGAGCACCCTATACCTCAGCTAGAGCAGACTTTTCAGCCAGCTGACACTTTGTATGGATCAGAGGAAGACGAGGCACTGGCAGCGATGAAGAACCTATTTTCTAGAAGATGATGTGGATTGTTGTGTTATCTTCGAGGAGGAAGGGGAGGAAGGCCCTTCCATTCAGGCTGTGAACCGAGGGGAACACCTCACCAATTGGTCGGTCAGGACCACCAGTGCCTGGACATCTTTGGGGTAGCAAGGCTAAACGAGCATCATGCATCGCATCTTTATTTTACTAGTTGATTTTTCCTTTCCACATTGTCTTTACTTTCAAAAAGAGCTCCGATGTTTCGAACAATTATGAACTTAATCAAAGCATTTCAAGTTTATTATATATCGCGCTCTTATTACTTTTCTCTATCATTTACTTTATTTTTACACAACATTACTATTACATATCTTGATGATGAACCAACGACTGTGACTTGCAACGAGGCAATGCAACAAACAGATATAGATTCAGAAGAGGATGATATACCAGAAGAGGTTGTCAGAGAGGTTGAGAACTTTGAAAATAGGCCCAAGTCTAATTTGGACGAAACTGAGGTCATTAATTTGGGTGATACTGAGAATGTTGAGGAAACGCGTATCAGCGTGCATTTGTCGCCATCAGAAAAGAAAGAGTACACAGAGTTCCTAAAAGAATATAAGGACATCTTTGCATGGTCTTACGACGATATGACTGGTCTCAGCATATCCATCGTCGCTCACAAATTGCCAACAGATCCAACATGTCCGCCGGTAAAACAGAAGCTCAGAAAGTTCAAGCCAGACATGAGTTTGAAAATCAAGGAAGAGGTTACCAAGCAAGTCAAAGCCAGGGTTCCCCGAGTGGTAGAATATCCGACGTGGTTAGCCAACATCGTGCCAGTACCGAAGAAGGATGGGAAGGTTAGGGTCTGTGTCGACTACCGGGATCTCAATCGAGCCAGTCCCAAAGACAACTTCCCTTTGCTAAATATACATATCTTGATTGACAACTGTGCCAAGCATGAGCTGCAATCGTTCGTCGATTGTTTTGCTGGATACCATCAGATATGGATGGATGAAGAAGATGCAGAGAAAACGGCGTTTATCACGCCATGCGGGATGTACTGTTACAGAATGATGGCGTTTGGGTTAAAGAATGCTGGTGCTACCTACATGAGAGCCATGACTACCATCTTTCATGACATGATACATAAAGAAATCGAGGTGTATGTGGATGACATCATCATCAGTCCAAGAAAGCTGCGGATCATATGGAAGACTTGCAAAAGTTCTTCAACAGATTGAGAAGGTACAACTTGAAACTGAATCCCGCCAAGTGTGCATTTGGGTTCCTGCTGGAAAGTTATTGGGTTTCATTGTGAGTCGCCGAGGAATAGAATTGGATCCGGCAAAGGTCAAATCCATTCAAGAGTTTTCACCGCCAAAGAAAAAGAAGGATGTGATGAGTTTTCTGGGAAGACTCAATTATATCAGCCAATTCATAGCCCAGTCCACTGTCATTTGTGAACCTATCTTCAAAATGCTAAAGAAGGATGCTGCCACTAAATGGACTGACGACTGTCAAAAAGCATTCGACAGGATCAAGGAATACTTGTCTACGCCGCCAGTCTTGGTTCCGCCTGAACCAGGAAGACCCCTTTTGCTCTATCTTGCAGTATTGGACGAAGCCTTTGGTTGTGTTCTAGGACAACATGATGAAACGGGGAGGAAAGAGCAAGCCATCTACTACCTCAGCAAAAAGTTTACCCCGTACGAGGCTCGATATTCCTTACTGGAACGCACCTGTTGTGCTTTGACCTGGGTAGCTCAGAAATTGAGGCATTATTTCTGTGCTTACACCACTTATTTCATATCAAGGATGGATCCATTAAAGTATATTTTTCAGAAGACCATGCCCACTGGCAAGCTCGCCAAATGGCAAATCCCGTTGAGTGAATTCGACAATGTTTACGTCACTTAGAAAGCAGTCAAAGGACAAGCTTTGGCGGATCATCTCGCCGAAAATCCTGTGGGAGGAGAATACGAACCTTTGAAGATGTATTTTGCTAACAAAGAGGTAGATTTCATAGGGGAAGACATTGCAGAATCCTATGATGGTTGGAGGATGTTTTTCGACGGAGCCGTAAATTTCAAAGGAATTGGTATAAGAGCGGTCCTGGTATCAGAAACCGGTCAACATAACCCGGTGTCCGCCAAGCTCAGGTTCCCATGCACCAGCAACATGGCCGAGTATGAAGCCTGCATTCTAGGGCTTAAACTGGCCATTAATATGAACATTCAGGAGTTGCTAGTGATCGGAGACTCGGACCTACTCATATATCAGGTTCGGGAAGAATGGGCAACCAAGAATCCTAAGATACTCCCTTATCTTCATCACATACAGGAGTTGAGGAAAAGGTTCAGAAATGCGGATTCCCAACATGTTCCCAGAATACAGAATGAGTTTGCAGATGCATTAGCTACCTTGTCATCCATGATTCAACATCCAGATACAAGTTTCATTGACCCCATCCAGGTCAAAATTCATGATCAACCAGCTAATTGTGCTCATGTTGAGGAAGAAGCCGATGGGAAACCGTGGTTCCACGACATCAAAGAATATTTGACCACAGGAGAATATCCAGAGCTTGCCAGTGCTACTCAGAAGTGCACACTTCGGAGGTTATCCAACAATTTCTTTCACAACGGAGGAATCCTGTACAGGAGGACTCCTGATTTGGGATTGTTAAGATGTGTCGATGCAACAGAAGCCGCCAAACTGCTAGACGAAGTACACGCAGGGACCTGCAGACCGCACATGAATGGTTTTGTTTAGGCCAAGAAGATACTTCGAGCAGGATATTTTTGGATGACTATGGAAACGGACTGTATCCAGTATGTCCGGAAATGCCACCACTGCCAGATACATGCAGATATGATAAGGGTACCTCCAAACGAGCTTAACGCAACAAGCTCACCATGGCCGTTCGCCGCTTGGGGAATGGATGTTATTGGACCAATCGAGCCTGCCGCGTCAAACGGGCACAGGTTCATCTTGGTGGCGATTGATTACATTACCAAATGGGTTGAACCAGCATCATACAAAGCAGTTACCAAGAAAGTTGTGGCCGACTTTGTCCGCGACCGTATTGTTTGTCGATTCGGAATCCCCGAATCAATCATCACTGACAACAGTTCGAATCTCAACAGTGATTCGATGAAGGCAATGTGTGAAACGTTCAAGATTAAACACAAGAACTCTATGGCTTACAAACCTCAGATGAACGGAGCCGTAGAAGCAGCCAATAAGAACATCAAGAAGATACTAAGAAAGATGATCGAAAGGCACAAGCAATGGCATGAGAAGTTGTCGTTCGCCTTAATGGGATATCGTAGCACAGTCCGCACATCAACCGGGGCAACTCCCTACATGTTGGTTTATGGTACAGAGGCAGTCATTCCCGCCGAGGTAGAAATTCCCTCCTTGAGGATTATACAAGAAGCAGAGTTAGATGATGCAGAATGGGTCAAAGGTCGCTACGAGCAGTTAGCCCTTATAGACGGAAAGAGAATGAATGCAGTCTGCCACGATCAATTATATCAGAACAGAATGTCCAGAGCCTTCAACAAGAGAGTTAAACCAAGGAAGTTTAGACCAGGGTAGCTGGTGTTGAAGAAGATATTTCCACATCAAGATGAGGCCAAAGGGAAATTCTCTCCCAATTGGCAGGTTCCTTACATGGTTCACCGGGTCCTAACCAGAGGAGCCCTTATTCTTGCAGAAATGGACGAAGAAGTCTGGCCAAAGCCAATCAACTCAGACGTAGTGAAGCGATACTACATTTGATCACATATTTTCTTTCTTCATAATGTATTTTGAACTACGCCTGACCTGATTCCCGTTTAAGAGGGGATACGTAGGCAGCCCTATGGGTTCGGTCACATTTTAATTCCATTTTCCCCCGCTATTGGAACTGGGGCAGAATTTTGAGGAGGACCCTAAAAATTCCGAAGTCAGTTTGTCAATCTCCTCATCGACATTAACCCAGTAAACTGGGGTAGAATTTTGAGGAGGACCCTCAAAATTCTGGAATCAATCCGCTCTCAGTTATTCAGCACAGCCGTCAGCAGCGCCAGTCCAGTAAACTGGGGCAGAATTTCTAGGAGGACCCTCAAAATTCTGGGACAAGCAAGGTTGCCGTGTCTTGAACCACGTTGCAGTTGTTGGTTCATCCAAAATAAAATCGTTTTTCAAAGTATATGTACTTAGATTATATTTACTGAATCATGCATAAATATCATTTGCATCGCTGTTATTTAGCAACGCTACCCCAACGATGCGCGACGTCAAAGAGCCAAGGGATACGAACTAACCTTCCCCCCTCTACAGAACTCATGATTTTTCTTTGGATGCAGGCACTCAGATCACAAAACATTGAATACATTTACTCTTCAGAGTCGAAACTCTCAGAACGATCGCTCATTCACAAGTCTACTATCCACGTCCAATATTCCCCAGCAGTCACGATATCACAACCGTCTATCAGCTAAGAAAACTTACTACAATTCGCTCCTTTACATTTCTGCATTGCATAAGGCTACCTATTTGCCTTTCGAGACTAAGCTCTGTCTCCATCTGCATTTTTGCATAAGGCTACTTCTCTGCCTTTCGAGGTTAAGCTCTACCTCCATCCTGCATAATGCCTATCTGCCTTTCGAGACTAAGCTCTGTCTCCATCTACATTTTTGCATAAGGCTACTTCTCTGCCTTTCGAGGTTAAGCTCTACCTCCATCCTGCATAAGGCTATTCTCTGCCTTTCGAGACTAAGCTCTATCTCCATCTACATTTTTGCATAAGGCTGTTTTCTTCCTTTCGAGGTTAAGCTCTACCTCCATCCTACATAAGGCTGTTTTCTGCCTTTCGAGACTAAGCTCTGTCTCCATCTACATTTTTGCATAAGGCTATTTTCTTCCTTTCGAGGTTAAGCTCTACCTCCATATTGCATAAGGCTACTTATCTGCCTTTCGAGACTAAGCTCTGTCTCCATCTGCATTCTTGCATAAGGCTATTCTCTGCCTTTCGAGGTTAAGCTCTACCTCCATCCTACATAAGGCTATTTTCTGCCTTTCGAGACTAAGCTCTGCCTCCATCTACATTTTTGCATAAGGCTATTTTCTGCCTTTCGAGGTTAAGCTCTACCTCCATATTGCATAAGGCTACTTATCTGCCTTTCGAGACTAAGCTCTATCTCCATCTGCATTTTTGCATAAGGCTACTTCTCTGCCTTTCGAGGTTAAGCTCTACTTCCATCCTGCAAAAGGCTATTTTCTTCCTTTCGAGACTAAGCTCTGTCTGCATCTACATTTTTGCATAAGGCTATTTTCTGCCTTTCGAGGTTAAGCTCTACCTCCATATTGCATAAGGCTACTTATCTGCCTTTCGAGACTAAGCTCTGTCTCCATCTGCATTCTTGCATAAGGCTATTTTCTGCCTTCTGAGGTTAAGCTCTACCTCCATCCTGCATACGACTACTTATCTGCCTTTCGAGACTAAGCTCTGTCTCCATCTGCATTTTTTTGCATAAGGCTATTTTCTGCCTTCCGAGACTAAGCATTGTCTCCATCCTGCACGGCTGAAATACCGCCACCTGCATTTAAATTCTTGCTTCGGCTGAAATATCGCCACCTGCATCTAAGTTCTTACTTCGGCTAAAATATCGCCACTTGCATTTTAAATTCACGCTCTGGCTGAAAGATCGCCGCTCTTTGCATTCATTCGGCTGAAAGATTGCCACCTTCTCATGGGCTGAAAGATCGCCGACTTATTCAAAGGCGTCATAGTTCGGAGGCACCATCCGCATAGCCCGAGAACACCATTTCATGGCCTGCGAATCCTTACTTTTATGCTCTTCATGGCCCAGGACATCATGGTCCGAGGACGTCATCCTAACTGTTCGAAGACAGCATTCATGGTCCAACGGGAACTTGCATCATGTTTAAATTATGCACAATATATGCGCACATTGCTCATTTACAGGTACACCGGCTAGCGAACGGCCGTCTCAGCAGGAGCAGTCCCGCTCCGGTTCTCCGCAACCTGTTCGGCCTCGAAACCTTTCTCAAACTAGACCATCGCGTCCATCTTTTCAAATCTCCATCGGCATATTCCGTCAATGGTTCCTGAACTACATATGTCCTGATTCCTGTAAAGCCAGCGATATGTAGGCAGCTCAGAAACTAGAGCGCGGTCAAAATTCTTTTACAATCGCCGTTTCCGGTCAAAATTGGCCATCTTATCTTTACCCGACAACTCTTTCATCCTCCTCGGGTAAAGAGGGGCAGCTGTTGATACCCAATTTTTCCCTATGTATTTTTACACTCAAAATACTTTCAAAATAACATATGTATGCATATATAAGCATGCCTGGAAGTTTTGGTATTTTTCCACAATTTTTAAGATTTTTTAAATCAATTTACTGCTTATTTTAACAAGTACAAGATCCAAAATTATTTCCAAATTATCATTTTTTGGTAAATAATGTATTTCACTCTCGTATTTACAACAAAATATAATTAATATAATTTTTACACATTTTAACATATTTATTCGGAATTTCTAAAGCTTAATTGCATGAAATTGCCCTTATAGCCTATTTTATAATTAACCGCGTTTTATAATTATAAAATTGTTCCTAATATTTTTAGATTATTTTTTATATATTATTAATCAGTTCAGTGTTTTTAATTTACTTTTAAATTGTTTTTAACTATTTTTATTAAATAAAATGGTGAAAATTGGCTGTTTAAAACTTGGTCCTATCTCTTTGCAATTTTAGCCTTAATTACACCCCGATTTCAACCCCCTAATTGACGACCCAATTTTAATTTCAACCCGCCCCAAACCCGTTTGACTAACCCGTCCGCTTCCCGCTTTAAATCCTGACCGTTGATTGTTTTAATCAACGACCCTCGTTCACACTTGCCTTTTTAATTCCGCCCAACCCCAACCCTAATTTCATTTTTCAAAAGCCGCTGCCCCCAAACTCCCTCGTCTCTCAGATTCTCTCTAACACTCGAAACCCTAGCCGCCTATGTCGTTTTCTCTGACCAGTTCTCACCAGAGTCCATGGCTTCCCAGGGCCATGGACGGCCTGTGCTCTCTTCCATTCACTCCCAAACCATGATTATTCAAGGTTCTTCGAGGTTCGATCTTCAACAGGCCTGTTCAGGTCCTCCGCCGATCTGAGTTCGTTTGGTTTCTCCGGCTCCGTTCCGGCGTGTTCGAGCATTGATAAGGCTTAGCCATGGCCCAGACTTGTTCGAAGACCAGATCTTTCCAGGCCTTTTCGTTTCTAGGGTTTCCGAGAAACCCTAAAAAGCTTGTTCGAGGTTTTTCTTCCCTTGTTTTCTTAGATCTATAACTGATCCGTGTTATTTTTAAGGTTTTCAAATGACTTCTTACATCTTTTTCAAAACATTGCTTTCACAACTTTTCGTCTTCTCCGACTTAGGGTTTCCTTGATTTTACTTGTTCTACTGTGATTTTTATGTGATGTTCTTACTGTATTTGTCCTACTGTGACTCCTATGTGTTTCTACTTTGACTCCTATGTGTTTTCTTCTACTATATTTCCTCCTAACGTTTCCTTGTATTTTACTTTTACTGTGTTTTCTCTCATCATGTTTTCACGGAACGATTAAGTTCCTTTGGGTTTTCTGAGTTTACTCTTGCCTGATTTGTTTGTTTTCATCCCTATACTGGACTAATGACGAAAACCCTAGAATTTGGGGGTTTTCGGACCACTTGTATGTGACCTGCATGTTCTCACCTCTGAACTAGTTTGATTTCAATTTCTGAATTCATCTCTGTTTTTCATATGGTTCTGACCTTTTGCCAAAACCTCTTCTACACTGGATTTTCCTACTGATTCTTTACAATGACACTATAGTCTTCTTTCATGCTTGACGAGTTCGTATGCTCCTTATATACTATGAATTTCCCCCTAAATGGTTTTTCAAATTCGCAATTAGTTCAAAATTTCTTCTGAATGTGGCTTGATTGATTTCTTTCCATTTTTTGCCCGTGACTTGACCTAAGTAAGACCCTTCTTTTTTTTTCGGACCTGATTCATTTGTATAAAATCTCAGACCTTTTTGATTTACTGGTTGTTAATTGGTCTTCTTACCTTATTTTCACAAACCGTGTATTTCAAAACTTGTCCCTAAATAACTTTTATGTATTTACCCTTATTTGTATACTATGCACAGTGTTGTTTATTTGATCTCCTTTCCTTAAATATTTCCTGTNTGCTCCTACCTTTTGACACAACACTCACACTCGATACACTAACACCTCTCGTCTTTGAAATCCGTTACTACTTGCTCTACTATTACCTTCTCTACTACTACTCTCTACTATTGTCTTCTCTACTGTAGCACCTTGCTCCCGTTTTTGATCTACTGTGGAAGCTATTTGGTTTCTCAAAGCTCTGAGTTGCTCCTGTTTAATTTGCTGGTTGTTCACTCTCTTTATTGTTTTGCTGTACTGAGATTGAAAACTGGTATGTATTTCTAGTTTAAATTACACTCTCCAACCCTGTGTGTTCACTTCTCTTCTTCTACACATCCTCTCCTATGTGTTTATGTTTGGCTTTCTTGCATTATGTAGCTGTATCATAGCATAATCAACCCTCCTTTCTTAGGGTTTGTGTCCTTAGCCTGCTGTGCTATCCTATCTCTCTTTAATATGCTTTCATGCAAATCCCTTCCCTCTACCCCCTTCTTTGTGTAAGTACTGTCCTGAACCATGGCAGCACCTTAAATTGCTGTCCATGACCCAGAACTAGACTCTCCCGAGTCTCTACTCAAATGCTTTCCCATTCCTTCTCCCCCTTATGTGTTGAGCTTTAACTAGGGTCTGTTGATGTCCTAATCATCATTCAGACCTAGGTTTGACTCTTCGGAGTCTGCTCCTATTTGTTTGGACCTAAGCAGAGGGTCAGGGGTGTGCCAGCCTATGCCATGGCTGGGTATGACCACCCTCTGCTATGGCTCCCTCTCTCACTTTACACTTATTCCTAGTTTCTAAGTTCTGCCCCCCTTTGGTAAGCCACGCTTTGGGACCCTGGAGTTCCCTCTGAACTTGGATGCCTAAGGGCTGATAATTCCACACTTGCACTATTCTGTCACAACAATTGTTATTCAGAGTGTAAGCATTGCCTGGGGTCCTGGAGGCTCCTTGGAACTCTGAAACACTCTGAATAAGAGAAGGCCTTGGAATCTGGAATCCGGATTTGGTGAAACACATGTTATTGGATATCAAGATTGAATTAGGCTGCTCGGATCTAGCTGTAGGTTGTGATGCATTTTCTTTATTGTTTACTTTCTTTCTTCTGGTTCTGTACTAATCTTGTAAAAGGAACTCGGGGAAATATTAGTACAGGGTATGGGAGGGGTTTATATTTACTTGCATATGCTAAAGGGTAGATACCATGCCTATAAGACCAATGTTGTTATCTAATCACTTAGATGTCATGCCTATAGGTTCAACGCTTTAAATCACCTAGAGATCATGTCTATAGGCTTTTGCATTCTTTTCAGTCAATCATTTAGAAATCATGTCTATAGGATTTAATGTTCAGCCATGCTGCAAATCAGTAGATATCCTGCCTATAGGATCTAATAATCAAACAACTAATTGCATTTAGAAATCATGCCTATAGGAAATGCATAAATGCTAGGCAAACTGTAGGGTAATCAAATACTCATTTCGTAACCAGTTTAATAACAGTAATGATTCATTAAAAAATCAAGACGTAGAAATCATGCCTATAGGAATTCAAACTCGCCTAATGAGTTTAATTGATAATAATTTACCAACTGGTTTCAGAATTTTCAGTACAATTCGTCCAAACCTGTTCGTTTTCAAGACTCTTTTAATTCCTTTCAAACTTTTATTTTTCTTCTAAATAACGTCTTTAAACCTTTTGCGTGGATTTCTCCTCCACTTTTTGAAGCTGTCTTCCGAAACAGAGTTTCAACTCTATCTTTTAAAGTATCTGCACTCTTTAAACTCTTTTACAATTCTCCTGTCTCTTAATCAAAGTAATCTTTAACAATCTACTTCTTTTAAAACGTCTCACTTTCGAAAATACCGCTTCACACTTCTGCTGTATTTTTAGTTAAACAATTCTGTTAATTGCAAAGCCATCTCTGAACTCCCACAATTTTCAATCTGCTGTTTCCAACTTTTCTGCATTAGGTTCTTAATCAATAACCTGCTTGAATACCTCGATTCCTGACAATTTGATCCGGGTTGCCTAATGCAGACTCTTTATCCAACTCTATGTGTTAAACTAGTCCGTCCGCCGTTTAATATTAATTAAAAGACCAAATCAGTATATGCAAGACATGCTAAACTAAATGCTATGTGATTTACGGGGTTTTACGTGAGCCTTTGTATGATTGTTTATCCCTCGTTACTTGTTATTTGTTTTGATTGTCGTCCTAGTATTTTATCCTTTTAAAACTCCATATATGCCTGTGCTCCCTTTCTCTTCCCCTTTAGGATTAGAAGTCCTAAAAACCCCGGGACTGATAGGTTGGGGGCGGGTACTAGCATGCGATAAGTATACGAGACTAATCACGTTTAATACCTTAACGAGGTGGGAAGGGTAGAATATGGAGATGATGACCGTGCGCTAATATCATAGGCAACCCCTCTTATGAGAAGTGTGTGCAGGGTATGGCACCGAGGTGATCCATATTATATTTAAACCTAGGACCCCTTTCCTTATTTTGATTTCTTAAACTTGAGTTTTCTTCCAAATATTTCTTTTCTTTTTTTAAAAAAAAATTATTTATGTCCTTTCATCTTTCTAAAACTTTAAAACTTATTTGGTAGCTACTATGTGCAAACCTTATTTGTTTCCTTCTACTCTTCTTAAAGTCACAATTAAAGCACGGCCGGGAACCACACTAGTGGATCTTGAGGGGTGCCTAACACCTTCCCCTCGAGATAACCTCAAGCCCTTACCCGAACTCTGGTTTCTCTTTAAAAAATCTTCTTCTTCTTTTCTTTAAAGTGTCCTAATGCACTATAATCATTAGGTGGCGACTCTTCAAACTCCAAAACCCGATTCCTCAAAAGGGAATAAGAGTTATTTTATCCATAATGTCGTAAACCCGATTTTGCTTTTAGAAAAAGGGGGCGTCGACAACAGGTCCGAGCCCGTTTACCCAAAATGTTGACCAAAGTCAACTTTACTCATTTTAATACCAAACTTTAGCATTTTTCATAGAATTTCACATATAAGCTTTTCGACTACGTGCCTGGACAGCGCACGCGAATCGAGGCAACTAAGAATGAGGTTTTCAAGGCCTCAGAAGCACGAAAAGAGAGAGAAAACAGGTGATGACCCTTTGGGTCGTCACATTCTCCACCTCTAAAACAACCGTTCGTCCTCGAACGGACAAAAGAAATAAGTACCTGAGTCGGGAAATAGATGAGGATAACGGCTCCGCATATTAGACTCGGACTCTCAAGTCGATGCCTCCGGAGGCTGACCTCTCCACTGAACACGAACAGAAGGGAAACTCTTGGATCTCCACTGACGAACTTGTCGGTCTAGAATAGCTATCGGCTCCTCCTCGTAAGACAGATTCTTGTCCAACTGGACAGTACTGAAATCTAACACGTGGGCTGGATCGCCGTGATACTTCCGAAGCATGGATACGTGAAACACTGGATGCACGACTGACAAGCTAGGCGGCAAGGCAAGTCTATAAGCCACCTCTCCCACACGATCGAGAATCTCAAATGGACCAATATAATGAATCTAGGGCTAAGCTTGCCCTTCTTCCCGAATCTCATCACGCCCTTCAAAGGTGACACTTGGAGCAATACTCGCTTACCAACCATGAAGGCCACATCTCGAACCTTGCGATCTGCATAATTCTTCTGTCTGGACTGAGTTGTACGAAGCCTATCCTGAATGATGTTGACCTTGTCCAAGGCCTCCTGAACTAAATCTGTACCCAACAGCCGAGCCTCTCCCGGCTCAAACTATCCAACCGGTAATCGATACCACCTACCATATAAAGCCTCATAAGGAGCCATCTGAACGCTGGACTGGTACTTGTTGTTGTAGGCAAACTCTGCTAAGGCAAAAACTGATCCCACGAGCCTCCAAAATCAATGACACAGGCTTGGAGCATATCCTCCAATATCTGAATTATCCGCTCGGACTCTCCATCTATTTGAGGATTAAATGCTATGCTCAACTCAACCTGGGTGCCCAACTCTCGCTGAATTGCTCTCCAGAAGCGCGAGGTAAACTGCGTACCCCGGTCCGAAATGATAGATACCGGCACCCCATGAAGGCGAACAATCTCTCTGATGTAGATCTCAACTAACCTCTCAGATGAATTAGTGGATGCAACATGAACAAAATGCGCTGACTTGATCAGTCTATCAACAATGACCCAAATCGCAACAAACTTCTTCCGGGTCAATGGGAGTCCAGTACCAAAATCCATAGTAATTCTCTACCACATCCACTCGGGACGCTCAATCCTCTGAAACAGTCCACTAGGCCTCTGATGTTCGTACTTAACCTGCTGACAGTTCAAACATCGAGCCACATATGCAACAATATCTTTCTTCATTCTGCGCCATTAGTAGTGCTGCCGCAGATCCTGATACATCTTCGCGGCGCCCGGGTGAATAGAATACCGGGAACTATGGGCCTCCGCTAAGATCAACTCCCGAATCCCATAAACACTAGGCACACAAACTTTCCCCTGCAATCTCAAGACGCCATCATCATCTAAGGTCACATTCTTGGCACCTCCACGCTGCACCGTGTCTCTCCGGACACACAAATGGGGATCATCAAACTGTCGATCACGGATACGCTCCAATAATGAAGGAGCAACCGTGCAAGCTAACACTTTGCTAGGCTCAGAAATATCCAACCCCACCAGTCGATTGGCCAAGGCCTGAACATCCAAAGCAAGCGGTCTCTGGCTGACCGGAATATAAGAAAGACTACCCATGCTGGCGGACTTCCTACTAAATTGATCGGTCACCACATTGGCCTTTCTCGGGTGATACAAGATAGTAACATCCTAATCTTTCAACAACTCCAACCACCTTCTCTGCCTCAAATTCAACTCCTTCTGCTTGAACAGATACTGAAGACTCTTGTGATCAGTGTACACCTCACACGTCGCACCATATAGATAATGCCTCCAAATCTTCAATGCATGAACTATGGCTGCCAACTCTAAATCATGAACCGGATAATTCTTCTCTTGGATCTTCAACTGCCTCGAAGTAGAGGCAATGACTCTGCCGTCCTGCATCAATACTGCACCAAGCCCAAGACGGGAAGCATCACAATAGACTGCATAAGGCCCTGAACTCTCGACTCATCAAATCCATAAAAGTTGCTGGGGAGTTTGTCAACCCGAATGACATAACCAAGAACGCATAATGCCCTAACCAAGTGCGGAAAACGATCTTAGGGACACTGGATGCCCTAATCCTCAACTGAATGGTGGCCAGATCTCAAGTCTATCTTTGGAAATACCTTGGCACCTTGAAGTTGATCGAACCAAATCATAAATCCTCGGTAGTGGATACTTATTCTTTATCGTCACTTTGTTCAATTGTCAGTAACCAATGCACATCTTCATCGAACCATCCTTTTTCTTTACAAATAAAACCGGCGCACCAAGACGAAATGCTGGGTCTAATGAAACCTTTCTCCAGCAAATTCTGCAACTTAACCTTTAACTCTTTCAACTCTGGCGGGGCCATGCGATACAGCGGAATGGAAATGGGCTGAGTGCCCAGAGCCAGATCAATACAAAGGTCGATATCCCTGTCGGGAGGCATACCCGGCAGGTCTGAAGGGAAAACCTTGAGGAACACTCGAACAATATTTACAGAATCAATAGAAGGGACCTCTGTGCTGGAATCGCGAACATACGCCAGATAAGCTAAACACCCCTTCTCGACCATGCGTCGAGCCTTCACATATGAAGTAACACTGTGAGTGGTATGACCTGGGGTTCCTCTCAACTCTAGTCGGGGCAAACCTGGTAAAGCCAAGGTCACGGTCTTGGCATGGCAATCCAAGATAGCATGATACGGGGACAACCAATCTGTCACGACCCTGGTTCACCAATTGTGAACACGTCATGACGGCACCTAGTCTTCATGACTAGGTAAGCCTAACACATTGCGGAAATCAACAACCTTTACGAAATCAATAATTTAAAAGCTAAATAATGTGAGGAAATGTATACAGTTGCCGCCTGGCACATACACTTTAACACATACAATTCAGAAAGCATCCCAAAGACCCGGAATCTCACGGGCAACACAGGCAAAACGAGTATCATAATACGCTCTACACCAGAGTATCTAAAACAATATGAATAGAAGGGAAAGGGGCTATCTATTACAGCTGGAATGGAATAGAGACTTCGGGTCTGCGGACGTAGGAGATATACCTCGAGTCTCCACTAATGCTCTCCGCTGCGAGGATGATACTCCTGGGAAGAAGTACCTGGGTCTGCACATGAAAAACATGCGCAAAAGAGGCGTGAGTACACCACAGCGTTACTCAGTAAGTGCCAAGCCTAACCTCGGCCGGGTAGTGACGAGGAAGGTCGAGGCCCTACTGAGATAAGACATAATAATCAATATGATAATGAAAAGACAATATGAGTATAATTTACAGCGAGAATCTAGCAAGATAATAAGTGCAAACAACAACGGAGAACAAACACAATCAATGAAGAAGTACAAACCACAACTGGATATTTATCATCGGGGATCTCCTGATATCCCGAGGACCTTCTGGTATCCTCCTCCTATACACGAGGGATCTCCTAGTATCCCGAGGATCTCCTCGTATCCTCCATTTTATGCACGAGGGATCTCCTAGTATCCCGAGGATCTCCTGGTATCCTCCATTTATAGTGATATCTGTGCCAGGGATCTCTTGGTATCCCGCACTCGCAGTCTCAGAACATAGCACATGCAGGGGAGCTTCCGGGATGCCATCCCGTAGTCCCAAATTGTAACACACCACAACAATTCAAATATTGTATAATGCTAAGTAAGAACAATCAATAAGATCTCTAGTCTAGCATGATTCACGGAGGACAGATAATACAGTTAGGCATATGAGCAAGTAAGTTAGCTAAACATGTTTTTCTTAAGCTAACACAGGTTAAATTGCATTTAGAATAGGCAAATACGCAAGAAAACACAGTTTAGACATTCTAAGTATAACGAATTTTCAACAATTAGCTCGAGTACACGCTCGTCACCTCGCGTACAAGGCATTTAAGACAACAAGTAATGCATCCTAGGGGAGAGGTCCCCCACACAAAGTTAGATAAGCCACTTACCTCGAATGCTCCAACTCAACTCAAGCCTCTAGTATAGCTTTACCCCTTGGTTCCACCACAAAACCGCTCGGATCTAGCCATAGTTACTTGAATGCATTGATAAACACTATTGAAACTTGCCCTAATGCTTGAGAATAGTTTTTTACAAGGTTTTCCCCAAAAAGGTCAAAAATGCCCCTGGGCCCACGTGGTTGAAACTCGAGGTTCGGACCAAAACCCAGTTACCCATTCTCCCATGAATCCAAATATATGATTAGTTTTGAAATCGAACCTCAAATTGAGGTCCAACTTCCCAATTTTAAGAAAACCTAAGTTCTAACCAAAACCCCCAATTCTCATTCATGGAAATCTTTGATTGAAGTTGAAATCATGTTAAAAGATGTTAAGGAATGAAGAAATTAAGTTAGAAATCACTTACCAATCGTTTTGGAGAAGGAAAGTTGTTTGGAAAATCGCCTCTTAGGTTTTGGGTATTTGAAAAGTGAAAAATGACTGAAAATCCTGACCTTATATACTTTTCTGAAGGCTGGTGCGGCCGCACAAAGATGTGCCACGGCCGCGCCGAGGGAAGGGAAAAAGTGGTTCTCTGAACCCACCCAGCGCGGACCGCACTGATTTGGTGCATGGCCGTGCTGGTCGACCTGGAAAATACTGACCCTCTGAACCTAGCCACGCAGACCGCACATTAGTGCACCGCGGCCCCGCGGCTTCCAGCGCAGACCGCGTGGAAATGACCGCGGCCGCGCTGGGCTCTGCAACATCTGGTGAATTTTTCCTCCAACACATCAAGTCCCAAAATTGCTCCGTTGAGCATCCGAAACACACCCGAGGCCCCCGAGACCTCAACCAAACCTACGGACATATCCCATAACATCACTCGAACTTGTACCAAACCTTAAACCACCTAAAACAACGCCGGAAACTCGAATTAACCAATGATTTGAACCTAAGAACTTCAAAACTCGACCAAACTCGCTTTTGATCAAAGACCTAATCAAACCACGTTCGATTGACCTGAAACTTTGCACGCACGTCCTAAATGACATGACGGTGATACAGCAACTTTTGGAATCCCGTTCCAACCCTCGGATCAGAATTTCACTATCGGGCCGGAAACTTCAAAATTCTAACCTTCGGCATTTCTAGCCTAAATGAGCTACGGACCTCCAAAACACATTCCGGACATGCTCCTAACCCCAAAATCACCTAACGGAGCTAACGGAACCATCAGATTTCCATTCCGAGGCCGTCTTCACACTGTTCCGATCACAAACCACTTTCCAACACTTAAGTTCTCATTTAGGGACTAAGTATCCCAAAACACTCTGAATCCTAACGCCGAACATCCCGGCAAACCAAAATAGCGGAAATGAACTTAGGGGAAGCAGTTAATAGAGGAACGGGGCGTAAATTCTAAAAATGACCGGCAGGTCGTTACATCCTCCCACACTTAAACATTCATTCGTCCTCGAACGAGCATAGAGAGCATACATGAAGTAGCAAATAGATGAGGGTATCGGCTGCGCATATCCCGATCGGTCTCCCAAGTCGCCTCCTCGACCGGCTGACCCCGCCACTGAACCTTTACTGAAGCTATATCCTTTGACCTGAGTTTTCGGACTTGCCTGTCCAATATTGCCACTAGCTCCTCAACATAGGACATATCCTTATCCAACTGGACTGAAGTGAACTCCAACACAAGAGACGGATCACCGTGATACCTCTGAAGCATTGAGACATGAAATACCGGATGAACCGCGGCCAAACTGGGAGGTAAGGCAAGCTCATAAGCAACCTCCCCATCTCGCTTCAAAATCTCAAAAGGGCCAATAAACCTCGGACTCAACTTTCCTTTCTTTCCAAACCTCATGACGCCTTTCATAGGCGAGACCCGAAGCAGAACCCGCTCACCAACCATAAAGGAAACATCACGGACCTTCCGGTCCGCGTAACGCTTCTGCTTGGACTGGGCTGTACGGAGTCGATCCTGAATCACCTTAACATTTTCCAACACATCCTGTACCAAATTTGTACCCAATAGCCTCGCCTCACCTGGCTCAAACCAACCCACCGAAGATCTGCATCTCCTACCATATAAAGCCTCATACCGCTCCATCTGAATGCTGGACCGATAACTATTATTGTAAGAAAACTCCGCCAATGGCTAGAATTGATCCCAAGACCCTTTAAACTCATTCACGCACGTACGGAGCATATCCTCAAGAATCTGAATGGTGCATTCGGACTATCCGTCCGTCTGAGGGTGAAATGCTATACTCATAGTCACTCGAGTACCCAACTCCTGCTGAACGACTCTCCACAACTGTGATGTAAACTGAGTCCCCCTGTCCGAGATGATAGTAACTGGAATACCATGCAGACGGACAATCTCCCTGATATAAATCCCCGCTAACCGCTCCGCTGAATAAGTGGTACTCACTGGAATGAAATGAGCGGACTTGGTCAGCCAATCCACAACATCCCAAATGGAATCGAATTTCTTCGCAGTCAAAGGGAGACCAACTACAAAATCCATGGTGATCTTCTCCCAGTCCCACTCCGGGATCTCAATCTGCTGAAGTAACCCACCCGGTCTCTGGTGCTCGGCCTTTACCTGCTGACAGTTGAGGAATCTAGATACAAACCCCGCTATGTCTTTCTTCATCCGCCTCCACCAGTAGTGCTGTCTCAAATCCTGATACATCTTCGCGGCACCTGGATTGATGGAATACCGCAAACTATGAGCCTCTACCAATATCAACTCCCGAATATCATCAACATCGGGTACACAGATCCGACCCTGCATCCTCAATACCCCATCCTCACCGATAGTCACGTGCCTGGCATCGCCATGCTCAACCCTGCCCCTGAGGGCAAGTAAATGTGGGTCATCATACTGCCGCTCCCTGACACGATCAAAGAATGAAAACCGAGAAACCACACAAGCTAGAACCTGACTGGGCTCCGAAAGATTCAATCTCACAAACTGGCTGGCTAAGGTCTGAATATGCATCGCCAATGGCCTCTCAGATGCTGGTAGGTATGCCAAACTCCCCAAACTCTCTGCCCGGCGACCCAAGGCGTCAGCCACCACATTGTCCTTGCCCGGATGATACAGAATAGTGATGTCATAATCTTTCAATAACTACAACCACCTCCTCTGGCGCAAATTTAGATCCTTTTGCTTGAACAAGTGCTGTAAACTCTGATGATCTGTATAAATCTCACAAGGCACGCCATACAAATAGTGACGCCGAATCTTCAAGGCATGAACAATAGCAGCTAACTCAAGATCATGGACAGGATAATTCTTCTCGTGTACTTTCAACTGTCTGGACGCGTAAGCAATCACCCTACCGTCCTGCATCAATACCGCTCCAAGACCAATCCTCGGGGCATCACAATAAACAGTATAAGAAACCGAACCTATAGGCAATATAAGAACTGGGACCGTAGTCAAAGCTGTCTTGAGCTTCTGAAAGCTCGCCTCGCACTCTTTCGTCCACTGGAACGGAGCACCCTTCTGGGTCAGTCTAGTTATAGGTGCTGTGATAGAAGAAAACCCCTCAACAAATCGACGGTAATAACCCTCCAAGCCAAGAATACTGTGAATCTCTGTCGCGGAGGAAGGTCTAGGCCAACTCTGCACTGCCTCTACCTTCTTCGGATCCACCCGAATACCCTCGCTCGACACCACGTGACCCAAGAAAGCCACAGAATCCAACGAAAACTCACATTTTGAAAACTTTGCATACAATTTCTTCTCCCTCAAGGCCTGAAGTACTGTCCTCAGGTGTTGCTCGTGCTCTTCCCGACTCTGGGAGTAAACAAGAATATAATGTATGAAAACAATGACGAACGAGTCGAGATGGCATGAACACGCTGTGCATCAAATGCATAAAGGCCGCAGGAGCATTGGTTAGCCCAAATGACCTAACTAAAAACTCGTAATGATCGTACCGAGTCCTGAAAGCAGTCTTCGGGATATTCGGCTCCCGAATCTTCAACTGATGGTAACTTGAGCGCAAATTAATCTTAGAAAACACCTATGCGCCTTGAAGCTCGTCGAATAGATCATCGATACGAGGCAAAGGATAACGGTTCTTCACTGTAACCTCATTCAACTGATGATAATCGATGCACATACGCATAGAACCATCATTTTTCTTCACAAACAAGACAGGATCACCCCACGGTGAAACACTAGGGTGAATAAAACCCTTATCAAGCAATTCCTGTAACTGATCCTTCAACTCCTTTAACTCCGGAGGAGCCATACAGTAAGGAGGAATGGATATGGGCTGAGTGCCCGACAACAAATCAATACCAAAATTGATGTCCCGATCGGGCGGCATGCCCGAAAGATCAGCCAGAAACACATCGGGATAGTCTCGTACTACTAGGACAGAATCGACAGAAGGGGTATCAACACTGACATCTCTCACATAAGCCTAATACGTGGCACATCCCTTTTCAACCATATGCTGAGCTTTAAGAAAAAAGATAACTCTACTGGGAGTGTGATCTAAAGAACCACTCCACTCAATACACAGAACACCTGGCATAGCCAGCGTCACGATCTTAGCGTGACAATCAAGAATAACATAATAGGGCAACAACCGGTCCATACCCAAGATAATACCGAAATAAACCATATTGAGTAATAAAAGATCTGCTCTGGTCTCAAAACCACGAATAGTAACCAAACACGACCCATAAACGCGATCCACAACAAGAGAATCTCCCATAGGAGTAGAAACATAAACAGGAGAACTCAAAGGATCTCGGGCTACGCCCAAATATGAAGCAAAATAAGAAGACACATAAGAGTAAGTGGAGCCTGGATCGAATAGAACCAATGCATCTCGATGACAGACCAGTATAATACCTGTAATGACAGAGTCAGAGGCAACAACCTCGGTACGAGCAGGAATAGCGTAATATCTGGCCTGGCCTCCCCCTCGAGGGCGACCTGTACCTCCCCGACCTCCGCCCCTAGCTGGCTGGGTAGGTGGGGTAGCAGCTGTAGCTGGAACAATAGCCTGAGAATCCTACTGAGCACGATGCGGTTGAGAATGTTGTGGAGGTGCACTCCTCCCGAGCCTAGGGAAATCCCTCACTACATGGCGGGTGTCCCCGCACTCAAAACAAGCTCTAGGATGGCACGGTAGTTGTGACTGACTGGGTGCACCCCTGCTGGACTGACCTTTGAAAGCACCCCGCGCAGGTGGCGCACTAGAAACCGGAGGTGCATAGTAAGGCTCCTGAGATCTAGGAGGAGCTGGGGTGCTGCTGGATGAAGGGAAAGCTGAATGAACTGGGCGACCCATATAGCCCCTACCATGACGCCCTGCTACTGGGGTACGGGTACCGGAGTAGTGACCCGACTCTCGAGACCTCTTGGCCTCTCTCTCGTCACGCTCTCTGGCGTGCAAACCCTCGATCCTCCTAGCAATGCTCACTAACTGCTGATAAGGAATATCTACCTCCAACTTTTGAGTCGTGCTAGATCTGATGGATGGAATAAGACCCTCAACAAACCGGCGAACCCTCTCGCGAACAGTGGCAACCAAAGCCGGTGTATGTCTGGCCAACCTAGTATAACGGATGGCATACTCTGAAACGGTCATAGCACCCTGGCGCAAATGCTCAAACTCCGTGCGCCATGCGTCCCTGAGGCTCTGGGGAACAAACTCCCTCTGAAACATATCTGAAAATCATGCCCAGGTCAGAGAGGCAACCTCGTCCGGACTGTCTAACTCGAAAGTGCGCCACCAATCATAGGCGGCTCCCCGAAGCTGGAAAGCTGCGAAAGAAACCCCACTCGAGGAAGTAATACACATGGTGCGAAAGATACGGTGACAATCCTCCAGAAATCTCAAGGCATCATATGTTGCTAATTCGCTGAAAACCGGAGGGTCATACTTCTTGAACTTCTCCAGTCTCCGCTGCTCATTCTCAGAAGTAGGTGCCCAATCCTCGGGCTGAACTGGTACTACAGGCTGGACTGGGATGATATCTGGGACCTGCTCAACCTGCACTCGCTACTCAGGAGTGCGGGCGGCGGGAGTCTGTGCTCCTCCCCCGGCCTATGATGTGGCTGCAGGAAGGGGAAGCAACCCTGCCTGTGAAAGCGTAGTGTACATGCTTATGAACTGCGCCAATGCCTCCTGAACGGCTGGAGTAGTAGTGGTTGTAGGCGTGTCAGGTGCCTGAGCCCCGATTGGATCTGCTGGCGGTACCACAGCGGCCCGCGCAGGTGCTCTGGTTGCACCACGTGCGCGTCCACGACCTCTGCCCCAGCCCCAGGCTCTAGAGATTGCAGGAGGGGGTGCGGGTGCTTGATCATCCTGAGTAGCGCGTGTCCTCACCATCTGTGAGGAATGAGGCATAAATTCTAAAAACGACCGGCTGGGTCGTTACACAATCCATCCCTAATATAACGTCGAAATCCACCATATCTAAGAGCATCAAATCAACAAGGGTCTCAAGACCGCCAAACACCACAACACAGGAATGATGAACCCGGTCGACCACTATAGAATCTCCCACCGGTATAGATACATAAACAGGAATACTCAAAGCATCACTAGGCATAGCCAGGTACAGAGCAAAATAGGGTGACACATGCGAATACGTAGACCCAGGGTCAAATAGCACTAATACATCTCTATCACAAATCAGAATAGTACCTGTAATGACTGCATCTGAAGACTCGGCCTCTAGCTTGGCTGCTGGCTGGCCTCCACCTCTATTACCTCTACCTCCACCTCTAACACCCCTGCCACCACCTCTAGCAGGATAGGCAAGCTGTGGAACCTCTGGTGCCTGAATCCTAGTACCAGAACTCTGATGCTGAGAGCTGCTCAAAGCTCGAGGGCAAAATCTGACAATGTGCCTCGGGTCACCACAAGCATGGAAACACCTCGATTGCTGCGGCTGAGCACTCCTCAACCTCGGGTAACCCTCCTAAGATGACCACACTCGACACACTCACAACATCCACGCGACTGCTGAAGCTGCGGAAACTGAGGCTGACCTTCTCGACCTGAATGACCACCTAAAGTACCATGAGTGACCTGGAGAGCTGACTGAAAGGGCCTTAGAGGATGGCCCCTACCATAAGAACCTCTACCTCCAAATGAGGTACCACTAAATCTGCTTGCATGACAGGGCCTCTTACCCGACCCATGACCACCTCCCTGTGGCAGAACCCTCTCAACTTTACGGCCCACATTGGCCGCCCCCTGAAAAGTGACCTCACTCCCGGCCTGAGCCACTATACCCGGCTGTCCTGCCACTGCTAGCTGAACCACTGGAACTTGAACCTGGGGAGCTACCTACTCCGGAGTACATGTAGCAGGAGTCTGAACCCCTCCTCCAGCTTGAGAAGTGGCTGGTGCTACTGGAAGCAAACTCGCTCGAATGACACTCTCCATGAAGCCTACCTATCGGACTAGAGTGTCCTGAAGAACTGGGGTGGCAGTGAACCCCTCTGGGACCTGAGCTGGGCCCACCGGGACTGTTGGGGCTGGAACCTCTTCCTCAAACTCAATCTGAGGCTCTGCCTCTGGGGCTGCTGCTCGGGGCTCGGACTGCTGAGCGGTAGATGAAGAAGCGCGTGTTCTCGCCATCTGCGGAAGAACATACTAGAAATTCAATCGGTGTTTGAGAAACAGAACCGCACGACAAGAAAGAACAAATGCGAAGTTTTCCTAACTCTATAGCCTCTGGGGGATAAATACGGACGTCTCCGTACCGATCCCTCGGACTCTACCAAGTTTGTCCGTGAGTTGTGAGACCTATGTAACCTAGTGATCTGATACCAACTTGTCACGACCTGGATTTCCCACCCTCGGGAGTCGTGATGACGCCTACCAATAGGATCTAGGCAAGCCAAGTCAATTACTTTCCATTGAACAAAATTCCTTTTTTAATAATTACAACATTTAAGTAAAAGCAATGAAGAACATAATTATAAGCGAAAGTCTTAAATTTTGTAAATAACTGAAATAAATGCAGAAATCTCCAACAAGAACCTCTACCCAAGAACTAGAGTCACAAACTCACGAACTACTAAGATTTTTCTAAATACAATGTTTTGAAAGAAAATGTAGGATGTCTATCTTTAATACAAGAGATAACGACTGAAGAAAAGGATAGATGAGGCTCCGGGCCTGCAGACATTTGCAAGGGTACCTCGGTGTCTCTGGACAGAAAGCTCACAGGCTTCTACTATTACTCAAATGCCGCTCCAACACCTGGATCTGTGCAAAAAGATACACAGAGTGTAGCATCAACACAACCGACCCCATGTGCTGGTAAGTGTCTGGCCTAACCCCGGCGAATTAGTGACGAGGCTAGGACCAGACTCCAGATAAACTTGTGCTAATATATATATATATATATATATATATCGATCCCATTTCTCATATCTCGTGGTAGGCGTACCACCCGCTCCCACTTCCATATACAGATATGTGCGAGGAATAGAAGTAAAGAAAATAACTAGTCAAAGAGGGGGGGGGGGGGGAACATGTTGAGGGGAGAGTAACAGTTCATAAATAAAACACCAAATAAGGAAAGAAAACTACACAACTAGAATATCAACAAGAGTAGGAAAATCAACAGTTGCACGGCATCACCCTTCGTGCTTTTACTCTCGTCTTCACCAAAATAATTATATAAAGTACACGGAATGATCCTTCATACATTAATATTCGTATCATGGCACAGAATGTTCCTTCGTGCATTAGTAATCGTATCATGGCACGGAATGTTCCTTCGCACTTTAGTATTCATAACATGGCACGAAATGTTCCTTCGTGCATTAGTAATCATATCATGGCACAGAATGTTCCTTCGTGCATTAGTAATCATATCATGGCACGGAATGTTCCTTCGTGCATCAGTATATTTTCATCACAATCATGTACGGTATCACCCTTCGTGCTTTATCACTCTTCCTCACCCAGACAACAATCACAAACAATGGGGCGAGGGAAAGACAAACAATAATAGAAACCCCGGCAAGGGAAAACACAGTAAACAATTAAATCCCGGTAAGGGAATAACAACAATAACTTTCACATCCCGGCAAGGGAGATAATCAATATACGAAAACAACCTGGCAATGGTACAATTCAATGATCTTTCCTCATTTCATAGAATAACCTGAGCAATTGCTCCAACAAGTACAATAATTCATAAACTTCTCAATTCGTCGTATAACATGAGCCAATGCTCTTTCACATTCATATTCATAATCCTTTCCACAAATATTGCACAACAAGTAGAATTCTGTGACGACCCGACCCGTCGTCTCATGAGTTACTACCCCGTTCTTCCCATTTTCTGCTTCCTTATGCTTCATTATCGGTATTGGGTGCGTTAGAATTGAGTTGGAGTGATTTTGATAAGAAATGAGACACTTAGTCTCTTTTAAGAAGGCTTAAGTTGGAAAAGTCAATCGAGCGTTGACTTATGAGTTAGAGGGATCAGATATGAATTCCAATGGTTCGGTTAGCTCCGGGAGATGATTTGTGACTTAGTAGCTTGATTTGAAGTGGTTTTGGAGGTCTGGTGTAGATTTAGGCTTGAATTGGCGAAGTTAGTATTTTGGCGATTTCCGGTTGATAGGTGAAATTTTGATCTTGAAGTCGGAATGGAATTCCAATAGTTGGTGTAGCTTCATTAGGTGAATCGGGACGTGTGTGCAAAATTTCAGGTCATTCAGACGTGGTTTGGTTGGGTTTTTGGTCGAATGCATGTTTTGAAAGTTTAAGAAGAACTTAGGCTTGAATTCGATGTAAATTGATGATTTTGGTGTTGTTTGAAGAGTTTTGATAATTGGAGCAAGTTTGGATGATGTTTTAAGATATGTTGGTGCTTTTGGTTGAGGTCCCAGGGGCCTCGGGGTGATTTCGGATGGCTAACGGGAATTTTGGAGTTGGAAAATGCAGCAGAAAAATTGCAGAGAACTTTTGTTCTATGCGATCGCAGAGGGTGTCATGCGATCGCCTAGAAGGAATTAAGGGGGCTGTGAGGTTGTGCTATGCGATCGCATGGGTAGTGTTGCGATCGCACAGTGTTATTGCTCAATGATCTGCGATCGCATAGGGACTATTGCGATCGCATAGGGTAATTTAAGACCCTGGAAATTTGTGCTATGCGATTGCATAGGGTTAAATTGGGGGCAGCAAAAATTTGTTCTATGCGATCGCAGGGGCTTGATTACGATCGCATAGAGTTAGCTACAGTGATCTGGGCAGAATGTTAAAAATATTTCATCCGCGAAAACCAACCCATTTCTCCACCATTTTTGGTCATTTTTGAGAGCTTTTGGACGGGGATTGAAGAGAGTTTCACCTTGGATCGATTGGAGGTAAGTTTTATGAGTTAAATACATGATTTTATTGTGAAATCATCCTTGAAATTCATGAAAATATAGCCAAATTATAAGAAATTAGGGCTTGAGATTAAAATTCTAAATTTGGGATTTGAGGGGCCATTGGTGGTCCGATTTGTGAGATTTTTGTATGTATAGACTCGTGGCGAGATAAGGAACCCGATGATGTAAAAATTTCTGAGTTTGGAGACGTGGGCCCGGGGCTCCGGGTTTTGTCAAATTCATGAATTTTGATATTTTTCGATTGTTTTCGATTGGGTATTGTCTCTTTAGTATAATGCAACTTATTCGTTGTGATTTTGGGCAGATTCGTCGCGCGAGGAAGCCAATTCAAGAGGCAAGGGCATAGCGAGCTAGACTTTGGCTGTCTAGAGGTGAGTAATGATTTTAAATGATGTCCTGAGGGATTGAAACCCCGAATTGCACAACGTAGTGCTATGTTGAGATGAGACAGGCGTTGTATGACGAGCGCGGGATCATTTACTATTGGGGATTGTAACTTGGTCCATCCCGGTTGATATTTTACCGCGTATTTGATAAGGACTTGTTATTTTCACCATGACTTGGGCTTATTGCCATACTTGGGCTTCGTGCCGACTATTTGAAATCCTTTTGTGAATTTCCATCACTGTTTTCCTCACTAATTGAAATATTATTTGAACTCAGTCCAACTGAATTATACTGTTTCATGAACTCAGCTACATTTATACTCAACTTGAGATTTAAATGATATTTCTAATGTTGTTTGAGCTGAGCACCATTGTTTTACTGATGCCCAAGGGGCTTATGATTATTTTTGGACTGATTGAGGCCAAGTGCCATATGTGAGGATGTGTATAGTGATGTGAGGAGGCTTTCAGGCCTCGAGTGTGATATGTGTCGACGCCCCCTTTTTCCAATGCTCGCAGACGGGCGGGTCCAGAAATCGGGTATACGACATTATGGGAGGACAACTCTTATTCTCTTGTGAGAATTGGGTTATGGAATTTTGGGAGAGTCGCCACCTAATGATTTTAGTGCATTAGCACACATTAAAGAAATGAAGAATTTTGAGAAAGAAACCAGTGTTCGGGTAAGGGCTTAGAGATTATCTCGAGGGGAAGGTGCTAGGCACCCCTCAAGATCCACTAGTGTGGTTCCCGGCCATGCTTTAATTGTGACTTTAAGAAAAATAGAAGAAAGCAAATAAAGTTTGCACACAAGAATCACAAATAAGTTTGAAAGCTTAAAGAAAAGAAAGGAATAAACGATTTTGGGGAAGAAGGATTTTAAAGAAAACATAATTTTAAGAAAACATTTGCAAGTAAGGGAAAGGGAAATGGGATCCTAGGTTTATATGAAATATGGATCACATCAATGCAATACCCGGCGCACACTCCTCAGAAGAGGGGTCGCACGTGATATTAGTGCACCGGTCATCATCTCCATATTCTACCCTTCCTACCCCGTTAAGGTATTTAAACGCGATTAGTCTCGTTTACTTATTGCATGCTAGTACCCGTCTCAACTTATCAGTCCCGGTGTATTAGGACTTCTAATCCTAAAGGGGAAAAGAAAGGGATAGAGGCATATATGGGGTTCAAAGGATAAAATACTAGTTTCGACATACAAAACAAGTAACAAATAGAGGGAACGAACAACAAACATGTAAGGCTCACATAACCCCGTAAATCAGATAACATATAGTTTACCATGCCTTGCACATACTGATTTTTGGTCTTTAAATTAAGCTTAAACAGGGAACGAACTAGTTTAACACATAGAATTAGATAGAAAGTCTGCATTAGGCAACTTGGAACCAATTGTCATAAATTAAGGTATCTTAAGCGAGTGATTTAGGAAGTACTGATTTCAGAAAAGTACTCTAATGCAGAAGAGTTTTTGAAAAGAAAGTGTACAGACTGCAGTAAGTTTAGAAATAAGTTTTAAAAGAATCAGCAGATTGTTCGAGTATAAAACATAGAAGGAGTTTCAGAAATACATAAGGAAAGAGCAAGCTACAGAATTGTTTTAAAGGACAGTTTCAGTAAATGAGTAAAAACATTTAGGCAGAATGTTGGAAAGGAATTATTTCATAAAAGATGCAGGTTTGAAGAACTCAAAAGATATACTGGTTCAAAAGAGTTTTATCGGGAGATTAAGGATTTCGAAAATATTAAGATGTTAAAGACCAGTTAACAGACTGTTATTGCTTAAAACGGATCCGACGAGTTTGATACGGAGTCCTATAGGCATCATATCTATATTTGATTTTGAAAACCTGTTGAAGAGTTTGTGGATAGATGACTGTTTAATTACCCTATAGTTTGGCTAACGCAAATGCACTTCCTATAGGCATGGTTTCGATATGCAACTGATTACATGAATGTTAAAGTCCTATAGGTAGGATCTCTAGTGATTTGCAATATGATTAAACGTTAAACCTTATAGGCATGGTATCTAGGTGACTTTGAATCAGAAATATTGGATAACCCTATAGGCAGGATTTCTAATAAGAGAATTAAAGTCCTAACAATATGTGATCAACAAATTCCAGAATCCAGATTTCCAAAGCCTTCTCTTTATTCAAAGTGTTTCAAAGTTCTAAGGAATCTCAAGGATTCCCGGCATTGCTTACACTCAGGATACCATTTAGAATTAGAATAGTGCAGTGTGGAATAGCCAGCCCTCAGGCATCCAAGTTTAGAGGGAGCTCAAACGGTCCCAAAGCATGTCTTACAAGAGAGGGGCAGAACTTAGAACTAGGAGTAAGTGCAAAGTAAAAAGGAATTGGGGAGCCGTAGCAAATGGTGGTCATACCCAGCCATAGGTGTAGACTGGCACACCCCTGACCATTTGTTTGGTCCAAACAAGTTAAGAGCAGACCTTAAAGGTCAGACCTGAGTCTGAATGATGATTAGACACCACCAAATTCAAGTCAGTCTCAACACATAAAGGGAAAAGGGAAGTGGGAATTGATTTGAGTTAAGGGGTTCAAAGAACCTAGTTCAAAGTCATAGACATCAATGTTGAGTGCTGCTATGGCTGGAACTACAACTCACACACAAGGGGTAAAGAGGGAAGGGATTCACATAAGCATATTAATGGCAGAAACATAAGGAAAGAAAGCATAAAAGACTATGAAATAAACACATGGTGAAGGAAAGCATAACAGACCAGGAGGTAAACACATAGTGAAGAGGGTATTATTTAACTAGAACATACCAGTTGCAAAGTAATAATACAGCAGAACAACAGAGTAACCAAACAGCCAGAAATCAGCAGGAGCAGACTTAGGTTTGCAGCAGAACACTTGAGAGTTCAGAGAGAACTCAAGGATATTGCAGAAGGTAAGAGGGAGAAAGGAGAGTAGAAAATAGAGTGCTTAATAGTATAAGTAAGAAAAGCAATTTGATTGTGAGAGAGTTCAGTGCAGAAAAGTTGTGTTTTTGAATGCAGAAGTCATGTCTGTCTAGTGCAAAAGGGTAGCCCCTTTTTATAGTGTAGAAAACAAGCAAGAAGAAGGTAGGAAAATAATTTGAAAATCAATCACAAAGATTTCCCTTCAGCCAAAAGATTGATTTCAAACGGGCATGATAAATAAGGAAAGGGGATAATTTGAAAACCTTTTCCAGAGTAGCATAATAGGGGTAAATACACAGGGCATTATTTAAGGAAATAGCTTAGTAGCACACGGTTGGGACAAAAATAAGGAAAGGCAATCAATCACAGCTAGTAAAATCAGGATTTCGAGTCTTGGTATGAATGAATCCAACCAAGAAAAGGTGAAGAGGAACTTAATTTAAAGAAAATCATCAACAATCAATCAGACCCTTTTAAAGAGGGACTCGGAATTAATCACAGGCTGGCCAAAGGCCTTTTGAAAGAAGAGGATTTGTCATATAAAAAACATACAGACATGCACAAACAAGAGAACATCGTATAGAAAAGATTCAGGGTCATAAAAAAGGTCGAGTACAATTCATAGACTCTGAATGAGTTCAAGAGAGAGCCCTAGGGTACTGACATAGAACCCTAGTCTGAACACCAACTCAAACTTGTCAAAAACCCTAAATCCTAGGGTTTCCAACGGAGAGGAGGAGGTGAGCCATTGAAATGGACTCAGAGGTCTCTTTCAGAGACTTGCGAGAAAATAAACATAGAGAACAGTAGGTTTGAAACACGGGGAATACATTTTGGCAAAGCTTGTCACCCAAACAAGTTCAGAAGAGAGAAAGCAATACAGGTTTAGGAAAACAGTAGATGAAACATGCTTAAGACTCAAACAAAGTCCAGTAAAGGCAGGCAAGGAGTAAAAGCTCAGTAAAAATACAGTAGAGGGATATGCGAGATAGACATGTAAAGCATGCTCATAGAACCCAGTAGAAGAAAGAACAGAGCAAAAAGTAAGAGAACATGCATAAGATGGCAAAACATAAGAACACAGGATTAAACATGCGAGGAACGAGCATAAGAACACGGCATAGACATATTCACACAAAGAAAAGAAAAGAAGAGACAGAAATCATTCTGAGATTTTTCCAGAAACCCTAAATCGAAAACAAATTAATTTTGAAAAGGAAAATTGGGGAAAAAGCTTAAAACGTTGAATACAGCATAAATTCACCACAGATCTAAGTAAATAATGGAAAAGGAACCTCGAATAGCTTTAGGGTTTATGAGAAGGCTTGGAAAGGGTCTGGTCTTGAGTCGACCTGAGCCACAGCTAGGCTCTTAAGGCTCGAATACGTCGGAACGGGGCCGGAGAGGCCATAGATCCTCAGATATGTGGAGGATCTGCTCGAACACCATCGAGGTCGGACCTCGAAATCTCGAACAAACATGGCTTAGGAGTGAAGAAGGGTGAGCACAGGCTGTCCATGGCCTGAGAAGCCATGGACTCCGGTGAGATTGGTCGGAGAAGACGAAGGAGACGATTAAGGTTTTCGAGTGTTTGAGTGCGTTTGAGAGAGTGAGAGAGTTTGAGGGCGGCGGTCGAAGAGAAATGAGAGTTAGAGTTAGGTCGTTCGAAATTAAAAAGGCAAGGATTGTTTGTGGCCGTTGATAAAAAAGATCAACGGCCTGTATTAAAAAAAAATTCGGGCGGGTTTGGCAACTGGGTCAGGGGTTTTTTATCAACGGCCTGTATTAAAAAAAAATTTGGGCGGGTTTGGCAATTGGGTCAGGGGTCGGGTTAAATAAGGAATTGGGCTGTAAATTTGGGTCTGATTTGGGGCTAAGATTGGGGTCAATTGGGGGTAAAAATTGAGACGAAATTGGGCTACAATGGAAAGGAATTGAGGCTACAATTGAAATAACCAGTTTTTCCCTTTTATTTTATAAAAAATAGTAAAATGTTTTAAAAAGCAAATTAAAGGCACTGAGTCAATAAATAATATGTTAATATCAATTTAAAAATATTGGAATCAATTTTTATTTATAAAATGCTATTAAATCTTAAAGAGGCTAGTATTGCAATTACATGCAATTTAGTTTTAAAAATACCAAACGAATTTGTAAAAATATGCAAAAATCATGTTAACTATATTTTGATGTAAATATGAGAATAAAATAAATTATTCTCCAAAAATGGCAGGTTTTGGTAATAATTATTGGATTTTATGGTGTAAAAATAGGCCATAAATTGGTTTAAAAATCATTAAAAATGCCAAAACCCTTTGGTGTGCTTATATATGAACATATATATTATTTTTGCAAGTATTTTGGGTATAAAAGTACATAGGGAAAAATTGGATATCAACAACTGCCCATCTTTACCCGAGGAGGATGAAAGAGTTGTCGGGTAAAGACAAGATGGCCAATTTTGACCGGATCGGCGATTGAAAAGAATTTTGACCGAGCTCTGGCTTCTGAGCTGCCTACATATCCCTGGTTTTACAGGAATCAGGCCATATGTAGTTCAGGGACCATTGATGGAGTGTGTCGAATAGGGATTCGAAAAGAACGGACGCGACGGTTGGGTTGGAAAAAAAGTGTTTGGATTCGAATAGGCTGCGGAGAACTGGAGTGGGATCGCTCCTGCTGAGGAGGCCGTTTGCGAGCCGGTATACCTGCAAGTAAGCAATGTAGCGTATATTATGCGTAATTTAAAAATGATGCAAGTTCCCGTAGGACCATGAATGTTGTCTCTGGACGATTAGGATGACGTCCTCAGACTATGATGTCCTGGGCCATGAAGAGCATAAAATAAAATTCGCAGGCCATGAAATTGTGTTCTCGGGCTATGCAAATTGTGCCTCCGAACTATGATTCCCTTGAATAAGTTGGCGATCTTTCAGCCCATGAAAAGGTGGCATTCTTTCAACCAAATGAATGCAAAGGTGGCGATCTTTCAGCCAAAGCAAAAATTAAATGCAGGTGGCGATATTCCAGCCAAGGCAAAAATTAAATGCAGGTGGCGGTATTGCAGCCGTTCGGAATGTAAGGTGGCGGTATTTCAGCCATGCAGATGGAGACAATGCTTAGTCTCGAAAGGCAGATAAGTAGCCTTATGCAGGATGGAGGTAGAGCTTAACCTCGGAAGGCAGATAGATAGCCTTATGCAAAATGCAGATGGAGACAGAGCTTAGTCTCGAAAGGCAGATAAGTAGTCTTGTGCAGGATGGAGGTAGAGCTTAACCTTGGAAGGCATATAGATAGCCTTATGCAAAATGCAGATGGAGACATAGCTTAGTCTCGAAAGGCAGATAAGTAGCCTTATGGAGGATGGAGGTAGAGCTTAACCTCGGAAGGCAGATAGATAGCCTTATGCAAAATGCAGATGGAGACAGAGCTTATTCTCGAAAGGCAGATAGTAGCCTTATGCAGGATGGAGGTAGAGCTTAACCTCGGAAGGCAGATAGATAGCCTTATGAAAACTGCAGATGGAGACAGTGCTTAGTCTCGAAAGGCAGATAAGTAGCCTTATGCAAAATGCAGATGGAGACAATGCTTAGTCTCGAAAGGCAGATAAGTAACCTTATGCAAACTGCAGATGGAGACAGAGCTTAGTGTCGAAAGGCAGGTAAGTAGCCTTATGCAGGATGGAGGTAGAGCTTAACCTCGGAAGGCAGATAGATAGCCTTATGCAAAATGCAGATGGAGACAATGCTTAGTCTTGAAAGGCAGATAAGTAGCCTTATGCAGGATGGAGGTAGAGTTTAACCTCGGAAGGCAGATAGATAGCCTTATGCAAAGTGCAGGAATGTAAAGAGTGAATAGCTGTGAGATTTCTTAGCTGATCGTCGATTACGATATAGTGACTGCTGGGGATGTTGTGTGCGGACATCGATTTTGAATAAGTGATTGTTCTGATAGTTTTATTCCCGAAAAGTACGCGTGTGTGAATGTATTCAGATGATTTGTGACCTGCATCCAAAGAAAAATCGTGAGTTCTGTAAGGGGGGAAAGGTTAGTTCATCTTTCCGTGGCTCTTAATGTCACGTATCATTGGGGTAGCGTTGCTAAACGACAACGATTCAAATGATAGTTATGCATGCTTTAGTAAATATATATATTTGAAAAATATTTTACTTTCGGATGAACCAACGACGCAACGTGGTTCGAGACATTGCAACATTGCTTCCTCTGGAATTTTGAGGGTCCTCCTCAAAATTCTGCCCCAGTTTACTGGGCTGGCGCTTCTGACGGCTGCGCTGAATGAATGAGAACGAATCAATTTCAGAATTTTGAGGGTCCTCCTCAAAAATCCGCCCCAGTTTACTGGGTTGGCGCTTTTGGCGATGAAAAGACTGAAAAACTGACTTTGGAATTTTGAGGGTCCTCCTCAAAATTCTGTCCAGTTCCAATTGCGGGGGGAAAATGTAATTTTTATTAAAATGTGACCGAACCCATAGGGCTGCCTACGTATCCCCTCTTAAACGGGAATCAGGTCAGGCATAGTTCAAATTACATCATGAAGAAACATGTGATCATATATAGTGTTGTTTCACTGCATCTGAGCTGATCGGCTTTGGCCAGACTTCTCCGTCCATTTCTGCAAGAATAAGGGCTCCTCCGGTTAGAACCCGGTGAACCATGTACGGACTCTGCCAATTGGGAGAGAATTTCCCCTTGGCTTCATCTTGATGTGGAAATATTTTCTTCAACACCAGCTGACCTGGTGTGAACTTCCTTGGTTTAACTCTTTTGTTGAAGGCTCTGGACATTCTGCTCTGATATAACTGACCGTGGTAGACTGCATTCATTCTCTTTCAGTCTATAAGGGCTAACTGCTCGTACCGACCTTTTACCCATTCTGCGTCATCTAACTCTGCTTCTTGTATGATCCTCAAGGAGGGAATTTATACTTCGGCAGGAATGACTGCCTCTGTACCATAAACCAACATGTAGGGTGTTGCCCCAGTTGATGTGGGGACTGTGGTACGATACTGAATAAGGCGAATGATAACTTCTCGTACCATTGTTTGTGCCTTTCAATCATCTTCCTTAGTATCTTCTTGATGTTTTTGTTGGCTGCCTCTACGGCACCATTCATCTGAGGTCTGTAAGCTGTAGAGTTCTTGTGTTTGATCTTGAAAGTCTCACACATTGCTTTCATCAGGTCGCTGTTGAGATTGGAACCATTGTTGGTGATGATTGATTCCGAAATTTCGAACCGACAAACAATACGGTCGCGGACGAAATCTGCTACAACTCTCTTGGTTACTGCTTTGTATGTTGCTACTTCGACCCATTTAGTAAAGTAATCAATTGCCACTAAGATGAACCTGTGCCCGTTTGATGCGGCAGGCTCGATCAGTCCGATAACATCCATTCCCCAAGCGGCGAACGGCCATGGCGAGCTTGTTGCAGTAAGCTCGTTTGGAGGCACCTTTATCATATCTGCATGTATCTGACAGCGATGGCACTTTCGGACATACTGGATGCAGTCCGTTTCCATAGTCATCCAAAAGTACCCTGCTCGGAGTATTTTCTTTGCTAAAACAAAACCATTCATGTGCGGTCCGCAGGTCCCTACGTGCACTTCATCCAATAGTTTGGTTGCTTCTTTTGCATCGACACACCTTAACAATCCCAAATCAGGAGTCCTCCTATACAGGATTCCTCCGCTGTAAAAGAAGTTGTTGGATAACCTCCAAAGTGTGCGCTTCTGACCAGCATTGGCAAGTTCTGGGTATTCTCCTGTTGTTAAGCACTCTTTAATGTCATGGTACCACGATTTCCCATCTGCTTCTTCCTCAACGTGAGCACAATAAGCTGGTTGGTCGTAAATCTTGACCTGGATGGGATCAATGAAATTTGTATCTGGATACTGAATCATGGATGACAAAGTAGCTAGTGCGTCGGCGAACTCGTTCTGTATTCTGGGAACGTGGTGGAACTCGGTCTTTGTGAATCTCTTCCTTAACTGCTGTATGTGATGTAGGTAAGGGAGTATCTTAGAATTCTCGGTTGCCCATTCTTCTCGAACCTGATGTATGAGTAGGTCCGAGTCTCCGATCACTAATAACTCCGGAATGTTCATATCGATGGCCAGTTTGAGCCCTAAGATGCACGCTTCGTACTCGGCCATGTTGTTGGTGCATGAGAACCTGAGCTTGGCGGATACCAGGTAGTGCTGACCGGTTTCTGATACCAGGACTGCTCCTATTTCAACTCCTTTGAAATTTGTAGCTTCATCGAAAAACATCCTCCAACCATCATAGGATTCTGCAATGTCCTCTCCTATGAAAGTTACCTCTTTGTTGGGAAAATACGTCTTCAAAGGCTCTTATTCTCTGCCCATAGGATTCTCGGCAAGGTGATCTGCTAAGGTTTGTCCCTTGACTGCCTTCTAAGTTATGTAGACGATGTCGAATTCACTTAGCAGGATTTGCCATTTGGCGAGCTTGCCAGTAGGCATGGGCTTCTGAAAGATATACTTTAACGGATCCATCCTTGATATGATATAAGTGGTGTAGGCACAAAAAATAATGCCTCAATTTCTGAGCTACCTAGGTTAGAGCACAACAGGTGCGTTCTAACAAGGAATACCGGGCCTCGTACGAGGTAAACTTCTTGCTGAGATAGTAGATTGCTTGCTACTTTCTCCCCGTTTCGTCATGTTGTCCTAAAACACAACCGCATGCTCCATCCAATACTGCGAGATAAAGCAAAAAGGGTCTTCCTGGTTCAGGCGTAACCAAGACTGGCGGCGTAGACAAGTATTCCTTAATTCTGTCAAAAGCCTTTTGAAAATCATCAGTCCATTCAGTGGCAGCATCCTTCTTCAGCATCTTGAATATAGGATCACAAATAACAGTGGACTGAGCTATGAACCGGCTGATATAATTGAGTCTTCCCAGAAAGCTCATCACATCCTTCTTGTTCTTCGGTGTTGGCAACTCTTGAATGGCCTTGACCTTTGACGGATCCAATTCTATTCCCCGGCGACTCACAATGAAACCCAATAACTTTCCAGTAGGAACCCCGAAGGCTTAATTGGCGGGATTTAGTTTCAGGTTGTATCTTCTCAATCTGTTGAAGAATTTTCTCAGATCTTCCATATGATCCGCAGCTTTCTTGGATTTGATGATGACATCGTCCACATACACCTCGGTTTCTTTATGTATCATGTCATGAAAGATAGTAGTCATGGCCCTCATGTAGGTGGCCCCAACATTTTTCAATCCAAACAGCATCATTCTGTAACAGTACATCCCCCATGGTGTGATAAAAGCTATTTTCTCTGCATCTTCTTCATCCATCCATATCTGATGGTATCCAGCAAAACAATCAACGAACGATTTAAGCTCATGCTTGGAGCAGTTGTCGATCAAGATGTGTATATTCGGCAAGGGGAAGTCATCTTTAGGACTGGCCCGGTTGAGATCCCGGTAGTCGACACAGACTCTCACTTTCCCATCTTTCTTCGGTACCGGCACGATGTTGGCTAACTATGTTGGATATTCTACCACTTTGAGAACCCTGGCTTTGACTTGCTTGGTAACCTCTTCTTTGATTTTCAAACTCATATCGGGTTTGAACTTTCTGAGCTTCTGCTTTACCGGTGGACATATCGGATCTGTTGGCAATTTGTGAGCTACAATGGATGTGCTGAGACCAGTCATATCATCATATGACCAGGCAAAGATGTCCTCATACTCTTTTAAGAACTCTGTGTACTCTTTCTTTTCCGATGGCGACAAATGCACACTGATGCGCGTTTCCTTGACATTCTCTGTATCCCCCAAATTAACAACCTCAGTTTCGTCCAAGTTGGATTTAGGCCTATTCTCAAAGTTCTCGACCTCTTCTGGAATATCATCCTCTTCTGAATCTATGTCCGTTTGTTGCGCTGTCTCGTTGCAAGTCACAGTCATTGGTTCATCATCAAGATAGGTAATAGTAATGCTGTGTAAAATAAAGTAAATGATAGAGAAAATTTTAATAGCGAGATATATAATAAACTGGAAAATGCTTTGATTGAATTCATAATTGTTCGAAACATCGGAGCTCTTTTCAAAATTAAAGATAATGCGGAAAGAAAAAATCAACTAGTAAAAAGTAAAGATGCGATGCATGGTGCTCGTTTAGCCTTGCTACCCCGAAGCTTTCCGGGCCCTGGTGGTCCTGATCGACCAATTAGTGAGGCGTTCCCCTCGATTCAAAGCTTGTATGGAAGGGCCTTCCTCCCCTTCCTCCTCGAAGATAACACAACAGTCCATATCATCTTCCAGAAATAGGTTCTTCATTGCCTCCAATGCCTCATCTTCCTCCGATCCATATATGATGTCAGCTGGCTGAAAGTCTGCTCCAACCGAGGTATAGGGTGCTCCAACGGCTAGTAGGGGCCACGCCATGGTGGCGACCAATGGTTGAACTCCTCCCAGGTGTACTCATACCCTAAGCCAAAAGTAGTACCGTGTTTCTTCAGCTTTATAGGTTTGGCGATTCCCTGGAGGTTTTTGCCAAGTCCTTTTCCGGGCACATACCCGCTCCAATTCAAGATGCTCTCAATCTTGTTGTCCCACCATTTTTCTGTATCTACGGCGTTGACTCGCTCGATGTGGTGGTATGTTTCTCCGCCTATTCTTCTTCTACCTCCGATCATGGGGATGGTCTGGCGACTGTATATGGGATTGCTACCGTCGCCATGAATGATCACATCCTGGTGATTCCACTTGAACTTCACTGCTTGGTCTAGGGTTGATGCCACAGCTCCAGTGGCGTGGATCCAGGGTCGTCCCAACAATAGATTGTAGGATGCCGGGACGTCTATGACTTGAAAGTCAACGTCGAACCAAGTAGGTCCCATCTCCAAGCACAACTAATTTCCCCAATGGTGGATCTTTGGGACCCATCGAAAGCTTTAACATTGATAGCTCCATCTTTGATCTCATGCAAACCCTTCCCCAATGTCCTGAGAGTTATTAGTGGACAAATGTTAAGGTTGGATCCCCCATCGACCACGATTCTAGTGATGAAGTAATCTTCGCACTGCACGGTGATGTGCAACGCCTTGTTGTGACTCAGTCTTTCTGGTGGTAGCTCATCCTCGTGGAAGGTGATCTTGTGGCTTTCCAACACTTGTCCTACCATATTTGCCATTTCACCCCTAGTTATGTTGCTGGGAACTTATGCTTCACTCAATATTTTCATCAGAGCATTCTTGTGTGCCTCAGAGCTTTGCAGAAGAGCCAGGATGGAAATCTGCGCTGGTGTTTTGCTCAGTTGCTCAACGATCGAGTATTCTTTGGCCTATATCTTTCTCCAAAGGTCATCAGGTCCAGTTTCAATAGGCCGTCCAGAGGCTTGCTTGCTGGATTCAGCTAAGTGTTCTAGGGTGTATACCCTGCCGGTTCTGGTCATGCCCTGTGCGGCGATCGCTTCTCCAGTATGTGTTTTCCCTTTTCTCCTAGCTTTCGCTGTGTAATCACAGGGTATGGCGTTCGAATTGAACGGGGTCACGTCTGTCATTGAAAACAGAGTAGGCACCCTTGGAGGTAACACAACAACTTCAAATGGTACAGGTGCCTTTGGGATTCCGAACTCAACCTCAATTGGTCCCGACGCCTTTGCAGGAGGCGCTTCGAACTCGAGTGGTATAGACATGTTTACCTCATCGCCCTTAGAGGGCTGGATCTGGACAACAATGGGGTTGAGGGTGACCGTTGGCTTCTTCGGTTCATCCCCTTCAGCAATTAATCCAATCGTCCCTTTAGGGTCCCAATCATCATCAATCTTGATCATATGAATGCCTCCACCCTTGTGGTCAGGCAGAGGGTTGTTGCGGACATTGGGATCAGGGTCCTTTGCTATGATGACCTTATTATCAATCAAGATCTGAATCTTGTCTTTCAACGAGCGACACTCGTCGATGGTATGGCCTTTCATTCCGGAATGGTATGCGCAGGTTTTGTTTGGATTGATCCATTGGGATGGATTTTCTGGAGTTATGGCTGGGATAGGGGTGACGTAACCAGCTGCTTTGAGTCTTTCATATAGTTGGTCAATCGGTTCAGCAATGGCGGTATATTGTCTAGGAGGTCTGCGGTCGAAGTTTGGTCTAGGTCTGGGAAAGTTTTGGCGGGTAGGTGGTGACGGGTAATGAGAAGGTTGGGAGTTATATGCTTGGTACACAGGTGCGGGTTGGGAATATCTTGGTGAGGTGGGTTGATATGTGGGTGGTGGAGATGATTGGTAGGTGGGTGGTGGAATTTGGTAAGTGGGTGAAGGTGCTTGGTAATTTAGGGAAGGTTGATATGTGAGTGGAGTTGAGGGATATGTTTGATATTTCATAGGGGATTTGGTTCTTTGCGCAGCCATTACGGAATTCACGTCCTTCTTCTTTCACGTGCCACCAGACTGTAAGGCCTTGTTGGTGGCCTGTAACGCTTTGAGATTAGTGACCATACCATTCTTGATACCCTATTCGATCCTTTCTCCCAAATTGATGATGTCGGAGAATTTTTGACCTTCTATCAGCATTAGCCTCTCATAGTATTGTGGATCCTGAGCCCGGACAAAGAACCTGTTCATATGCTCTTCCTCTAGGGCTGGCCTGACCTTGGCAGCTTCTGACCTCCAACGAGTAGCATACTCACGAAAGGTCTCTGTGGGTTTCTTCTTCAGATTCTGGATGTAGAACACATCCGGTGTGTTCTCTGTGTTGAACCTGAACCGGTCCATAAAGTCGGATGCCATGCTCACCCAACTTGTCCATTTCTTCGAATCTTGGCTGATGTACCATGATAAGGAATCGCCTTTCAGACTCCTCATGAACAGCTTCATGCGGATTTTCTCGTCCCTTCCAACTCCTACAAGCTTATCACACTACATTCTTAGATGGACCCTGGGATCACCTGTACCGTCGAACATCTCGAACTTTGGAGGTTTGTATCCCTCCGGGAGTTCAACATCCGGCTGAACACAAAGATCTTCGTAGTTCAGCACCTCAACGCCTTTGCGACCTTCGACGCTCTGGACCCGGCTAGTTAACTTCTTGAGTTCAGCGGTCAAATTCCTGATGAGGGAGTCTTTGTCATCTGATTCAGATGCACTTGAGATCGGATGGGTATAATGGGGTATAGTATCCACAAAAATAGGAATGTTGTGGAGGTTGTCGTTTGCGGTGTTTTGCGGTTCGGGAATGAGTAGTGGAGTGTTATTGCATGTGTTGCAAGCTTGGGTGTGAGCGGGTTGTACTGGTGGTTGCAGGGTGTTTTTTGGATGTACGGGGTTCTGGGCGTTAACATCGGGAGCGGCAAGAGTGATTGATAGGCTTGCCAGGTTCCGGACTTGGTCCAATTCTTCCTTAAATGTTAGCAATGTTTGCTCCAGATGAGCAGCAGTTCCCTTGGTAATTAGAGTATTCTGAGAAGTCTCCTCAATTTCCTTTCTAGCATTTGTATCTCCTATTCTGCTTTTGTTCATGTTTCTGGTAGGTCTCGGAGGAGGAGGAGGTGGAGGGCCCTTGGATCTTGTTGAGTATGCTGATGGTGCCAGAATGCACAAACTAACCTTTGGGTAGGGGAATAAAAAATAAAAGAAAAACAAAGAGGTAAAAAGTTAGTGCGGATTCTGAGAAAGAGAATATTGCGATATTTAAACACGTTGTGCAGGAGTATAAGTCATTTTCCTAATTTGGGTGCCTCGTTGTGCCCGAGGTAGGCCTAGCGACAAATTAAATTTGGAGAACTTATAATGCTAAATGCCTCATTTTATTGATAAAAACAAGACGGGTCTTAAAACAAATAAAAAAAAGTATCACTAATGGCCGGTGGCCTTGTTACATTACGAAAGCAGGAAATAGAAGGTCCTAACTACTTGGTCCCTCGTACAGCTGGACCAGCTCGCGCAATCCTAGTAGTAAGTAGGCTCGGGCCAAGTGCCCGATCGTATTTCCCTCGGCATTTTGGCAGTCTTCGATTCTCTTCAAGAACTTTCCTTCTAGCTCTACTAAACCTCACTCCAGATACCCTAACCGTTTGTTGGCGTTGACAGCCATGTCCTTCCATTCGTCGATCAGCTTCTGATGGACTTCCTGTATTTCCCGGTGCTCATTTTCACACTCTCAAATTCTTTTGCGCAGTTGATTGTATTTAACTCGCGCTTCGGCCTTCTCATCAATAAGCGTGTGACCCCGGATGAACCCAGGATGACCCAAACCAATGTTATTGTCTTCCAACCAACCTGAATAATGCGGCACATACCCGGCATGATACCTGTCTGGCTCAATAGATTCTCTCCCCAAGACGAGTTTGCAATGCCACATGTGTTGAGCGTGACACCTGTCGGGCTATCATCGTCCTGAAAGTCAGCCCTGAAGTGACTCATTTTGTCTACTCTTGGTATGATTTGTTTCCTCCCTGCTTGCCTCATGGATCGGAGAGGGACATAAGGGTAAGTTCCTCTTAAGCCAATGAGTATAAGGAACGGCGTATCCCGAGAACGAACAATGAAATCCCCGGTTGGGAACCACTCATACATCCATTGTACCCGCTCTTCTTTCAGATTCTCAAATAGTTCTACCCATCCTCTAGCATCCTTTGGCTGAGCGAACATATTAGGCATGAAGTTCATTCGCTTTGGGTGGTGAAAAGCGATATGGTCATCCCAATCTCTGCGTATGATCTCGTGTCGGTAATCACCTTTCTGAAGGTGTTCTATAAGCCAAAATTGAAGTAGCAAGTTACAACCTTCAAAGTGTTTGGCCCCTTGTTGACACTTTTCTAAGGCTCGATATATCTCGGCAATGATCGTGGGCACTATGCTGAAAGTCTGCCCGTCAATCCCCCCCATTAAGGTCTTGGTTACCATGGCTAGTCTGGTATGGATCCTAGCCTTCTTCATAGGAAAGATCATCATCCCCAGGAAACAGAACATGAGGACAAAAACCCTTCTGTGTATATGCCCCAAAGAGGTAAGGGCGAGCTCGTCGGTGTAGGTGCGATAGGACTTGCTATGGCCAAACCTTTCATACAAGAAATCAAATGGTATGTAGGAATCCTTCAGACAAGTCAGATCCAGATTCTTCTTGAGTCCCATCATTTTGAGGAAGCCCCTGCCTTTGCGATTCTCCGGCATAAGTAGACCCGGAGTCTCCTAAGGAATACCAGCTAGACCCCCTATTTCTTCCAGTAAATGGGTCATTTCAAGGTCTCCGAAGCGAAACACCGACCGATCACTGTCCCAGAACAAAGTAGCAGCCTCGATAATTTTGTTGTCAGGCTGGATTTCCAGGAGTGAAGGTAGATTTCCTAAGTACTCTCGGACAAGAGTCCGATCACTGGCATGAAGGTCCTTCCACCAGCTTAGCAGCCTTGGGTGAATGTTGGTTACCATACCGAATCTGGGGACTTCGTGCCTCATTTTCTACAAAACAAAGCGTTAGACCCTTACTCCACCAGACTCGGCTATTTAAAGAAACAATTAGCATAATAGGCATTTAGTTCTCCAAATAAATGCACAGAATATGGAACTTTCCGTTTAGGTTCCAGAGAAACCCGATGGACTTTGGACTAGGTTATCGTAATGAGTCATTATGTGAACAACATAACTGACTCGGCTAGGGTTGACCATGATGCATGAACAGTTTAATGGAATAAGGTTTCTACTTTTGAAGTGCTAGACAGGTACCCTTGAGCGGACAACTCAAGAGGGAAAGGCGCGGAACCGTCGACTACACCGTTGATCGACTAGTTTTACCGCACATATGCCTCTGCCACATTTAGGGGGTTATAATATCAGAAGGGCGCAACCACTCATTATAAGCGTTGCTATAGGATTTGTTTTGGCACGAGTGGAGTATGATGTTGAAGATGCAATTACAAGAATAAAGCAAATTTACATGTATTTTCATGTTCATAAAATAAATGATTACAATAAATGCTCGAACATTACAACGGTATTGAAATAATAATAAAGCGGTAAAGAAAAGCAATTAAAAGAAAGGAAAGACATGAAGAGCCAAGTTAGTTTCCATGATGAAATAATTAAAGGCAATTAATTAAGCAATAAGGTCACAAAAGCATGTAATGATAAGAAGCCTAAAGACATCCCCAGCAGAGTCGCCATGCTGTCGACGCCCCCTTTTTCCAATGCACGCGGACGGGCGGGTCCGGAAATCGGGTATACGACATTATGGGAGGACAACTCTTATCCTCTTGCGAGAATTGGGTTATGGAATTTTGGGAGAGTCGCCACCTAATAATTATAGTGCATTAGGACACTTTAAATAAATGAAGAATTTTGAGAAAGAAACCAGAGTTTGGGTAAGGGCTTAGAGATTATCTCGAGGGGAAGGTGTTAGGCACCCCTCAAGATCCACTAGTGTGGTTCCTGGCCATGCTTTAATTGTGACTTTAAGAAAAATAGAAGAAAGCAAATAAAGTTTGCACACAAGAATCACAAATAAGTTTGAAAGCTTAAAGAAAAGAAAGGAATAAACGATTTTGGGGAAGAAGGATTTTAAAGAAAACATAATTTTAAGAAAACATTTGCAAGTAAGGGAAAGGGAAAGGGGATCCTAGGTTTATATGAAATATGGATCACATCAATGCAATACCCGGCGCACACTCCTCAGAATAGGGGTCGCACGTGATACTAGCGCACCGGTCATCATCTCCATATTCTACCCTTCCCACCCCGTTAAGGTATTTAAATGCGATTAGTCTGGTTTACTTATTGCATGCTAGTACCCGTCCCAACCTATCAGTCCTGGGGTATTAGGACTTCTAATCCTAAAGGGGAAAAGAAAGGGATAGAGGCATATATGGGATTCAAAGGATAAAATACTAGTTTCGACATACAAAACAAGTAACAAATAGAGGGAACGAATAACAAACATGTAAGGATCACATAACCCCATAAATCAGATAACATATAGTTTAGCATGTCTTGCACATACTGATTTTCGGTCTTTAAATTAAACTTAAACAGCGAACGGACTGGTTTAACGCATAGAATTAAATAGAAAGTCTGTATTAGGCAACTTGGATACAATTGTCAGAAATTAAGGTATCTTAAGCGAGTGATTTAGAAAGTATTGATTTCAGAAAAGTAGTCTAATGCGGAAGAGTTCTTGAAAAGAAAGTGTACAGACTGCAGTAAGTTTAGAAATAAGTTTTAAAAGAATCAGCAGACTGTTCGAGTATACAACATAGAAGGAGTTTAAGAAATACTTAAGGAAAGAGCAAGTTACAAAATTGTTTTAAAGGACAGTTTCAGGAAATGAGTAAATACATTTAGGCAGAATGTTGGAAAGGAATTATTTCAGAAAAGATGCAGGTTTGAAGAACTCAAAAGATATACTGGTTCAAAAGAGTTTTATCGGAAGATTAAGGATTTCGAAAATATTAAGATGTTAAAGACCAGTTAACAGACTGTTATTGCTTAAAACGGATCAGACGAGTTTGATACGGAGTCCTATAGACATGATATCTATATTTGATTTTAAAAACCTGTTGAAGAGTTTGTGAATAGATGACTGTTTAATTACCCTATTGTTTGCCTAACGCATATGCACTTCCTATAGGCATGGTTTCGATATGCAACTGATTAAATGGATGTTAAAGTCCTATAAGCAGGATCTCTAGTGATTTGCAATATGATTAAATGTTAAACATTATAGGCATGGTATCTAGGTGACTGAGAATCAAAAATATTGGATAACCCTATAGGCAGGATTTCTAATAAGAAAATTAAAGTCCTAAAGTCATGATATCTACCCTTTACTGATACAAGAAAGTAAAGCCCCTCCCACACCCTTTTACTATATCCACGAGTTCTTTTATACAAAGTTATTACAGACCAGGAGAAGGAAAAAAAAATCTAAAATACATCAAAGTCTACAGTTGCATCCAAGGTACCTAAGTCAGGCTAAATGCCTAACAATATGTGATCAACTAATTCCGGAATCCAGATTTCCAAAGCCTTCTCTTTATTCAAAGTGTTTCAAAGTTCCAAGGAATCTCAAGGATTCCCGGCATTGCTTACACTCAAGATACCATTTAGAATTAGAATAGTGCAGTGTGGAATAGCCAGCCCTCAGGCATCCAAGTTCAGAGGGAGTTCAAAGGGTCCTAAAGCATGGCTTACAAGAGAGGGGTAGAACTTAGAACTAGGAGTAAGTGCAAAGTGAAAAGGGATTGGGGAGCCGTAGCAAATGGTGGTCATACCCAGCCATAGGTGTAGACCGACACACCCCTGACCACTTGTTTGGTCCAAACAAGTTAAGAGCAGACCTTAAAGGTAAGACCTGAGTCTGAATGATGATTAAGACACCACAAAATTCAAGTCAGGCTCAACACATAAAGGGAAAAGGGAACTGGGAATTGATTTGAGTTAAGGGGTTCAAAGAACCTAGTTCAAAGTCATAGACAACAATGTTGAGTGCTGCTATGGCTGGAACTACAACTCACACACAAGGGGTAAAGAGGGAAGGGATTCACATAAGCATATTAATGGCAGAAACATAAGGAAAGAAAGCATAAAAGACTAGGAAATAAACACATGGTGAAGGAAAGCATAACAGATCAGGAGGTAAACACATAGTGAAGAGGGCATTATTTAACTAGAACATACCAGTTGCAAAGTAATAATACAACAGAATAACAAAGTAAGCAAACAGCCAAAAATCAGCAGGAGCAGACTTAGGTTTGCAGCAAAACACTTGAGAGTTCAGAGAGAACTCAAGGATATTGCAGAAGGTAAGAGGGAGAAAGGAGAGTAGAGAATAGAGTGCTCAATACTATAAGTAAGAAAAGCAATTTGATTGTGAGAGAGTTCAGTGCAGAAAAGTTGTGTTTTCGAATGCAGAAGTCGTGTCTGTCTTGTGCAAAAGGGTAGCCCCTTTTTATAGTGTTGAAAACAAGTAAGAAGAAGGTAGGAAAATAATTTGAAAATCAATCACAAAGATTTCCCTTCAGCCAAGGGATTGATTTCAAACGGGCATGATAAATAAGGAAAGGGGATAATTTGAAAACCTTTTCCAGAGTAGCATAATAGGGGTAAATACACAGGGCATTATTTAAGGAAATAGCTTAGTAGCACACGGTTGGGACAAAAATAAGGAAAGGTAATCAATCACAGCCAGTAAAATCAGGATTTCGAGTATTGGTATGAATGATTCCAACCAACAAAAGATGAAGAGGAACTTAATTTAAAGAAAACCATCAACAATCAATCAGACCCTTTTAAAGAGGGACTCGGAATTAATCACAGGCTGGCCAAAGGCCTTTTGAAAGAAGAGGATTTGTCATATAAAAGACATACAGACATGCACAAACTCGAGAACATCGTATAGAAAAGATTCAGGGTCATAAAAAAAAGGTCGAGTCCAATTCATAGACTCTGAATGAGTTCAAGAGAGAGCCCTAGGGTACTGACATAGAACCCCAGTCTGAACACCAACTCAAACATGTCAAAAACCCTAAATCCTAGGGTTTCCAACGGAGAGGAGGAGGTGAGCCATTGAAATGGACTCAGAGTTCTCTTTCAGAGACTTACGAGAAAATAAACATAGAGAACAGTAGGTTTGAAACACAGGGAATACATTTAGGGAAAGCTTGTCACTCAAACAAGTTCAAAAGAGAGAAAGCAATACAGGTTTAGGAAAACAGTAGATGAAACATGCTTAAGACTCAAACAAAGTCCAGTAAAGGCAGGCAAGGAGTAAAAGCTCAGTAAAAATACAGTAGAGGGATATGCGAGATAGACATGTAAAGCATGCTCATAGAACCCAGTAGAAGAAAGAACAAAGCAAAAACTAAGAGAACATGCATAAGATGGCAAAACAAAAGAACACAGGAGTAAACATGCGAGGAAAGAGCATAAGAACACGACATAGACATATTCACACAAAGAAAAGAAAAGAAGAGACAGAAATCATTTTGAGATTTTTCCAGAAACCCTAAATCGGAAACAAATTAATTTTAAAAAGGAAAATTGGGGAAAAAGCTTAAAACGTTGAATACAACATAGATTCACCACAGATCTAAGTAAATAAAGGAAAAGAAACCTCGAATAGCTTTAGGGTTTCTCAGAAACCCTAGAAATGAGAAGGCTTGGAAAGGGTCTGGTATTGAGTCGATCTGAGCCATAGCTAGGCTCTTAAGGCTCGAATACGTCGGAACGGGGCCGGAGAGGCCATAGATCCTCAGATCTGTGGAGGATCTGCTTGAACACCATTGAGGTCGGACTTCGAAATCTAGAACAAACATGGCTTAGGAGTGAAGGAGGGTGAGCACAGGCTGTCCATGGCCTGAGAAGCCATGGGCTCCGGTGAGATTGGTCGGAGAAGACGAAGGAGACGATTAGGGTTTTCGAGTGTTTGAGAGAGTGAGAGAGTTTGAGGGCGGCGGTCGAAGAGAAATGAGAGTTAGGGTTAGGTCGTTTGAAATTAAAAAGGCAAGGATTGTTTGTGGCCGTTGATCAAAAAGATCAACGGCCTAGATTAAAAGGAAATCCGGGCGGGTTTGGCAATTGGGTCAGGGGTCGGGTTAAATAAGGAATTGGGCTGTAAATTTGGGTCTGATTTAGGGCTATGATTAGGGTCAACTGGGGGTCAAAATTGAGACGAAATTGGGCTACAGTTGAAAGGAATTGAGGCTACAATTGAAATAGCCAGTTTTTCCCTTTTATTTTATAAAAAATAGTAAAATGTTTTAAAAAGCAAATTAAAGGCACAGAGTCAATAAATAATATGTAAATATTAATTTAAAAATATTGGGATCAATTTGTATTTATAAAATGCTATTAAATCTTAAAGAGGCTAGTATTGCAATTACATGCAATATTGTTTTAGAAATACCAAACGAATTTGTAAAAATATGCAAAAATCATGTTAACTATATTTTGATGTAAATATGAGAATAAAATAAATTATTCTCCAAAAATGGAAAGTTTTGGGAATAATTATTGGATTTTATGGTGTAAAAATAGGCCATAAATTGGTTTAAAAATCATTAAAAATGCCAAAACCCTTTGGTGTGCTTATATATGCACATATATATTATTTTGCAAGTATTTTGGGTATAAAAGTACAGAGGGAAAAATTGGGTATCAACAATATGAGAAGGCTTTAAGGCCTTATGTTGATCTGACAGGCTTTAAGGCCTTATGATATAGCGCTTGGGCTGTAAGAGCCCCTCCGGAGTCTGCACACCCAGAGTGAGCACGGGTACCCAGGTGAGTTGGGAGTGAGCCCGAGAGGCTGATGTCGTACTTTGTGAGTTGGGAGTGAGCCCGCGGGGCTGATACTGTACTAAGAGTTTGATATTGAGCCCGAGGGGTAGGTTTCTGATTATTTCTTACTTGTTGAAATTTTTTGTCTTTACTGTTTTAAAAAAGATTTAGCTGATACATCGCGGTTTTATTGTGTAACTGATTATACTGCTTGAGATAGCGTTATTTGTGCCTTTATGAGATTTCATGCTTTCGGTCATTATTTATTTTTATTACTCACTGGGTCGGAGTACTCACATTACTCCCTGCACCATGTGTGCAGATACAGGCAGAGCTGAGTTTGCTCCTGAGCGCTGATTCTTTCCAGACTAGGCGGTGACTAGGAGTAACGAGGTAGCTTTTGACGCCCGCAACCCCGTTTTCTCCCTTATCTTCGGTTATTTATGATATTTCCAGACTTTGTAAAATCTTAGTAAACTCTATAGTAGCTCATGACTTGTGACACCCCGATTTCGGGCTGAGTCGGGATGGTTTCCTTGTTTTATCACGTTTATTTCGCACTTACGATTATGTTATCTATGATTCAGACTTATTCCTGCTAAGTAACTGTTAAGAGATGTATTGTTGTTCTATTGGCTGGTCTTGTGTTCACGAGAGGTGCCATCACGATCGGGTTTGGGATTTTGGATCGTGACAAGTTGGAATCAGAGCCTAGGTTACATAGGTCTCATGAGTCATGAGCAGGTTAGTAGAGTCTCGCGGATCTGTACGGAGACGTTTGTATTTATCTTCGAGAGGCTGCAGAACCTTTAGGAAAAACTTCATATTCTTGAAATTCTTGTCGTGCGACTTTGTTGATCCGAGAACTAAATTTCTGTTATTCTATTCTCTCATTGATGGCGAGGACTCATGCTACCGGACAAGGCGGACGACCACTAGTACCACCTACTGAGGCCACCTGAGGCTATGGACGCGGTCGCGGTCGAGGTCGTGGTCGTGGTCGTGGTCGAGGCAGAGCCACGGGGGCAACACTTGTTGACCCACTAGTTGCCCAGGCTCAGGATGAGGCTCCAGCAGCACCTGTTCAGGCACCTGCTGTGCCTACTGTGATTCCGGGTCTTCAGGAGGCCTTAGCTCAGATTTTATCAATTTGTACTGGCCTGGCTCAGGCAGTCTCAGCCACTACTGCAGCAGCTACTTCGCAGGCCGGGGAAGGCAATCAGACCCCCGCTGCTCGCACACCTGAGCAGGTAGTGCGGGGTTTACAGACACCAGAGGTACCACAAGCTCAGCAGGTTGCACCATTTCAGCCGGTTGCACCTGTTCAGCATTTTGTGGTTCAAGCTATGCCAGACGATAAGCAGCATCGTCTTGAGAGGATCAGTAGGCTCTCACCTCCTACTTTTAGTGGTGTTCGGGGCGAGGATGCCCAGGGTTTTCTCGACAAGTGCCGGCGTATTCTTCGGATAGCAGGGATCTTGGAGTCGAGTGGTGTATCATTTACTACCTTTCAGTTCTCAGGAGCAGCCTTCACTTGGTGGGAGGCGTACGAGCGGCGTAGGCAGGTGGGTGCAGCACCTTTGTCATGGCAGGAGTTCTCCACTCTCTTCCTGGAGAAGTGGGTACCGCAGTCTCAGAGGGAGGAGCTGCGTAGACAGTTTGAGTGGCTTCGTCAGGGAGATATGACTGTGACTCGGTATTAGGTGAGATTTACGGAGTTGGCTCGCTGTGCTCCCTGGATGGTTCCGACTGATCAAGAGAGGATTATGAGGTTTGTAGACGGACTGATCTATCCCATCCGTATTCTGATGACTTGAGAGAGAATTCTGAGTCATTCCTTCGAGGATGCAGTTGATATTGCTCGTAATATTGAGATGGCTCACCGTCGGGAGAGAAAGGAGAGGGAGGCCTAGAGGCCTCAAGGTTCTAGTGGTTACAGTGGTGCTCCATCTAGGGGCCAATTCCAGCATGGTAGAGGTCGTTCTTTCAGACCTCCTCAGTCGGCTCGTCCCAGGTACCATGGGACATCTTCAGGCCGTGGTCATCAGGGGTTTTAGCAGGGCCGGTCCTCACTCAGCGCCCTTCCAGCTCAGAGTTCTTCGCGTGCCCCGTCTGTTAAGGGTTCTTCCGCACCGAGTGCACCAGCTAGTCACTCCGGTGCGAGGGGTTCTTTTCAGTCCCATTCTCCAGCACCTAGGGGTTGTTATGAGTGCGGGGAGTTAGGACACATGTGGAAGTAGTGTCCCCGCCGTACTGCCAGCTCATCACAGTAGAGGGGTTAGCCCTCGTCTTCTGCACCAGTTTCTTCAGCACCCACCCAGTCAGCTAGGGTGAGGGTCAGGAAGCTAGAGGTCGCCCCGGAGGGGGAGGTCGATCGGGCGGTGGTCAGGCTCGATTTTATGCTATCCCAGACAGGACAAATACTCTTGCGTCAGATGTTGTTATCACAGGTATTATCTCAGTCTGCCACAGAAATTCCTCTATCTTATTTGATCCCGGATCCACCTATTTTTATGTGTCTTCATATTTTGCTCATCATTTGGGTACGACCCGAGGGTGTCTTACTTTACCTGTGCACGTATCTACCCCAGTGGGCGATACCATAATTGTAGACCATGTATATCGGTCTTGTATTGTGACTATTGGGGGTCTGGAGACCCGAGTTGATTTATTGCTGTTGAGAAGGGTAGACTTTGTTGTTATTCTGGGCATGGATTGGCTATCTCCGTGTCATGCTATTCTAGACTGTCATGCTAAGACAGTTACGTTGGCTATTCCGAGTGTTCCGAGGATCTAGTGGCGTGGTATGACTGATTATGTCCCTAGCAGAGTAATTTCTTTCTTGAAAGCCCAGCGTATGGTTGGGAAGGGTTGTCTATCATATCTAGATTTTGTGCGAGATGTTGGAGCTGAGACTCTTAGTATTGATTCTGTCCCAATTGTGAGGAATTTTCCTGATGTATTTCTTGCAGACCTGCCGGGCATGCTGCCGGACAGGGATATTGATTTTGGCATTGACTTGGTGACGGGCACCCAACCTATTCCTATTCTGCCATATCATATGGCACTAGCAGAGTTGAAATAATTGAAGAAGCAGCTTCAAGAACTCCTAGATAAGGGGTTCATTCAGCCTAGTGTGTCACCTTGGGGTGCGCCAGTTCTGTTTGTGAAAACGAAAGATGGCACGATGAGAATGTGCATTGACTACAGGCAGTTAAATAAGGTAACAGTGAAGAACAAGTATTCTTTGCCTCGCATTGATGACTTATTTGATCAGCTTCAGGAAGCGAGGGTGTTTTCTAAGATCGATCTCCGTTCGGGCTGTCACTAGTTGAAGATCAGGGAGTCGGATATTCTTAAGACTACTTTCAGGACTAGATATGGTCACTATGAATGTTTGGTTATGTCGTTCGGGCTGACCAATGCCCCAGCAGCGTTCATGCATTTGATGAACAGTGTATTTCGGCCGTATGTGGATTCATTTGTTATTGTGTTCATTGATGATATTCTGGTGTACTCGCGTAGCCTGGAGGAGCACGCCAAGCATTTGCGTGTAGTGTTGCAGAGATTGAGGGAGGAAAAGCTTTATGCAAAATTCTCCAAGTGTGAGTTTTGGCTAAGTTCTGTAGCATTCTTGGGACACATAGTGTCCAATGAGGGTATTCAGGTTGATCCAAAGAAGATAGAAGCAGTGCAGAGTTGGTCTAGACTATCCTGGCTTCTGGTATTTCCGCATCTGCAGAAAAGGAGCCGCAGAAGCGGTTCCGCAGATGCGACTAAGAGATCGCATAAGCGGTCCATGAGGGACCGGTGTCACGACCCGGATTTTCCACCATCGAGAGTCGTGATGGTGCCTACTAGTGGAAGCTAGGCAAGCCCACTCTTACTTATCTTTCTGTTATTAACAATTCTTATTTTTAACCATTTATCAACAATATTGTAAATACAACGGAATAAATTAATTTAGCGGAAGACTTAAGCAAATAATACTAGATGTGATACAGAAATTCGAACATAAACCTCTACCCAAGACTGGTGTCGCTATCTCACGAACTGCTAAAGAGTGCTACAAACAAGTCTGAATAGAAAATACATAAATGTTTGTCTCGGTACAATGAAAACAAACTGAAAACATGGGAAGGGACTCCGGCCAGCGAACGCCAACTAGGCTACCTCGTAAGTCCCTGGATTGCAGTCAGCTCCCGATGAATATCCTACTGCTGTGGTCCAAAAGCTGCTCTGGTACCGTAATCTGTGCAAAAGAGCACAGAAGTGTAGCATCAGCACAACCGACCCCATGTGTTGGTAAGTGCCTGGCCTAACCCCGGCGAAGTAGTGACGAGGCTAGACAGGACTACCAAATCAACCTGTGCAGTTCAATATATACATGTGCAATAACAGGAAAGAATACGAAAATTAAGCAATTAAGAGGGGGGGGGGCATACTATGGGGAAGTACAGTCCGGATATAAAGTCAGCAATTCAAGTAAGAAATAGGGCAATAAAAATAATTAATGAGAGTAGGAAAATCAACAGTTGCACGGCATCAACCTTCGTGCTTTTACTCTCATTCTCACCAAAAGCAATCAAATAAAGTGCACAGCATCACCCTTCGTTCTTTCCCTCACATAACTCTCGTATCATGGCACGGAATGATCCTTCGTGCAATTATAATCAAATCAGAGCACGGAATGTCCCTTCGTGCATAAATAATCAAAACATGGTACGGAATGGCCCTTCGTGCAAACATAATCAAAACATGGCACGGAATGACCCTTCGTGCAAATATAATCAAAACATGGCACGGAATGACACTTCGTGCATTATCACTTTTCCTCACAAAATCATACACGGCATCACCCTTCGTGCTTTAACACTCTTCCTCACCCAAACAACAATCACAAGAAATAAGGGCAAGGAAATAAATGAAATCACAATAAAATCCCGGCAAGGGGAACAATAGTACAACAATCAAACCCCGGCAAGGGATAGTATGGAATCAATTCAGGTCAGGCTTTTTAACTGAATAATTACCAAGGAGTTGATTGATCACCAATTTAAAATCTCCATAAGAGTTGCAACTCTTTCAAATCCACAGCCATCTCAAGTCAAGTATGAGGGCTTGGTACTCTGTGAGATTATTGGAACAAGGTTTCGACAAGGTGAAGGAGTGCGGCAGCACTTCTCCTGCAGAAGTAAGAAAGAGGACTCCAGCTCCATCTTGATGAGCAGCACCATCAAAGTACATCTTCCATGGTGGAAATAATATCAAAACAATAATATCCCGGCAAGGGAACAATTTATACTTCTTTCTCTTTCTTCCACTTTCATTTCATAACTCACTCTAACACTTGAGCCAAATGCTCCAAAGTGTGCGATTATCTCATAACCTTTCACAATTCGTATTGTAATTTGAGCCAACGCTCCAAGGGTTCAATCAACCCATTTGCTTTCACATTTTCATAATATAATTTGAGTCAATGGTCTATAATGTTCAACAATTAAATTCTCAACTTGAGCCAATGCTCTATAATGTTCAACAATTAAATTCTCAACTTGAGCCAATGCTCTATAATGTTCAACACTTCAATTCTCAACTTGAGCCAATGCTCTATAATGTTCAACACTTCATAATACATTTACAGAAGCGATCTCAGCTCCCAGACTTACCTGACTAGTATGACAAATAGATTTCCCTTATAAGCCAATTACCCATTAGCTTTACCTTTAGTTACTATTTTTGTATACCTTCCACTGCCATACACATTACACCATCACTTAATCTTCCTGAGTCTAAACTCATACCGCCACATGTAATGCACTTTACTTTCCAACTAGGAGACACGAAAAATATTCTTCACGCGACAATAACTCGGGGCTACTCAACAGATCACAATAAGAAACGAATCACTTAACAGTTCATCTACCATCCAGCAGGCTTCTTCGCCACTACCAAGTCGTATGAATACACCTCGCGGCACTAACATACTCATCACGTGGATATCCAGCCGCCATTCCGGCTAATAAGGGCAATAATGAACATATGAGTTCAAAACACTTGTTCATAAAATCAGCACCTCGGTGCTCAAGCCATTGGCAAAGATTCGGCCTCAAGTCCTCCAGACTGGCCTAACTTCAAACTCACAGAGATTACACCTCGCCCCTCGATCGGGGAATCAAAAGCCATCGAGGCACATCTGATACTGAGCGCCCGTTTGTGCATACGATCATGCGGAAGGAATTTCAAGAGTTTCTTTTCAAGCTGAATCCAGGACGCACGATAAGAATTCAAGAATGTGAAGTTTTCCTAAAGGTTCTGCAGCCTCCCGAGGATAAATACAGACATCTCCGTACCGATCCGCGAGACTCTACTAAACCTGCTCATGACTCGTGAGACCTAGTAACCTAGGCTCTAATACCAACTTGTCACGACCCAAAATCCCCAACCCGGTCGTGATGGCACCTCTCGTGAGGACAAGGCCAGCCAACAACAAAACAATACATCTCTTATAATTACTCAGCAGGAATAAATCTAAATCATAGACAATATAATCTCACATGCGAAATAAACGTGATAGAACAAGGAAAACCATCCCAACTCAGCCCGAAATCGGGGTGTCACAAGTCATGAGCATCTAAGGAATCTGAACACTGCTATAAAACCAGTAATATACATATCGAAAATTTAGAATCAAAGGAAGAGAATGCGGTGCCGCGAAAGCTGGCGGTCACCTTGCTCAGCTACAATAGAAATACCTTCAATCAGCTAATATCTCGCTACTGGGTGATCAATACCCGCATCTGCACACATGGTGCAGGGAGTAATGTGAGTACTCCGACCAAGTGAGTAATAAAAATAAATAACGACTGAAGGCATGAAATCTCATAAAGGCACAATATAGCGCTATCTCAAGCAGTAAAATCAATTATACAATAAAGACATGAAATATCATATAGTTCTCCTTTTTTTTTAAAACAGTGAAAACAACAATTTCAACAAGTAAGGAATAATCAAAAGCTTGCCCCTCGGGCTCAATATCAAACTCACAGTACAGTATCAGCCCCACGGGCTCACTCCCAACTCACCAGCACACAACATCAGCCCCTCGGGCTCACTCCCAACTCACAACACACAAACAACGGCCTCTCGGGCCCACTCCCAACTCACCTGGGTACCCTGCGCTCACTGGGGGTGTGTACAGCCTCCGGAGGGGCTCCTACAGCCCAAGCGCAATATCAATAGGCCTTAAAGCCTTCACACGTCACACTTGAGGCCTGAAAGCCTCCTCACATAACACTCGAGGCCTGAAAGCCTCCTCACATCACTCAACATATCCTCACATATGGCCCTCGGCCTCAATCAGTCCAGAAAATAATCATAAGCCACTTGGGCATCAGTAAAACAATAGTGCTCAGCTCAACAACATTATAAATATCATTAAATCTCGAGTTGAGTATAAATGTAGCTGAGTTCACAAAATAATATCATTCAATTGGACTGAGTTCAAATTAAATTTCAATTCGTGAGGAAAAATAGTGATGTAAATTCACAAAAGATTTCAAATAATTGGCACGAAGCCCAAATATGGCAATAAGCCCCAATCATGGTGAAAAACAATAAATCTTTATTAAATACGTGGTAAAATATCAACTGAGATGGACCAAGTCACAATCCCCAATGGTAAATGACCCCGCGTTCCTCATACAACGCGTGTATCATTTTAACATAGCAGTATGTTGTGCAAATTCGGGGTTTCAAACCCTCAGGGCATCATTTAAAGTCATTACTCACCTCGAACCGGCAAAATCTCTAGCCCGCGATGCCCTTGATCCTCAAATCGGCCTCCACGCGCGTCGAATCTATCCAACTTCAGAGCGAATACATCACAATATGCTAAGGGAATATAACCCAATCGAAAACAATCCAATTCGGGCACAATTCCCGAAATTACCAAAACCCGAGCCCCGGGACCACGTCTCGAAATTCAGAAATTTTTACATCAATACGGCCCTTATCTCGCCACGAGTCTATACATACCAAATTCACAAAAATCGGAGTTCATTTACCCCTCAAATCACCATTTTAGAGTTTCAATCTCAAGCCCTAATTTCTTAAAATTTTGCTATGTTTTCATGAATTTCAAGGATGATTCTTCAATAAAATCATGTATTTAACTCATAAAACTTACCTCCAATCGATTCCCAGTCAAAACTCTTCAAAACCCTCGACAAAAGCTCCCAAGCTCGCTCAAAAATGGTGGAAATGAGCTTGGGTCGCGGACCAAAATGTTTTTAACGTTCTGTCCGGACCACTGTAGCACCCTCTATGCGATCGCATCAATACCATTGCGATCGCATAGACCAAAAATCCAGGCCCTGAAAATCCTCTTACGCGATCGCAGGACAGGCCATGCGATCGCAGAACACTGCCTTCCCCTTCTACGCGATCGCATGAGTTCCCACGCGACCGCACTGCCCAATCTCCTCAAGCCTATGCAATCGCAGACCCCTTTACGCTATCGCATAGAGAAAATCTTCACCCCTCTCAGAACCTTCTATGCGATCGCAGACATACCTACGCGATCGCATAGAGCAAAATTTCTCTACAATTTTCTGCTGCATTTTTCCAACTCAAAAATGCCCGTTAGCCATCCGAAATCACCCCGAGGCCCTCGGGACCTCAACCAAAAACACATATATGTTCTATTACCTCATTCAAACTTGCTCGAACCATAAAAGTACTATCGTTAACATCAAAATCGTCAAGTTTCATCAAATCAAAGCTTAAGTTAAACTAAAACTTTCAAAATTCTCGAAGAAACAAAAAATCCAACCTAAACACCTCCGAATCAACTGAAATTTTGCACACAAGTCCAAAATCACCTAACGAAGCTACTGGAACTGTCGGAATTCCATTCCGACTCCCGTATTAAAATTTCACCTACCAACCGGAAATCGCCAAAACACTAACTTCGCCAAAATGGCTAATCTTCACCGGACCTCCAAAATAAATTCCGGTTGCGCTCCTAAGCCTTAAATCATCCCCTAAAACTAACCGAATCATCGAAATTCAATTCCGAGCCCTCTAACTCACAAGTCAACGTCCGGTTGACTTTTCCAAGCTAATTCTTCCTTAAAGAGACTAAATGTCTCATTTCTTATCAAAATCACTCCAAATCAATTCTAACGCACCCAATATCGGTAATGAAACATAAGGAAGCAGAAAATGGGAAGAACGGGGTAGTTGCTCACGAGACGACGGGTCGGGTCGTCACACTCCCCAAATTAAACAAACGTTCGTCCTCGAACGTGCCCAGAGTTGTTCCAAACGCCAAACAATCGCTGAATAACCTTACCATGCATAAACTCGGGGGTGATCCCACGTCATCCTATCTCATATAGGTCCGACAATACGTTGTAACTGATATTTCACAACACAATCTAGCCCATAACCTTAGAACCACATTTCCATTTCTGAAATCATACACAAGGTCAGGACCTCACATCTATATTCAGAATAAGTCCGAACTAGCTGTAATAACCGATACTTGCAACCTCAGGTGCAATTACATTATAGACCACATAACTCAAACGCTTGTAGTGATAACTTCTAATCACAGCAGTTGCACACAACACCCGAATACTGATAGAAAAACTCTTATCAACTAAAGTCTCATCTCAACACGTTTATATTTTGCCAATGATAACTAAAACACACAGTAAGCCATACCCATTTCTTAGATCAACCACTTATGAAGCCACTTCTTCTTTGGCAAAAACCATAGCAAATTTTTGAGTTGAACCACGATATTATCCTCCCAACATGCTGAAATCGAATCTGTTTGTATTCATTCTAGATCCCATCAATCTCATCTAACCCAGCACAACTCTGGTGATATGACACATGATTGAATTGAATAGATTTGGGTCATTCAGAGTTGGATACTCGTGGCAAAGGCAAGGTTCCTTAGTTGATTTTGTACCGGTTCGAGGTAAGTGGCTTGTCTAACTTCGTGTGGGGGACCTTTCCCCTTAGGATATGATATTTGTTATTTGAATGCCTCGTACGCGAGGTGATGAGCGTGTACATGAGCTAATTGTTGAAAATCCGTTTCTACTTGAAATATTTAAATTGAGTTCTTGCTTACTTGTTTACTTTAAATTGCAAGTTTAACCTGTGCTAGCTTAGAGAAGCATGATTAGTTAGATTTACTTGCTTATTTGCCTAAATTGTATTATTTGTACTCCGTGAAGCTGCTAGGCTAGAATTTACCAATACTTGTTTGACTTAGCCTTGGTCTGGTATTGAGCTGTTATTGTGTGTTTACAATTTGGGGCTACGGGACGGCATCCCGGGAGCTCCCCTGCACATGTTATGTTTTACACTAAGAGTGCGAGATACCAAGAGATCCCTGGCACAGATATAGTTATAAAGGGAGGATACCAAGAGATCCTTGGGATACTAGGAGATCCCTCGTGTATGTGATGAGGATACCAAGAGATCCTCGGGATACCAAGAGATCCGCGATTATGTTTCCGGTTGTGAGCTATATTTCTATTTATTGTTTGTGTCTGCTTTCCGTTACCGTTTTTGCTTATCATCTTGTTAGATTCTCGTTGTAGACTATATTCATGTTATTTCTCCCTTATCATATTATTTATTATGTTTTATCTCAGTAGGGCCCTGACCTTCCTCGTCACTACCCGACCGAGGTTAGGCTTGGCACATACTGAGTACCGCTGTGGTGTACTCACGCCTCTTCTGCGCATGTTTTTCATGTGCAGATCCAGGTACCTCCGCTCAGGTGCATTATCAGTTACTCAGGAGATTTCGAAGACTTGAGGTATATCTGTCGCGTCCGCAGACCAAAGAGTCTCCTTCCTATTCTACCCTATACTTATTTAGTTTCCGGTTTTTCTTTGATGTAGACATTTCTGGAGTTAGAGCCTTGTTATATACTTTTCTATAGCCTGTATTGCCCGTGAGTTCCAGGTTTTGGGATTTCTGTTTTAGAGTTGTGATGTTGTGTTGTATGTGCCAAGTGGCATTTATATACATTTCTTTAAGTTGTTCAGCTTTTAGTATATTATTTCCGTAAATGTTGTTACTTCCGCACTGTTAGGTTTACCTAGTCATCGTGACTGGGTGCTGTCATGACGTGTTCGCGAATGGTGAACTAGGGTCATGACAAAATATAGCTTATATATATATAATATATATACTTACACTATATTATGCACTAAGTATCAGTGCATTAGCTAATATTATATCGAATATAGCTTATACATATAATATATATACTTACGCTATACTATGCACTAAGTATAAGTGTATTAGCTAATATTATATCGAATATTTCTTCTGTATATATATATAATATATATACTTACGCTATATTATGCACTACGCTATATTATGCACTAAGTATAAGTGTATTAGCTAATATTATATCGAATATAGCTTATATATATATATATATATATATATATATATATATATATATATATATATATATATATATATATACGCTATATTATGCACTAAGTATAAGTCCATTAGCTAATATTATTTCGAATGTAGCTTATATATAATATATACTTACGCTATATTATGCACTAAGTATAAGTCTATTAGCTAATATTATGTCACGACCCAGATTTTCCACCCTCGGGAGTCGTGATGGCGCCTATTAATAGGAGCTAGGCAAGCCAACTCAATTACTTTCCATTGAACACATATCCCTTTTTAATAATTATAGCATTTAAGTAAAAGCAATGAAGAACATAATTATAAGCGGAAGTATCAATTTTTTAAATAACTGAAATAAATGCAGAAATCTACAACAAGTACCTCTACCTAAGAACTGGAGTCACATATTCACGAATTACTAAGATTTTTCTATATACAATGTTTTGAAAGAAAATGTAGGATGACTATCTCAAATACAAGAGATAACAACTGAAGAAAAGGATAGATGAGACTCCGGGCCTGCGGACGTCTGCAAGGCTACCTTGGTGTCTCTAGACAGAAAGCTCACTCCCAGGCTGCTACTGCTACTCAAATTCCGCTCTAACACCTAGATCTGTGCAAAAAGATGCACAGAGTGTAGCATCAGCACAACCGACCCCATGTGCTGGTAAGTGTCTGGCCTAACCCCGACGAAGTAGTGACGAGGCTAGGACCAGACTCCAGATAAACCTGTGCAGATATTTATATACAATACAACAGAGAAATAGCAGAACTAAACAATTAAAGTTGGGAGGGGGGAACATGCTTCAGGGGTAACAGTTAAAACGACATATCAAGAATAACAGGCAAACTACAACTTAACATCTAATACGAATAAAGGGAAATAAAGGCGACATTCACTTTTCAATACTCATCTTGTTGCAGGCGTGCAACCCGATCACATTTCTCATATCTCGTGGTAGGCGTACCACCCGCTCCCACTTCCATATACAGATATATGCGACGGAATAGAAGTACAAAAAATAACAAGTCAAAGAGGGAGGGGAACATACTGTGGGGAGAGTAACAGTTCATAAATAAAACACCAAATAAGGAAAGAAAACAACACAACTAGAATATCAACAAGAGTAGGAAAATCAACAGTTGCACGGCATCACCCTTCGTGCTTTTACTCTCGTCTTCACCAAAAAATCATATAAAGTACACGGAATGATCCTTCGTGCATTTATTCGTATCATGGAATGGAAAGTTCCTGCGTGCATTATAATCATATCATGGCACGTAATGTTCCTTCGTGCATTAGTATTCATAACATGGCACGGAATGTTCCTTCGTGCATTAGTAATTATATCATGGCACGGAATGTTCCTTCGTGCATTAGTAATCATATCATGGCACGGAATGTTCCTTCGTGCATCAGTATATTTTTATCACAATCGTGCACGGCATCACCCTTCGTGCTTTATCACTCTTCCTCACCTAGACAACAATCACAAATAATAGGGTGAGGGAAAGACAAACAATAATAGAAACCCCGGCAAGGGAAAAACAGTAAACAATTAAATCCCGGCAAGGGAACAACAACAATAACTTTCACATCCCGGCAAGGGAGATAATCAATATACGAAAACAACCCGGCATGGGTACAATTCAATGATCTTTCCTCATTTCATAGAATAACCTGAGCAATTACTCCAACAAGTACAATAATTCATAAACTTCTCAATTTGTCGTATAACATGAGCCAATGCTCTTTCACATTCAAATTCATAATCCTTTCCACAAATATTGCACAACAAGTAGAATTCACCTCTAAGCAAGAAATATACATCATGACTCAAATATTCACAATTCATCGACTCACGATCATGGTAGACACCAACGTATAGATACTCGTCACCATGCTTATACGTCGTACTCCACATAAAGCAAGTAGAAAATAGGACTCAACTCTTAATCCCTTAAGCTAGAGTTAGACCGAACACTTACCTCAACTTCCACGACTGAATTAATCCACAATAATCGCTTTCCCTCTCGAATTCGGCTCCAACTCAATTAAATCTATGCAATAACGACATTATAATATCAATAATAGCTAAACAAATCAAATCCAATGCCTAAATATAGATTTCTAAGGTTTCTTCCCAAAATTCTCAAAAAATTGAACCCGGTCCCGCTTGGTCAAAACATGAGGTTCAAACCAATTTCATATCACCCATTCCCCCACGATCCCGAATATACAATTTGTATTCAAATTCGACCCCAAAACGAGGTCTAAATCAAGAAAATATAAAAAGCCCTATTCTACCCACTTCCCCCAATTTCTACCTTAAACTACATGATTTAGGCCTATGATTTCAATAGATGTTGAAGGAAATGAAAGGAAACAAGTAAAGGATTAATAACCCACGGAGTTTTGGTGAAGAATCGCTTCTAAAATCACCCCAAGAGGTGTGGAGAAGAAAGAGTTATGAAATTTTAAAGTTGGCCCGAAATGAATTCTGTTTCAAAACATAAAAATCACTGGGTGAAATTTACCCTACGCGTTTTCGCAAAGGGTAGAGGCTGACAACCATCGCGTTCGCGAGTGGAGTAGTGCGAGCGCGAAGAGGAAAAATACTGGGGTCCAAGGATTGGCCTCACGCGTACGTGTAGGAGGAGGGCCGTGGACTTACGCGAAGGAGGAAGAGCTAAGGCATCGCGAACGCGGAAGGGGGGGCGCGAACGCGAAGAAGAAAGATGCTGAGGGCCTGTTGTAGATTTTCTGCAACATTTACTAAGTTCAAAATCACCCCGAACCCCTCCGAAAACACTCCCGAGCCCTCGGGGCTCCTAACCAATCACACACACTAACTCAACCACGTCCTACGAACTTAACCGTGCGATTAAATCACCAAAATAACATCAAAAAACGAGGAATCAAACCAAAAAATCATTACTTTTTCATTCATAACTTTCAAACATAGAGTTTCAGGTCCGAAACACGTCAAATGACGTCCGATTTTGACCAAATTTCACAAAACGTCTTAAAACACATATAAGACCTGTACCGGGTGCCGGAACCAAAATACAGACTCGATACCAACACGTTCTAATCCATTTTCATTTCAAATTTCCATATTAATTTCAGAAAAACAATTTCTTTTGAAAATTCATTTTTCGGGCTTGGGACCTCGGATTTCGATTCCGGGCATACGCCCGAGTAACATATTTTTCTACGGACCTTCCGAGACCGTCAAATCATGGGTCCGGATCCGTTTACCCAAAATGTTGACCAAAGTCAACTTTACTTATTTTAATACCAAATTTTAGCATTTTCACAGAATTTCACATATAAGCTTTCCAGCTACGTGCCTGGACTGTGCACGCAAATCGAGGCAACTAAGAATGAGGTTTTCAAGGCCTCGGAAGCACGGAAAGAGAGAAAACAGGTGATGACCCTTTGGATCGTCGTGATACTTCCGAAGCATGGATACGTGAATCACTGGATGCACAGATGACAAGCTAGGCGGCAAGGCAAGTCTATAAGCCACCTCTCCCACACGATCAAGAATCTCAAATGGACCAATAAATCTAGGGCTAAGCTTACCCTTCTTCCCGAATCTCATCACACCCTTCATAGGCGACACTCGGAGCAATACCCGCTCACCAACCATGAAGGCTACATCTCGAACTTTGCGGTCTGCATAACTCTTCTGCCTGGACTGAGCTGTACAAAGCCTATCCTGAATGATCTTGACCTTGTCCAAGGCCTCCTGAACTAAATCTGTACCCAACAACTGAGCCTCTCCCGTCTCAAACCATCCAACCGGAGATCGACACTGCCTACCATATAAAGCCTCATAAGGAGCCATCTGAACGCTGGACTGGTAGCTGTTGTTGTAGGCAAACTCTGCTAAAGGCAAAAACTGATCCCTCGAGCCTCCTAAATCAATGACACAGGCTCGGAGCATATCCTCCAATATCTGAATAGTCCGCTCGGACTCTCCGTCTATCTGAGGATGAAATGTTGTGCTCAACTCAACCTGGGTGCCCAACTCTTGCTGAATTGCTCTCCAGAAGCGCGGGGTAAACTGCGTACCCCGGTCCGAAATGATAGATACCGGCACCCCATGAAGGCGAACAATCTCTCTTATGTAGATCTCAACTAACCTCTCGGATGAATAAGTGGATGCAATATGAACAAAATGCGCTGAATTGGTCAGTCTATCAACAATGAACCAAATCGCATCAAACTTCTTCCAGGTCAACGGGAGTCCAGTACCAAAATCCATAGTAATTCTCTACCACTTCCACTCGGGACGCTTAATCCTCTGAAACAGTCCACCAGGCCTCTGATGTTCGTACTTAACCTGCTGAAAGTTCAAACATCAAGCCACACATGCAACAATATCTTCCTTCATTCTGCGCCACCAGTAGTGCTGACTCAGATCCTGATACATCTTCGCGGCGCCCGGGTGAATAGAATACCAGGAACTATAGGCTTCCGCTATGATCAACTCCCGAATCCAATCAACATTGGGCACACAAACGTGCCCCTGCAATCTCAAGACGCCATTATCATCTAAGGTCACATTCTTGGCACCTCCACGCTGCACCGTGTCTCTCAGGACACATAAATGGGGATCATCAAACTGCCGATCACGGATACGCTCCAATAATGAAGAACGAGCGACCGTGCAAGCTAACACTATGCTAGGCTAAAAAATATCCAACCTCGCCAGTCGATTGGCCTAGGCCTGAACATCCAAAGCAAGCGGTCTCTGTCTGACCGGAATATAAGCAAGACTACCCATGCTGGCGGACTTCTTACTCTATGCATCGGCCACCACATTGGCCTTTCTCGGGTGATACAAGATAGTAACATCCTAATCTTTCAAAAACTCCAACCACATTCTCTACCTCAAATTCAACTCCTTCTGCTTAAACAGAAACTGAAGACTCTTGTGATCAGTGTACACCCACACGTCATACCATATAGATAATGCCTCCAAATCTTCAATGCATGAATGATGGCTGCCAACTCTAAATCATGAACTGGATAATTCTTTTCGTGGATCTTCAACTGCTTTGAAACATAGGCAATGACTCTGTCGTCCTGCATCAATACTGCACCAAGCCCAAGACGGGAAGCATTACAATAGACTGCATAAGGCCCGAACTCTCGAATCATCAAATCCATAAATCTACTGGGGCATTTGTCAACCCGAATGACATAACCAAGAATGCTTAATGCCCGAACCGAGTGCGGAAAACAATCTTTGTAACGACCCGACCGGTCGTTTTGAGCTTATACATTTTTTATCGCCAGTTCTCGAGCATGACTTGCCCCGCGTTATGCATTATGACTAATATGGATCGTTGGTTACGAGTTTCAGGAAAATCGGGATGAATTTGAAAGAATAGTTGCAGTTGGAAACTTTGAATTTGAAAGATTTGACTAAGAGGTGACTTATGTGTATATGAGGTCGAATAGGAATTTTCATGATTTGACTAGCTCATTTAGGTGATTTATGACTTAGGAGAGCGATCTGAATTGGATTTGGAGGTCCGGTGTGGAATTTGGCTTGAATTGACGAAACTAGTATTTTGGCGATTTCCGGTTGGTAGGTGAGATTTTGATCCGAGGGTCGGAATGGAATTACGAGAGTTTCAGTAGCTTCGTTATGTTATATGGGATGTGTGTGCAAAATTTCATGTCATTCAGAGGTGATTTGGTTGGGTTTTTGATCAAATGCGTGTTTCGAAAGTTCTTGGAAAACTTAGCTTGAATTCGATGTGAATTGATGGTTTTGATGTTGTTTGAGGTGTTTTGTTTATTGGAACAAGTTTGAATGATGTTTTAGGATGTGTCGGTACTTTTGGTTGAGGTCCCGGGGGCCTCAGGTGAGTTTCGGGTGGTCAATAGGACCATTTTTGTGTTTGAGAGATTAAAGAAAATCAGCTGAAGTGTTGCAGATGTTTTAGCCTTCGCGTTCGTGAAGGGGAGCTCGCGTTCGCGAAGGGCTGAGTTCTGTCAGCTTCGTGTTCACGAGGGTCAATGCCGCGTTTGCGAAGGCTTGTGAGGGACTTCATCGCTTTCCCGGGTGTGGGCACGCTATCACGGAAGAGGAATTAGGGCTGATTGTCGGTTATTCATCGCATTCGCGTGGAAGAGAACGCGTTCGTGAAGGTCAAGGCTGTAAAGCATGACGTTCCCAACTGGTATGCCGTGTTCGCGTATGGTAAAATTTGGTTAGTGTATTTTTTGTGCTACGCGTTCGCGATGAAGGGATTGTAGCTGGGCAGAATATTTTAAAGTCATCTTGTTCGCGACTTTGGGTCTATTTTCACCCTTGGCTGCCCGTTTCTGGAGATTTTTGGAGGAAATGAAAGAGGGATTCAAGAGGAATCGACTTGAGGTAAGAATCTTGGTCTCAATGCTCGTTTTTTTTTGTGCAATTGGCCTAGAAATTCTTGGAAATTTAGCTAAAATGGAAGAACTAGGGCTTGGGATTTTGAGATTTTAAATTGAGGATTTGAGGTGTCATTTGAACTCCGATTTTGGTATTCTTGATATGTATGAACTCAGGATAAGATGAGGAATCTAATTATGTAAAAATTTCTGAGTTTCGAGAAGTGGGCCCGGGGCTCGGGTTTTGGTAATTTCGGGATTTGTGCTCGTATTTGATTGTTTTCGCTTGGGCTTTGTTCCCGTAACATATTGTGATGTATTCACTCTGATTTTGATAGATTCGACACGCGTGGAGGCCGATTTGAGGAGCAAAGGCGTCGTGGGTTAGTGATTTCGCCGGTTCGAGGTGAATAATTCTTGTAAATGATATCCTGAGGGTTTGAAACCCCGGATTTCACATTGTAACGCTATATTGAGGTGTGACACACATTCTATGACGAGTGAGGGGTCGTTTGCTATTGGGGATCGTGACTTGGTCCATCCCGAGTGATATTTCTACTATATTGGCGATTGAGACGCATACTTTATTACTGTGAATTGGGCTTATTGCCACGTTTCGGGCCTTGTGCCGAACTGTAGAATCCTTAAGGGATCTTCATTTATTTTCCTCACTTGTGTGCATAAATTATACTAGCAGTCATGTTTACAACTGTCAAAAATATGATTAAAAAAACTGTATTTTGAACATGGATCATAAATGAAATGAATATGAGGGTTGAGATCCCTACAGTATGTTATGCCCGAGTGGCTATGAATTTATTTGACTGAGATGGGTAGAGGACCCGATAGTGAGGATATTTTCCTATGATATGGATCGGGCTGCATGCCGCAGCAACGATATATCGATATTGAGGCCGAGAGCCTATTTGATGCCACGGGATGGCTGATATTGCGCTTGGGCCGTAGGAGCCCCTCCGGAGTTTGTACACACCCTCAGTGAGCGCTGTCGACGATAAATAAATGGAGCGGGCTGCATGATGTAGCAGGTACTAGAGTGTACCGTTATATGCATTGCATTTCATTCATGCATTTGTTCATTATTTGTTGTTTGTGATATTTCTTGACATATCTATCTGCTATTCTGGTATTATCTGATCACTCCTAAAGAGGATAAACTTTAGACAGTGGTAACAATAGCACTGTATGATGCATTTGGTCAGGTAACAACGACTGACCAGGAATAACACCGTGCAGTCAGGTAACAATGGTTGACCATGATCATGAATAAGGCCGAGAGGCGGAGTTCTATGCCTGAGCCAAAAATATTTCTAAAGATTTCACAGTTTCACTGATTTTTCTCAAAGAGTTTTACACTGCCTCTATACAGCATGATGATATGTTATACGTTATTTCTTACTGCTCAGTTATTATTTACTTTCATTACTCACTAAGTTGGAGTATTCACTTTACTCCCTGCACCTCGTGTGCAGATGCAGGTGTTTCTTCACCCGGTAGCAGGTTTTGAGCTGATTGAAGATTTGCTATCATAGCTGAGCCAGGTGACCGCCAACGTCCGCGGCACCGGATTTTCTACCTTTTGATTTTAAATCCCATACTGTATACTAATGGCCTTGTAGATGTATTTAGACCCTTTTAGATGCTTGTGACTTGTGACACCCCGGTTTGGACTACATTTGGGTTGTATTTCAGCTAATTGTTATTTGTAAATCATAATTAGACTGTTCATTCATGTTTTAACTATTGTTAAAAAGGTACTTTGGGTTGGTTGGCTGGCCTTGTCTTCACGAGAGGCGCCATCACGATCGGAGCGAGGTTTGGGTCGTGACAAGTTGGTATCAGAGCCTAGGTTACATAGGTCTCACGAGTCATGAGCAGGTTTAGTAGAGTCTCGTGGATCGGTACGGAGATATCTGTATTTATCCTCGAGAGGCTGCAGAACCTTTAGGAAAACTTCGCATTCTTGAATTCTTATAGTGCATCCTTAATTCAGGTTGAAATGTAACTCTTGAAATTCCTTCCACGCGTTCGCATGCGCGTATGAGCACTCGGTATCAGATGTTCCTTGATGGCTTGTGATTCCCAGATCGAGGGGCGAGATGTGATTTGTATGAGTTCATATTGGGCCAGCCTGGAGGACTTGAGGTCGGATCTTTGCCTATGGCTTGAGCACAAGGTCCTGATTGTGCGAGCTAGTGTTATTAACTAATATGTTCAGTATTGTCCCTAATAATGGGAAAGGCGGCTGGATAGCTACGTGATAAGTATGTAAGTACTGTGTGATGTTTCTATAGAACTTGGAAGTGTCGAGTAAGGTCTTCTGGATGATAGATGAACCATTAAGTGTTTGATTTCCATTGTGATTGGATGTGTAGCCCTGAGTTATGGGCGCGTGAAGAATCTTTTCAAGTCTGCTAGATGGGAGTGAAGTAAATTTCCTGTCGCGGTATGAGTTCGGACTCGGGAAGACTGGTTGACTGTGTAGTATGTATGACGGTGGAAGGTATACAGAAATGTTATATTGAGGCGAAGCAAGGGTTATCTCCTGCGGAGTGTTCTGAAGTGGTGTGATCCTTATGGGTATGTTTGAAGATCTCTTGTGTAAGTGGAAAGTATGTGTTGAAATTTTGAATTTTGGGTCTCTTAAGATAGTAGGCATAACTGTTGCGGAGATGAATGCAAGATTTGCAGAAGGTTTACAATACTAGATGACCTGTATTCTCACAAACTTATAAATAATTTGAGCTTAATCTTACTATGGTATTGTGGCATCAATGGAGTAAAAGTTTTATGAGCTATTGAAGTTATTTTGATCTATGGGTTCGAGCCAAGTGGGGGATCCTACTGTGAGTAGTTGGTTGCACGGTTAGGTGCTATGTTGGTTTCCGTTTGGGGGCTGCGAGTGAATTAGCAATGGCTAGAGCAAAGGAAATGTTGACAAAGTTATATTATGCTTCATGGGGTATGGGAATCACGGAATATTTAGAGTTGCTGTTGGTAAAGAATGCTCGATGCATAGAGCAGGAAGTTGCTTGGATGTATTGGGATGAGGAATTCGTTCTGCGGTATCGGAGTGCCAATAAGGCACGAGTGGTTCTGCTTGTGAGGTCAGGTAAATTGCAGTTTCAATAAGAGTGCACGACTTGCAAGAATGGTTCTAATGTGTTCAAAAGTCTGCGTGTATCAGTTGAGTGATCTAAAGTTGCATACGTGGTTAGAAACTGAGTTTCATTAGAAGGTGTCAAGTCTTGTGGTATTTCTATGTTAATCATGAGATTCTATGTATCAGTATCAGGAAAATAGAGGGAACATAGTTAGATTCGCAGGAAGTTCTTCAAAGTAAGGTAGTCTGGGATGTAGTGTTTCTAGGAATATTTGAGAGAGTATTTAGCGGCTTATGGGTTTCAGATAGTGTGGTGTTATGGTTGGGTCTCGTGTGGTAAGCACGGGTTGAAGGATTGTGGTACTACAGCAAAGGGAGATATCGAGTTGAAGTCAGATCAAAAGAAAAACTTAGATAGTTGGAGTAGCTTGTTAGCAGACCGGATTGGCATAGTAAGGGTATGATTAATTCTTGGTGTGTATTCGAAGTAATAAGTTAGCGCAGGTATTTTTGCAGCAATGCTCTTGGGTTTTGGCGACTTGCTTAGCGTGATTTAGTTAGAAGGATTCAGTCATGGCAGTTTAGTTTGTGCAAATAAAATTGGGAAAGTTCTTGTTGATTGCTACCGTGGTTGAAGAGGTGCATTTTCTACGAATGTGAGAGGCATGAGATGTGTAAGGATTTTCTTCTAGATGGGATCAATGAAAGTTCTTGATTAGATAAGTTACAGTTCAAATCAGAAAGGAAGTTCGTAAAGCACTTAAGCAGCGGGTAGCCTCAGATAATCAAGGAAAATGGTACTGCTATTTGAAAGTGATTTGACTAGAGTATATGTTTCAGAAAAAGGGCAACGTGATTAAGTGATGGTACTTCGGTGGTATTGCGAAACTTTCTTGTTAGATCGACTGGTGATATTCGGGTTTGCTTGGTGGCACAGGGAGATTTTTGAGTATGTATCGTGGAATTATTGGATATTTAGCTGTGGCATGTGTTCGGGCAAAATTGGGATCAGTTATGATGATTCGTGTGCTATGTGGAATTGGAGGCGAAAGTCCTCATATTCGGGCTATTTGTGATGGTAGATCGTGTGTATCGGTACCGTTTGGCGACTATTGGGATTTAGAGGCTTGAGTGAATCTTTCGTTGCTGGTATGTTAGATTTTGGATGTGATGTTGGAGTTCAGACTGGTTGTCTCAGTGTTAGATTAATTCTGGACTATTGCGTTATGGGCTATGACTGAAACGCCACGGTTTGAGTGGCGAGGTGCATTGTGATATGTCATTGCGGAGTGGTTTATATTTCAAGGACCCAACGGATGGCTGGGAAGGATTTCTTTTCCTAATTAGGCCTTCATGATGGATGTCAGTGCAGAGGTTGCTATTATTGATCCAATTCCGGTGTTAAGGGACTTTTCGGATGCGTGTACCAGTTTGAGTTGGATCGGTTGGCTCCGAATTGTATTGTCGAGGGTTAGGTTGATTCGACTTTTGTTGAGCTTATCAACAATCTGGAGAGATCTATGAGTTGTTTTTTGCGTTGCGAGATGTTATGATTTGCGGACTATGGGCACATATAGTGCGGTGCTATCGGGTTTCGTAGTGGAAGTTAAGGGGGAAACCTCAGTTGTGCTTGAGTTTTGTAGCTTATAACGCTATATATAGATATTGTTATGCACTCAGTATGCTTACTACCGATACTCGGTATTTTGTTGTAATTAGCAAATTTGGCTCGATGTGCATCTCCTTATGTGAGATATATGTGTGGATCGGGTGGCACGCCGCCATGGGTATGTTATCTGGATCGGGTTGCATGCCGCAACAGTGTGATGTTGAAAATAGTTTTCCATATGCTATTTGTATGCCTTGTTTCCTGGTTCTAAGGAAAGTCCGTATTGGGTGTTGCTTGGCAAATGGCGCATCGGTTGTGTCCTCTCAGGATCGTATGGTGTATATTACTTGCTTCACCATGGGTATAATGATTTGTTTGGGTTCTAGATATCAATCGTGTGTGGTTGTCAATTTCGAGTATATCGACTTGAGGTGTCTCATGCGGAGCTGTGGTTGGATAGGATCGTGCACTGTAGCGAGGCTATGTGGCGATACGACCTTGCGGGTTAAATTTATGTGCTCTATTCTATGATGTGAGACAGATTCTCAGCCTTGTGTTGTGATGGTACTGGCGATCTTGAGGTACAACTCTTTCAATTGAGTCATCTTCATGATTTGTGTAGATTCAAACTGTTACTTATGGGTGCGCGTAGTCATGCGAGTTGAGGCTTAGGCCCGTATTGAGATGTCATATCACCAGAGTGGTGTGTTGGATTCGAGGTGATCGTTGGGGTCATTAATGAATACGATCGGAATTGATTTCAGCTTGTTAAAAGGATAATATCGAGGTTTGGCTCGGAATCTGCTGTGGTACTAGTCGAAAGGGGAGAAATGCCTTCATGAGTGATTGATATGCGAAATGGTTATGGTTTACTGCGTGTTTCATTTTCATTGGTAGGATATGAAAGTGTTGGAATGAGGTTTTAGCTAATAAGAGGTTTCTATCGATATGTGGTTGTTGTGGACAGCTGTTGTGAATGGGAGTTATCGATGCATGTGTCTGAGATATGTGGTACATCATATAATTGCACCTGAGGTTGCAGGCATGCGTTATTACAGCTAGTTCGGGTTTATTCAGAGTATCGATGCGAGATTTTGGTCTTGTGGGTGATTTCGGTAATAAAGATGTGGTTCTATGGTTTATAGACTAGGATTGTGACGACCCAAAGGAGTCATCACCGTAATTCTTCCTTTTTCCATGCTTCCGAGGCCTTCAAAACCTTGCATTTAGTTGCCTCGATTTGCGTGCATAGTCCGGGTGCGAAGACAGAAAGTTTTTATGTTAAAATATGTGAATGATGTGAAAAATTTGAAGAATTTTGATATTAATATTGCTAAAGTTGACTTCGGTCAACATTTTGGGTAAACGGACCCGGACCCGTGATGTGACGGTCCCGGAGGGTCCGTAGAAAAATATGGGACTCGGGCGTATTCCCGGAATCGAAATTCGAGGTCCCAAGCCCGAGAAATGAGTTTTTGAAAGAAATTATTTTCCTGAAAATGATATGGAATTTTGAAAAGAAAATGAGTTAGAAAGTATAGGTATCGGGCTCGTATTTTGGTTCCGACACCCGGTACAGGTCTTAAATATATGTTAGGCGCTTCCTGTGAAGTTTGGTCGAAATCGAACGTCGTTTGACGTGTTTCGGACCTAAATATCTAAAGTTAGAAGTTTAAGAACTTTGAAATGAAAATGATGATTTTGAGGTTTAATTCAATGATTTTGATGTTATTTTGGTGATTTGATCGCTCGAATAAGTTCGCAAGATGTTATTGAGTTACTGTGTGTGCTTTGTTGGGAGCCCCGAGGGCTCGGGAGTGATTCGGAGGTGGTTCGGGGTGGTTTTACACTTAGAAAAGACATTAGATTTTCAGTTTTGTTGCAGACCAGATTTACCCTTCACGAACGCGGCCCCAGGCTCGCATTCGCATAGCTTTGTCATTTGCTCCTTCCGCGTTCGCATTGATCCATCGCGTTCGCATAGCCTTGCACCCCTTCTTCAACGCGTTCGCATACCCTCCCTCGCGAACGCGTAGACCTACCTGGACCGCCCCAGTTTCCCTTCTATGCGTTCGCATATTGCCTTCGCGAACGCATAGTGTACCTGGCCAGCCTTCATCACGAACGCAACACTGTGTCGCGAACGCATAGGGTTAAAACGCTTCAGTGAATTTCTTAAAAACAGAACATTTCATTTCGGGATTTCACCACTTCTTCTCACAAGCTCTCTTCTCCATTAAGCCTTAGGACTCCATTGAAGCTCCCCTCTTCCAAGACCTTTTGGGTAAGTAATTCCCCACCTAATTCCTTCACTTTTCTTCATTAATTAGTGAATTCCTAAGCCTAAAATCATGAAATCAAAGTAGAAACTGGGGCTTTTGGGTAGAGTTAGGTTTTTGGGAATTTTGGGTATTCAACCTCAATTTGGGGTCGAATCTTGAAATAAATTATATATTTGAACTCGTGGGGTTATGGGTGATCGGGTTTTGGTCCGAGCCTCGAGTTTGGACCATGTGGGCCCGGGGTCGGATTTTGGTATTTTTGGAAGAATGGTGGGAATTTCATTTCTAAGCTATGGGATTATGTTTTTGAGCCCTTATTGATATTATTGAACTAAATTGTGCCTAGATATCATTGTTTCGGAGTTGGATTCTAGAGGAAAGACGGTATTAGAGTGTTGATTGCTATTTTTGGACCGAGGTAAGTGTTTGATCTAACTTTGGCTTGAGAGAATAGGATTAGGATATTATTTGCTACGTGCTAAATGTGGAGTACGGTGTATAGGCATGGTGACGGTTATCTATGCACCGGAGTCTAGCATGGCCGTGAGTCTTTGCTTTTAATTCAATTGGTGTGACATAACTTCTTGTTAAATTGATAAATTTTCATACAATGTGAACGGTTGAGGAAAAATAGTGATTTGTATATTTTGGAGCGTTGGCTCGAACAAGAATGTGTTAGTTGAGAAAGAAATGTTTTAAAAGAGAATGTGTTGAGGTTATTCCCTTGCCAGGACGTGTAGACTATTATTCTGTACTCTCCCTTGCCAGGATATTTGGGCTGTTAGCTGTACCCTTGCCGGGTTAAAAGTATTAAGTTGTTAATTTCCCCTAAAGGGGCCTACTTTATGAAATAAGATATTATGAACTATAATATGGAATCGTATGGCACGCCGTCCACTTATATATTATTAAATGGGATCGTGTGGCATGCCGTCCACTTATATATTATTAAATGGGATCGTGTGGCACTCCGTACACTTATATATTATTAAATGGGATCGTGTGGCACGCCGTCCACTTATATAATTGTATTGGGATCGTGTGGCGTGCCGTCCACTTATATACTATGAATTGGGATCGTGTGGCATGCCGTCCACTATATATATATATATATATATATATATATATATATTATGGAAATTTGGAGTAAAATTGCTATTTATTTCAGATATCTCATTTTTTTATCTGTTACTCCCTGATAGCATGTCCCCTCCCATCCTTACTTTGTATTTTATTGTTATTGTTTCTTGCACCTGTATATATATCTGCATAGGTTAATTGTGTTAGGTCCTGTCTAGCCTCGTCACTACTTCGCCGGGGTTAGGCCAGGCACTTACCAGCACATGGGGTAGGTTGTGCTGATGCTACACTCTGTGAATTTTTGTGCACAGATCAGGGAGCAGCTTTCGGACCGCAGCAGTAGGATTTCTGGGAGCTATCTTCTGTTTAGGGACTCTCGAGGTAGCCTAGCTGGCGTTCGCAGGCCGAAGTCCCTTCTATGTTTTCATTTGTTATCTTCTATCAGACAAACATTATGTATTTCTTTTCAGCCTTGTGTTTAGTATTCTATAATAGTCGGTGAGCTTGTGACACCAGACTCTGGGTAGTGATATGTAATGAGCTTCCGCATTTTTGGTTTTCAATTGCTTTAAATTTAAAGTCTTCCGCTTAATTATTATCTCGTTTATTATATTGTTTTGAATGAAAGCAGGAAAAATTATTTTAAATGTTTAGCTTGACTAGCTTCGATAGTAGGTGCTATCACGACACCCGATGGTGGGAAATTCGGGTCGTGACAAGGATGGGTTGTGAAATTTTGGTTATATTTTGATATCGGACCTATATGAGATAGGGTGACGTAGAATCACCCTCGGGTATATGCGTGGTAAGGTTATTCAGCTATTGGTTGGCTTTTACAACAACTCTGGGAACGTTCGAGGACGAACGTGTGTTTAAGTGGGGGAGGATGCACCGACCCGACCGGTCATTGCAGTTGGAAACTTTGAATTTGAAAGATTTGACCAAGAGTTGACTTATGTGTATATGAGCTCGAATTGGAATTTTCATGATTTGACTAGCTCCATTAGGTGATATATGAATTAGGAGCGCGATCGGAATTAGTTTTGGAGGTCCGATGTGGAATTTGGCTTGAATTGGCGAAACTAGTATTCTGGCGATTTCCGGTTGGTAAGTGAGATTTTGATCCAAGTGTCGGAATGGAATTCCGAGAGTTGCAGTAGCTTCGTTATGTGATTTGGGATGTGTGTGCAAAATTTCATGTCATTCGGAGGTGATTTGGTTGGGTTTTTGATCAAATGCGTGTTTCGGAAGTTTTTGTAAAACTTACGCTTGAATTCGATGTGAACTGATGGTTTTGATGTTGTTTGAGGTATTTTGTTGATTGGAACAAGTTTGAATGATGTTTTAGGATGTGTCGGTACTTTTGGTTGAGATGCCGGGGGCCTCAGGTGAGTTTCGGGTGGTCAATCGGACAATTTTTGTGTTTGAGAGATTGCAGAAAATCAGCTGAAGTATTGCAGATGTTTTGGCCTTCGCGTTCGCGAAGGGGAGCTCCCGTTCGCGAATGGCTGAGTTCTGTAAGCTTCGCCTTCGCGAGGGTCAATGCCACGTTCACGAAGGCTTGTGAGGGACTTCATCGCGTTCGCGGGTGAGGGTACGGGATCGCGGAAGAGGAATTGGGGCTGATGGCCGGTTATTCATCGCGTTCGCGTGGAAGCGAACGCGTTCGCGAAGGTCAAGGCTGTAAAGCATCGCGTTCCCGTCTAGTATGTCGTGTTCGCGTAAGGTAAAATTTGGTTAGTGTAATTTTTGTGCTACGCGTTCGCGAGAGTGGGACCGCGTTCGCGATGAAGGGACTGTAGCAGGGCAGAATATTTTAAAGTCATCTTGTTCGCGATTTTGGGTCTATTTTCACCCTTGGCTGCCCGTTTCTGGAGATTTTTGGAGGAAATGAAAGAGAGATTCAAGAGGAATCGACTTGAGGTAAGAATCTTGGTCTCAATGCTCGTTTTTATTGTGAAATTGGCCTAGAAATTCTTGGAAATTTAGCTAAAATGGAAGAACTAGGGCTTGGGATTTTGAGATTTTAAATTGAGGATTTGAGGGGTCATTTGAACTCCGATTTTGGTATTCTTGATATGTATGAACTCAGGATGAGATGAGAAATCTAATTATGTAAAAATTTCTGAGTTTCGAGAAGTGGGACCGAGGCTCGGTGTTTGGTAATTTCGGGATTTGTGCCCATATTTGATTGTTTTGGCTTGGGCTTTGTTTCCTTAGCATATTGTGATGTATTCGCTCTGATTTTGATAGATTCGACGCGCGTGGAGGCCGATTTGAGGAGCAAAGGCGTCGCGGGTTAGAGATTTCGCCGGTTCGAGGTGAGTAATGCTTGTAAATGATATCCTGAGGGTTTGAAACCCCGGATTTCACATTGTAACTCTATATTGAGGCGTGACACGCATTCTATGACGAGTGCGGGGTCGTTTGCTATTGGGGATCGTGACTTGGTCCATCCCGGGTAATATTTATACTATATTGGCGATTGAGACGCATACTTTATTACTGTGAATTGGGCTTATTGCCACGTTTGGGGCCTTGTGCCGACCTGTAGAATCCTTAGGGGATCTTCATTTATTTTCCTCACTTGTTTGCATAAATTATACCAGCAGTCATGTTATCAACTGTCAAAAATATGATAAAAAAAACTATATTTTGAACATGGATCATAAATGAAATGAATATGAGGGCTGAGATCCCTACAGTATGTTATGCCCGTGTGGCTGTGAATTTATTTGATTGAGATGGGTTTAGGACCCGATATTGAGGATATTTTCCTATGATATGGATCGGGCTGTGAGCCGCAGCAATGATATATTGATATTGAGGCCGAGAGCCTATTTGATGCCACGAGATGGTTGATATTGCGCTTGGGCTGTAGGAGCCCCTCCGGAGTCTGTACACACCCCCAGTGAGCGCCGTCGACGATAAAGAAATAGAGCGGGCTGCACGCCGCAACGGGTGCTAGAGTGTACCGTTATATGCATTGCATTGCATTCATGCATTTGTTCATTATTTGTTGTTTGTGATATTTCTTGAGACATCTATCTGCTATTCTGGTATTATTTGATCACTCCTAAAGAGGATAAACTTAAGACAGTGGTAACAATGGCACTGTATGATGCGTTTGGTCAGGTAACAACGACTGAACAGGAATAACACCGTGCGGTCAGGTAATAATGGCTGACCATGATCGTGAATAAGGCCGAGAGGCAGAGTTCTGTGCATTAGCCAAAAATATTTCTAAAGATTTCACAGTTTCACTTATTTTTCTCAAAGAGTTTTACACTGCCTCTATACAGCATGATGATCTGTTATACGTGATTTCTACTGCTCAGTTATTATTTACTTTCATTACTCACTGAGTTGGAGTACTCACTTTACTCCCCGCACCTCGTGTGCAGATGCAGGTGTTTGTTTACCCGGTAGCGGGTTTTGAGCTGATTGAAGATTTTCTATAATAGCTGAGCCAGGTGACCACCAGCGTCCGTGGCCTCAGATTTTCTACCTTTTCATTTTAGATTCCATACTGTATACTACTAGCCTTGTAGATGTATTTAGACCCTTTTAGATTCTGGTGACTTGTGACACCCCGGTTTGGACTACGTTTGGGTTGTATTTTTGCTAATTGTTATTTTTAAATCATAATTAGACTGTTCATTCATGTTTTAACTATTGTGAAAAAGGTACTTTGGGTTGGTTGGCTGGCCTTGTCTTCACGAGAGGCGCCATCATGACCGGAGCTGGGTTTGGGTCGTGACAATCTTAGGGACACCGGATGCCCTAATCCTCAATTGAATGGTGGCTAGATCTCAAGTCTATCTTTGAAAATACCTTGGCACCCTGAAGCTGTTCGAACCAAATCATAAATCCTCGGCAGTGGATACTTATTCTTTATCGTCACTTTGTTCAATTGCCGGTAACCAATGCACATCTTCATCGAACCATCCTTTTTCTTCACAAATAACACCGGCGCACCCCAAGGCGAAACGTTGTGTCTTATGAAACCCTTCTCCAGCAAATCCTGCAACTGATCCTTTAACTCTTTCAACTCTTGCGGGGCCATGCGATACGACGAAATGGAAATGGGCTGAGTGCCCGGATCCAGATCAATACAAAGGTCGAGATCCCTATCGGGCGGCATACCCGGCAGGTCTAAAGGGATAACCTCGGGGAACTCTCGAACAATAGGTACAGAATCAATAGAAGGGACCTCTGCTGGAATCGCGAACATACGCCAGATAAGCTAAACACCCCTTCTCAACCACACGTCGAACCTTCACATATGAAATAACACTGCGAGTGGTATGACCTGGGGTTCCTCTCTACTCTAGTCGGGGCAAATCTGGTAAAGCCAAGGTCACGGTGTTGGCATGGCAATCCAAGATAGCATGATACGGGGACAACCAATCCATCTCTTATATAACGTCGAAATCCACCATATCTAAGAGCAACAAATCAACACGGGTCTCATGACCCCCAAACACTACAACACAGGAACGATGAACCCGGTCGACCACTATAGAATCACCCACCGGTGTAGATATATAAATGGGAATACTCAAAGCATCACTAGGCATAACCAGGTACGGTGCAAAATAGGACGACACATGTGAATACGTAGACCAAGGGTCAAATAGCACTGAAACATCTCTATTACAAATCAGAATAGTACCTGTAATGACTGCATCTGAAGACTCAGCCTCTGGCTTGGCTGCCGGCTGGGCAAGTTGTGGAACCTCTGGTGCCTGAATCCTAGTACGAGAACTCTGATGCTGAGAGCTGCTCAAAGCTCGAGGGCAAAATCTGACAATGTGCCTCGGGTCACCACAAGCATGGCAAGACCTCGACTGCTGCGGCTGAGCACTCCTCAACCTTGGGTAAGCCCTCCTGAGATGACCATACTCGCCACGCTCATAACATCCACGCGACTGTTGAAGCTGCGGAAACTGAGGCTGACCCTGTCGACCTGAATGACCACCTGAAGTACCATGAGTGACCTGGAGAGCTGATTGAAATGGCCTAGGAGGATGGCCCCTACCATAAGAACCTCTACCTCCAGATGAGGTACCACTAAATCTGCCTGCATTACGGGGCCTCTTACCCGACCCATGACTACCTCCCTGTGGTAGAACCCTCTCAACTCTACGGCCCATATTGGCCGCCCCCTGAAATGTGACCTCACTCCCGGCCTGAGCCACTATACCCGGCTGTCCTGCCACCGCTAGCTGAACCACTGGAACTTGAACTTGGGGAGCTACCTACTCCGGAGTACGTGTAGCAGGAGTCTGAACCCCTCCTCCAGCCTGAGAAGTGGCTGGTGCTACTGGAAGCAAACCCGCTCGAATGACACTCTCCATGAAGCCTACCAATCGGACTAGAGTGTCTTGAAGAACTAGGGTGGCAGTGAACCCCTCTGGGACCTGAGCTGGGCCTACCGGGACTGCTGGGGCTGGAACCTCTTCCTCAAACTCAACCTGAGGCTCCGCCTATGGGGCTGCTGCTTGGTGCTCGGACTGCTGAGTGGTAGATGAAGAAGTGCATGTTCTCTCTATCTACGAAATAGCAGAACAGAAATTCAATCGGTGTTTGAGAAACAGAACCGCACGACAAAAAAGAACAAATGTGAAGTTTCCTAACTCTATAGCCTCTGGGGGATAAATACGGACGTCTCAGTACCGATCCCTCAGACTCTACCAAGTTTGTCCGTGAGTTGTGAGACCTATGTAACCTAGTGCTCTGATATCAACTTGTCACTACCCGGATTTCCCATCCCCGGGAGTCGTGATGGCGCCTACCAATAGGAGCTAGGCAAGCCAACTCAATTACTTTCCATTGAACACATATCCCTTTTTAATAATTACAACATTTAAGTAAAAGCAATGAAGAACATAATTATAAGCGGAAGTCTTAAATCTTTAAATAACTGAAATAAATGCAAAAATCTCCAACAAGAACCTCTACCCAAGAACTAGAGTCACAAACTCACGAACTACTAAGATTTTTCTAAATACAATGCTTTGAAAGAAAATGTAAGATGTCTATCTCGAATACAAGAGATAACGACTGAAGAAAAGGATAAATGAGACTCCGGGCCTGCGGACGTCTGCAAGGCTACCTCGGTGTCTCTGGACAGAAAGCTCACTCCAGGCTTCAACTGCTACTCAAATGCCGCTCCAACACCTAGATCTATGCAAAAAGATGCACAGAGTGTAGCATCAGCACAACCGACCCCATGTGCTGGTAAGTGTCTAGCCTAACCCCAACGAAGTAGTGACGAGGCTAGGACCAGACTCCAAATAAACCTGTGTTGATATATATATATATATATACAATACGACAGAGAAATAGCAGAACTAAACAATTAAAGCTGGAAGGGGGAAATATGCTTCGGGGGTAACAGTTAAAACAACATATCAAGAATAACACGCAAACTACAACTTAACATCTAATACGGATAAAGGAAAATAAAGGCGACATTCACTTTTCAATACTCATCTTGTGGCAGACGTGCAACCCAATCCCATTTATCATATCTCGTGGTAGGCGTACCACCCACTCCCACTTCCATGTATAGATATATGCGACGGAATAGAAGTATAGGAAATAACTAGTCAAATAGGGAGGGGAACATGATGTGGGGAGACTAACAGTTCATAAATAAAACACCAAATAAGGAAAGAAAACAACACAACTAGAATATCAACAAGAGTAGGAAAATCAACAGTTGCACGGCATCACCCTTCGTGCTTTTACTCTCGTTTTCACCAAAACAATCATATAAAGTACACGGAATGATCCTTCATACATTAATATTCGTATCATAGCACGGAATGTTCCTTCATGCATTAGTAATCATATCATGGCACGGAATGTTTCTTCGTGCTTTAGATTCATAACATGGCACGGAATGTTCCTTCGCGCATTAGTAATCATATCATGGCACGGAATGTTCCTTCGTGCATTAGTAATCATATATGGCACGGAATGTTCCTTCGTGCATCAGTATATTTTCATCACAATCGTGCACGGCATCACCTTTCGTGTTTTATCACTCTTCCTCACCCAGACAACAATCACAAACAATGGGGCGTGGGAAAGACAAACAATAATAGAAACCATGGCAAGGGAAAACACAGTAAACAATTAAATCCCGGCAAGGGAACAACAACAATAACTTTCACATCCCGGCAAGAGAGATAATCAATATACGAAAATAACCCGGCAAGGTTACAATTCAATGATCTTTCCTCATTTCATAGAATAACCTGAGCAATTGCTCCAACAAGTACAATAATTCATAAACTTCTCAATTCATCGTATAACATGAGCCAATGCTCTTTCACATTCAAATTCATAATCCTTTCCACAAATATTGCACAACAAGTACAATTCACCTCTAAGCAAGAATATACATCATGACTCAAATATTCACAATTCATGGACTCACGGTCATGCTAGACACCAACATATAGATACTCGTCACCATGCCTATACGTCGTACTCCACATAAAGCAAGTAGCAAATAGGACTCAGCTCCTAATCCCTCAAGCTAGAGTTAGACCGAACACTTACCTCAACTTCCACGGCCAAATCAATCTGCAATAATCGCTTTCCCTCGCAAATTTGGCTCCAACTCAATTAAATCTATGCAATAACGACTTTATAATATCAATAATAGTTAAACAAATCAAACCCAATGCCTAAATATAGATTTCAAAGCTTTCTTCCCAAAATTCCTAAAAATTCGAACCCGGGCCCGCTTGGTCAAAACACGAGGTTCCAACTAATTTCATATCACCCATTCCCCCACGAGCCCGAATATACAATTCATTTTCAAATTCGACCCCAAAACGAGGTCTAAATCAAGAAAATATAAAAAGCCCTAATTCATCCCACTTCCCCCAATTTCTACCTTAAACTATATGTAACATTTACTAAGTTCAAAATCACCCTGAACCCCTCCGAAAACACTCCCGAGCCCTCGGGGCTCCTAACCAATCACACACACTAACTCAACCACGTCCTACAAATCTAACCGTGCGGATCAAATCGCCAAAATAACATCAAAAACGAGGAATCAAACCTCAAAATCATTACTTTTTCATCAAACTTCATAACTTTCAAACTTAGAGTTTTAGGTCCGAAACACGTCAAAGGACGTCCGATTTCGACCAAAGTTCACAAAAACGTCTTAAAACCCATATAAGACCTGTATCGGGCGCCGGAACCAAAATACGGGCCCGATACCAACACGTTCTAGTCCATTTTCATTTCAAATTTCCATATTAATTTCAGAAAAAAAAAATTCTTTTAAAAATTCATTTCTCGGGCTCGGGACCTCGTATTTCGATTCCGGGCATACGCCCGAGTCCCATATTTTCTATGGACCCTCCGGGACCGTCAAATCACGGGTCCGGGTTTGTTTACCCAAAGTGTTGACCAAAGTCAACTTTACTCATTTGAATACCAAATGTTAGCATTTTTCACAGAATTTCACATATAAGCTTTCAAGCTACGCGCCCGGACTGTGCACGCAAATGCAGGCAACTAAGAATGAGGTTTTCAAGGCCTCGGAAACACGGAAAGAGAGAGAAAACAGGTGATGATCCTTTGGGTCATCACATATTATATCGAATATAGCTTATATATAATATATATACTAACGCTATATTATGCACTAAGTATAAGTCTATTAGCTAATATTATATCGAATGTAGCTTTTATATATATATATATATATATATATATATATATATATATATATACTATGCACTAAGTATAAGTGTATTAGCTAAAGTTATATCGAATGTAGCTTATATATATAATATATAAATACTTACGCTATACTATGCACTAATTATAAGTGTATTAGGTAATATTATATTGAATGTAGCTTATATATATATATATATATATATATATATATATATATATATATATATATATATATACACTTACGCTATACTATACACTAAGTATAAGTGTATTAGCTAATATTATATCGAATATATATATGTATATATAGGGTCGTGGTGGCGCCGAACACTGCGGTCGGGCAAGCCAACCAAATTACTTAATTAAATCTCGTTTTAACACTTTTGAAATACATGATTTTTCCTTCAGGATTTAGAAATTTTAAAGAATATAGTTTCGAATCAATTTAAAAGTTAAGCAATTAATACAATATTTCAAACCATCCAAGAACCCGGAGTCACAAGTGTCACGACCCAGATTTTCCACCATCGGGAGTCGTGATGGCGCCTGCTATCGGAGCTAGGCAAGCCAACATTTATCACACATTCCGTCCTCATTCAAACAATAATAATAATGGAACCAATAATAATAAGAGGAAGACTGTTTAAACACTTAAATAACTGAAAACGGAAATACATAGTTCCAAAACAAACTTCTACCCAGTATCTGGTGTCACTACTCACGGACAACTATGAAATACTAAAACAAGAGTCTGGAAGAAATACATATGATGTCTGTCTCGATACAATGAAAACAAACAGTACTAAAAAAGGGACTTCGGCCTGTGAACGCCAGCTAGGCTACCTCAATAGTCCCTGGACTGAAGATAGCTCCCAGAACTCCTACTGGTGTGGTCCGTAAGCTACTCCCTGATCTGTGCACAAAAATGCACAGAGTGTAGCATCAACACAACCGACCCCATGTGCTGGTAAGTGCCTGGCCTAACCCCGGCGAAGTAGTAACGAGGCTAGACAGGACATACCACAAATAAACCTGTACAAATATATGTGCAATAACAGGAAAAATACACTCGATTTAACAGTTAAGAGGGAGGGGAGCATGCTATGGGGTAAGACAGTTAAATATACAGTTATCGGATACGGAGTAAAGTAGCACAACAACAACTGATAAGGAATAACACCGGATAACTCTACATACGGAGACAATACACTTAGTCCTTATTCCGTTGCGGCGTGCAACCCAATCCTCGCCATTTAACTCCGTTGCGGCGTGCAACCCGATCCTCAATAGTTATTACCGTTGCGGCGTGCAACCCGATCCTCAATGTTTAATACCGTTGCGGCGTGCAACCCGATCCTCAATACTTAATACCCAGAACTCACCCAACAACAATTCGCAACTCAAGTGCGAGGGGAGTAACAACAAATCAAAGAGTCCCGACAAGGGAATACCACTAACAGCTCAAATATCTCGGCAAGGGAGAGAACAATAATAACAGCCTACACGTCCCGGCCAGGGAATAATTTCAACACCTTCTCTTTTAACTCACTTTTTTCTCAATTAACACATTATATGAAATTTATCAACTAAACAAGACCGTCATGTCACATCATTTGAGTTCAAGCAATTAAGACTCACGGTCATGCTAGACTCCGGTGCATAGATAACCGTCACCATGCCTATACACCGTACTCCACATTTAGCACGTAGCAAATAATATCCTAATCCTATTCCCTCAAGACAAAGTTAGAACAAACACTTACCTCGGTCCGAAAATAGCAATCAACTCTCTGAAACCACCTTTCCTCTAGAATCCAACTCCGACACAATGATATCTAGGCACAATTTAGTTCAATAATATCAAATAGAGCTCAAAAACATAATCCCATAGCCTAGAGATGAATTTCCTAACATTCTACCAAAATTACCAAAATCCGACCCCGGGCCCACATGGTCCAAACTCGAGGCTCGGACCAAAATCCAATCACCCATAACCCCACGAGTTCAAATATGCAATTTGTTTCAAGATTCGACCCCAAATTGAGGTTGAATCACCCAAAATCCCAAAAGCCCTAGTTCTACCCAAATCCCCCATTTTCTACTTTGAATTCATGATTTAGGGCTAGGAAATTAATGATTAATGGAAGAAATTAAGAGGGAAAGAAGTTAAGAACACTTATTCAAGAGATTAAGGAGAAAGAGGAGCTTGAAAATCGTCTATGGGGTGTTTGAGGGATGAGTTCGTGTGGAAAAATGGTTAAATCCCGAAATGGGTTCTGTTTTTAAGCTTTGAAAATTCACTGGGCAAATGCCCTTCACGTTCGCGTGGTTGGGACGCGTTAGCGAAGGGCTGATGGTGCAAGGCATCGCGAATGCGAGGAGAGAGCCGCGAACGCGTAGGGGAAAGGGGGGGGGCTGGATCTGGGACAGGCTTATACGCGAACGCGAGTGGGTCTCGCGAACGCGCTGAAGGGGGACACCTGAGCTACGTGAACGCGGGACACTGTCCGCGAACGCGATGAGGAGAAAAAGCTGGTGCTACGCGAATGCGGCACCTGGACGCGAATGCGAAGGAGGAGTTTTCTGTGCAAAAATTGCAGAAATTTCTGATGTGTTTCTAAGTGCAAAACCACCCCGAACCACCTCCGAATCACTCCCGAGCCCTCGGGGCTCCCAACAAAACACACACACTAACTCAATAACATCCTACGAACTTGCTCGAGCGATCAAATCGCTAAAATAACATCAAAATCAAAGAATCAAGCCTCAAATTCATCATTTTCATTTCAAAGTTCATAAACCTCTAACTTTAGATATTTAGGTCCGAAACACGTCAAACGACGTCCGATTTCGACGAAATTTCACAGAAAGCGCTTAACGCATATTTAAGACCTGTACCGGGCGTCGAAACCAAAATAAGAGCCCGATACCTATATTTTCTAACTCATTTTCTTTTCAAAATTCCATATCTTTTTCAGATAAACAATTTCTTTCAAAAATTCATTTCTCGGGCTTGGGACCTCGGATTTCGATTCCGGGAATACGCCCGAGTCCCATATTTTTCTACGGACCCTCCGGGACCGTCACATCATGGGGCTGGGTCCGTTTACCCAAAATGTTGACCAAAGTCAACTTTAACAATATTAATATCAAAATTCTTCAAATTTAACACATAGTTCACATATTTCAACACAAAAAACTTCCCGGCTTCGCGCCCGGAGTATGCACGCAAATTGAGGCAACTAAATGCAAGGTTTTTTCAAGGCCTCGGAAGTATGGAACAAGGAAGAATTACGGTGATGACCCTTTGGGTCGTCACATTCTCCACCTCTAAAATAACCGTTCGTCCTCGAACGGAACAAAGAAAGAAGTACCTGAGTCGGGAAATAAATGAGGATAATGGCTCCGCATATCAGACTCATACTCTCAGGTCAATGCCTCAGGAGGCTGACCTCTCCACTGAACACGCACAGAAGGGAAACTCTTCGACCTCAACTGTCAAACCTGCCGGTCTAGAATAGCTACCGGCTCCTCCTCATATGACAGATCCTTGTCCAATTGGACAGTGCTGAAATCTAACACGTGCGATAGATCGCCGTGATACTTCCGGAGCATAGATACATGTAACACTGGATGCATAGCTGACAAGCTAGGTGGCAAGGCAAGTCTATAAGCCACCTCCCCCACGCGATCAAGAATCTCAAATGGACCGATGAACCTAGGGCTAAGCTTGCCCTTCTTCACAAACCTCATCACGCCCTTCATAGGCATTACACGGAGCAATACTCGATCACTAACCACGAAAGGAACATCTCTGACTTGCGGTCTGCATATCTCTTCTTCCTGAACTGAGCTGTACGAAGTCTATCCTGAATAATTCGGACCTTGTCCAAGGCCTCCTGAACCAAATCCGTACCCAATAACCGAGCCTCTCCTGGCTGAAACCATCCAACTGGAGACCGACACCGCCTACCATACAACGCCTCATACGGAGCCATCTTAATGCTGGACTGGTAGCTATTGTTGTAGGCAAACTCTGCTAGCGGCAAAAACTGGTCCCACGAGCCTCCAAAATCAATAAGACGGGCTCGGAGCATATCCTCAAGAATCTGAATAGTCCTCTCGGACTGGTCGTCCTTCTGGGGATGAAATGTTGTACTCAACTGAACCTGGGTGCCCAACTCCCCCTGAACCGCTCTCCAAAAATGCGAGGTAAACTGCGGACCCCGGTCAGAAATGATAGATATGGGCACCCTATGAAGGCGAACGATCTCCCTGATATAAATCTCAGCTAATCTCTCGGATGAATAGGTGGTGGCAACCGGAATGAAATACGCTGACTTGGTCAGCCTGTCAACAATAACCCAAACTGCATCAAACTTCTTCCAAGTCATCGGAAGGCCAGTAACAAAATCCATGGTAATCCTCTCTCACTTCCACTCGGGAAGCTCAATCCTCCAAAATAAACCACCGGGTCTCTGATGCTCATACTTAACCTGCTGACAGTTCAAACATCGAGCAACATATGCTACTATATCCTTCTTCATCCTACGCCACCAATAGTGCTGCTTCAGATCCTGATACATCTTCGCGGCGCCCGAGTGAATAGAATACCGAGAACTGTGGGCCTCCGCTAAGATCAACTCTCGAATACCATCGACATTGGGCACACAAACTCACCCCTGCAATCTCAATACACCATCATCTCCCAAAGTCACTTTCTTGGCACCTCCACGCTGCATCGTGTCTCTCAGGACACATAAATGGGGATCCTCAAATTGTCGCTCACGAATACGCTCCATCAATGAAGGTCGAGCAACCGTGCAAGCTAACACCCTGCAAGGCTCAGAAATATCCAACCTCACAAGACGATTGGCCAAGGCCTGAACATCCAAAGCAAGCGATCTCTGTCTGACTGGAATATAAGAATGACTACCCATGTTGGCAGACTTCCTACTCAATGCATCGGCCACCATATTGGTCTTTCCTGGGTGATATAAGATGGTAACAACATAATCCTTCAGTAACTCTAACCACCTCCTCCGCCTCAAATTTAACTCTTTCTGCTTGAACAGATACTGAAGACTCTTGTGATCAGTGTAAACCTCACACGTCACACCATATAAGTAATGCCTCCAAATCTTCAAGGCATGAACAATGGCTGCCAACTCAAGATCATGAACCGGATAGTTCTTCTCGTGGATCTTCAACTGCCTCGAAGCATAGGCAATGACTTTGCCATCCTGCATCAATACTGCACCAAGCCCAATACGGGAAGCATCACAATAGACCGTATATGGCCCCGAACCTGTGGGCAAAACCAAAACCGGTGCCGTAGTCAGAGCCATCTTGAGCTTCTGAAAGCTCGCTTCACCTCGTCTGACCACCTGAACTGGGCACCCTTCTGGGTCAATCTGGTCATAGGGGCTGCAATGGATGAAAACCCCTCCACGAACCGTCGGTAGTATCCTGCTAAACCCAGGAAGCTCCGAATCTCTATAGCTGAAGCTGGTCGAGGCCAATTCTAAACTGCCTCTATCTTCTTCGGGTCTACCTGAATACTTGCTGCTGATACGACATGACCCAGTAATGCGACCGAACTCAACCAAAACTCGCATTTTAAAAACTTAGCATACAACTGACTATCCTTCAGAGTCTGAAGAACCGCTCTGAGGTGCTGCTCATGCTCCTCCTGACTGCGGGAGTATATAAGAATGTCGTCAATAAAAACTATCACGAACAAGTCCAAATAAGGTCTGAACACTCGGTTCATCAACTCCATGAACGCTGCTGGGGCATTGGTCAACCCAAACGACATGACCAAAAACTCATAGTGCCCATACCGAGTACGAAATGCTGTCTTAGGGACATCAGACGCCCTAATCCTCAGGTGATGGTAACCAGATCTCAAATCTATCTTTGAAAACACCTTCGCACCCTGAAGTTGGTCAAATAAATCGTCGATCCTCGGTAGTGGATACTTGTTCTTAATCGTCACCTTGTTCAATTGCCGGTAATCAATGCACATCCTCATCGAACCATCCTTTTTCTTCACAAATAACACTGGTGCGCCCCAAGGCGAAACACTTGGTCTAATGAAACCCTTCTCAAGCAAATCCTGAAGCTGATCCTTTAACTCTTTCAACTCTAGCGGCGCCATACGATACGTCGGAATGGAAATGGGCTGAGTGCCCGGCGCCAGATCAATACAGAAATCGAAATCTCTGTCGGGCGGCATGCCCGGCAGGTCTGAAGGAAAAACCTCAGGAACTCCCGAACAATAGGAACATAATCAATAGACGGGACCTCAGCGCTGGAGTCGCGAACATAAGCCAGATAAGCTAGACACCCCTTCTCGACCATGCGTCAAGCCCTGACATAAGAAATAACGCTGCGAGTGGTATGGCATGAGGTCCCTCTCTACTCTAGTCGGGGCAAATTCGGCAACGCCAAGGTCACGGTCTTGGCATGTCAATCCAAGATCACATGATACGGAGACAACCAATCCATCCCTAAAATGACGTCGAAATCCACCATATCCAAGAGCAACAAGTCAACACGGGTCTCATGACCCTTAAATACCACAACACAGGAACGATGAACCCGATCCGCCACTATAGAATCCCCTACTGGTGTAGATACATATACAGGAATACCCAAGGCCTCACTAGGCATAACCAAATAGGGTGCAAAATAGGACGACACATATGAATACGTATATCCAGGATCAAATAGCACAGAGGCATCCCTATCACAGACCAGAATAGTACCTGTAATCACAGCATCTGATGACTCAGCCTCTGGCCTAGCTGGCAAAGCATAACAACGGGGCTGGGCCCACCTCCCTGGATCACATCTCTAGAACGATCGGCTACTGGTTGACCCCTACCTCTGGAGGCCTTAGCTCCACCTCTATGACCTCTACCTCCACATCTATGTCCTCTACCCCTGCCTCTAGCTGGCTGGGCAGGCTGTGGGGCAACTGGTGCCTGTATCATAGGACGAGGATCCTGCTGCTGCGACCGAACACCTCTCAATCTTGAGCAATATTTCCTGATGTGACTAAGACCCCCACACTCATAACACCCGGCTGAATGTGGCAACTGAGAAAACTGAGACTGGCCCTGCCGACCTGAATGATCACCTTGGAAACTCTGAAGTGGCGGTGCACTGATGGGAGCTGGTGATGCACCGAAGGACTGCTGCTCCGAATAATACAGCCGAGAACCACTGCTGCCTGGACTACCATGAGAGGCCTGGAGAGCTGACTGAAAGGGCCTCGGAGGATGGCCTCTACCATAGGAATCCCTACCTTCAGAGGAGGTACCACTGAATCTACCAGAATGACGGGGCCTCTTATCAGACCTATGACCACCTCCCTCAGCAAGTGCCATCTCTATCCGGCGGGCAGCATCTGCCGCCTCCTGAAAGGAAATCTCACTACCGGCACTCACAGCCATATGAACACGGATCGGCTGTGCCAACCCATCAATAAACCTCTACACCCTCTCGATGTCGGTGGGGAGTATCACAGTAGCATGGCGCGCAAGGTCAGTGAACCGGGTCTTGTACTGGGTGACTGTTATAGTACCCTGCTGGAGACGCTCAAACTGCCTGCAGAGAGCATCCCGCAGAGTAACTGGGAGAAACTTCCCCAGAAATAACTCTGAGAACTGATCCCAGGTCAATGGTGGCGACCCTGCTGGCCTGGCTAAACAGAAATCTCTCCACCAAGTCTTGGCGGATCCTGCTAGGCGAAAAGTGGCGAAATCGACCCCATTGGTCTCCAATATACCCATGGTCCGAAAAACCTCATGACAGCTGAATATGAAGTTCTGAGCTTCCTCTGAAGGAGTACCACTATATGTGAGAGTAAAGAGCCTGGTGAAACGATCAAGCCTCCACAAAACATCTGCGGACATAGCCGCACCATCACTGGACTGAGCCGCAATAACTGGCTGGACTGCCACAGCTGGCTGAACTACAATAGCTGGCTGAACTGCTGGGACCTGGGCCTGGGGAGCCACCTGCTCCGGAGTACGAGTATCGGGGGTCTGAACCCCTCCCCCAGCCTGAGATGTGGCTGTAGCTACGGGAAGCAAACCCGCTCTAGAAATGCCCTCCATAAAGCCTACCAGAACAAAGCGTCCTGAAGCACTGGAGTAGCTATAAAACCCTCTGGGACCTGAGCTGGGCCCATTGAAGCTGCTGGAGCTGGAACCTCCTCATCGTAGTCAACATGAGGCTCCACCTCTGGGACTGCTGCTCGGAGCTGAGCTCTGCCCCGGCCTCGGCCTATGGCACGGCCTCGGCCTCGGCCTCTGCCCCTAATAGATGCTGCTGCTGGGGGCTCAGGCTGCTGCGCGGTATAAGAGGAAGCACGTGTTCTCGCCATCTACGAAAGAACAGAGTAGAAAGACAATCAGTACTTGAGAAACAGAATCGCACGACAAGAATGAACAAAGTGATGTTTTTCCTAACTCTGTAGCCCCTTGGGATAAATACAGACGTCTCTGTACCGATCCCTCAGACTCTACCGAGTTTGTCCATGAGTGGTGAGACATAAGTAACCTAGTGCTCTGATACTAACTTGTCACGACCCGGATTTCCCACCATCGGGAGTCGAGATGGCGCCTACTATCGGAGCTAGGCAAGCCAACATTTATAACACATTCCTTCCCTCATTCAAACAATAATAATAACGGAACCAATAATAATAAGTGGAAGACTGTTTAAACACTTAAATAACTGAAAACAGAAATACATAGTTCCAAAACACCCTTCTACCCAGTATCTGGTGCACTACTCACGGAAAACTATGAAATACTAAAACAAGAGTCTAAAAGAAATGCATATGATGTATGTCTCGATACAATGAAAACAAACAGTACTAAAGAAGGGACTTCGCCCTGCGAACGCCAGCTAGGCTACCTCGATAGTCCCTGGACTGAAGATAGCTCCCAGAACTCCTATTGCTGCGGTCCGTAAGCTGCTCCCTGATCTGTGCACAAAAATGCACAGAGTGTAGCATCAGCACAACCGACCCCATGTGCTGGTAAGTTCCTGGCCTAACACCGGCGAAGTAGTGACGAGGCTAGACAGGACCTACCATAAAAAAACCTGTACAGATATATGTGCAATAACAGGAAAAATACACTCGATTTAACAGTTAAGAGGGAGGGGAGCATGCTATGGGGTAAGACAGTTAAATAAACAGTTATCGGATAAGGAGTAAAGCAGCACAACAACAACTAATAAGGAATAACACCGGATAACTCTACATACGGAGACAGTACACTTAGTCCTTATTCTGTTGCGGCGTGCAACCCGATCCTCAATAGTTATTACCGTTGCGGCGTGCAACCCGATCCTCAATGTTTAATACCGTTGCGACGTGCAACCCGATCCTCAATACTTAATACCCAGAACTCACCCAACAACAATTTGCAACTCAAGTGCGAGGGGAGTAACAACAAAACAAAGAGTCCCGACAAGGGAATACCACTAACAGCTCAAATATCCCGCCAAGGGAGAGTACAATAATAACAGCCTACACGTCCCGGCAAGGGAATAATTTCAACACCTTCTCTTTTAACTCATTTTTTTCTCAATTAACACATTATATGAAATTTATCAACTAAACAAGACCGTAATGTCACATCATTTTGAGTTAAAGCAATTAAGACTCACGGTCATGCTAGACTCCGGTGCATAGATAACCGTCACCATGCCTATACACCATACTCCACATTTAGCACGTAGCAAATAATATCCTAATCCTATTCCCTCAAGCCAAAGTTAGAACAAACACTTACCTCGGTCCGAAAATAGCAATCAACTCTCTAAAACCGCCTTTCCTCTAGAATCCAACTCCGACACAATGATATCTAGGCACAATTTAGTTCAATAATATCAAATAGAGCTCAAGAACACAATCCCATAGCCTAGAGATGAATTTCCTAATATTCTACCAAAATTACCAAAATCCGACCCCTGGCCCACATGGTCCAAACTCGAGGCCCGGACCAAAATCCAATCACCCATAACCCCACGAGTTCAAATATGCAATTTGTTTCAAGATTCGACCCCAAATTGAGGTTGAATCACCCAAAATCCCAAAAGCCCTAGTTCTACCCAAATCCCCCATTTTCTACTTTGAATTCATGATTTCGCGTGGTTGGGATGCGTTCGCGAAGGGCTGATGGTGCAAGGCAACGCGAACGCGAGGAGAAAGCCGCGAACGCGTAGGGGAAAGGGGGCTGGATCTGGGACAGGCTTATACGCGAACGCTAGTGGGTCTCGCGAACGCGCTGAAGGGGGACACCTGAGCTACGCGAACGCGGAACACTGTCCGCGAGCGCGATGAGGAGAGAAAGCAAGTACTACCCGAACGCAGCGCGTGGACGCGAACGCGAAGGAGGAGTTTTCTGTGCAAAAATTGCAGAAATTTCTGATGTGTTTCTAAGTGCAAAACCACCCCGAACCACCTCTGAATCACTCCCGAGCCCTCGGGGCTCCCAACCAAACACACACACTAACTCAATAACATCCTACGAACTTGCTCGAGCGACCAAATCGCTAAAATAACATCAAAATCAAAGAATCAAGCCTCAAATTCATCATATTCATTTCAATGTTCATAAACCTCTAACTTTAGATATTTAGGTCCGAAAAACGTCAAACGACGTCCGATTTCGACCAAATTTCACAGAAAGCACTTAACGCATATTTAAGACCTGTACCGGGTGTCGAAACCAAAATACGAGCCCGATACCTATATTTTCTAACTCATTTTCTTTTCAAAATTCCATATCTTTTTCAGATAAACAATTTCTTTCAAAAATTCATTTCTCGGGCTTGGGACCTCGGATTTCGATTCCAGGAATACGCCCGAGTCCCATATTTTTCTACTGACCCTCCGGGACCGTCACATCACGGGTTTGGGTCCGTTTACCCAAAATGTTGACCGAAGTCAACTTTAACAATATTAATATCAAAATTCTTCAAATTTAACACATAGTTCTCATATTTCAACACAAAAAACTTCCCGGCTTCGCACCCGGACTGCGCACGCAAATCGAGGCAACTAAACGTGAGGTTTTTCAAGGCCTCGGAAGCACGGAACAAGGAAGAATTACGGTGATGACCCTTTGGGTCGTCACAACAAGTGCGAGAGCATCTACTGATAAGAGAAATAAAAACACAACCTCCGTCCGGAATACAGTGGATGGAAAGTAAATACAGTTTACTGGAAAGGGACTACCCTAGCTGCGGCCGTCTCGAATGATGCACCTCACCTAGTCCCAGAATCATCCGCGCTGCTATACCTAGAAGACCACTGGAGTCACATAAACCCTATGCAACAAAATGCACAGCAAGTGTAGTATGAGTACAAAAACAACGTGTACCCAATGAGTATCTCGCCTAATCCCGAAGGGGTAGAGACGAGATGGTCAACTTGGACACTCTCTAATAGTCCAATAATTATTCATCCATATATATATATATATATATATATATATATATATATATATATATATATATATATATATATATATATATATATATATATATATATATTAAACTGTGGTTTTATCTTATAAACATGATTCTAATCCAGATAGAGGAAACAAGTAAACATATAATTCTTTCATGGAAAACTTCCTTAGATTTCTTGTTATTATTAACAATATAATCTCGAGCCATAGTGAGGTATAAAAAAACTCAAATAAGTGCAGGCAGCAATACAAGCATGCGCAAATCATAATGAGGTCGACGGCCCGCTCCAACAGAAATAAATGTGCACTAGCTGAGGGTCGACGACGCGCCTATAGATGCATCTACTAATCTGCCGAGGCGTTAGGCCCGTTACAAAATAAACACACGCAGACAGACAATCAGTGAAACAGTCAACGTGGAACAAATATCCAAGAAAGGTCAATTCTTTTTAATAATTTGAGAAAACGAAGCTTAAGTCTTTTTTAGAAATCCATTTATTAGTTTAATATGATTTAAGAAATTCAAGTCATCATGGGTTCGCAACTAATCCAAGTATAACATGTTTTTGGGTCCTACACTACCCGGACAATAGTATAATAGTAGCTACGCACGGACTCTCGTCACCCCGTGCGTACGTAGCCCCCACAAATAGGAGCACATAACCAATTTGACTTACCTATGGGGTAAGATCCCCCTCACAAGATTAGAAAGGAGACTCACCTCGCTCCGAAGACCCACAACCGGCATTCTACATTCTTCCGAAGGCTTTCACCAACGAACATGTGACGACCCAAAGGGGTCATCACCGTAATTCTCCCTTTCTCCGTGCTTCCGAGGCCTTGAAAACCATGCTTTTAGTTGCCTCGATTTGCGTGCGCAGTTCGGGCGCGAAGCCGGAAAATTTTTATGTTAAAATATGTGAAATCTGTGGAAAATTTGAAGAATTTTGATATTAATATTGATATAGTTCACTTTGGTCAACATTTTGGGTAAACGGACCCGGACCCGTGATGTGGCGGTCCCGAGAGGTCCGTAGAAAAATATGGACTTGGGCATATTCCCGGAATCGAAATTCGGGATCCCAAGCCCGAGTACGGAATTTTTGAAAGAAATTGTTTATCTGAGAATGATATGAAAAATTGAAATGAAAATGAGTTAGAAAATATAGGTATCGGGCTCGTATTTTGGTTCCGACGCACGGTACAGGTCTTAAATGAGCGTTAAGCGTTTTCTGTGAAATTTGGTCGAAATCGGACGTCATTTGACGTGTTTCGGACCTAAATATCTAAAGTTAAGGTTTATGAACTTTGCAATGGGAAACGATGATTTTGGGGTTTAATTCATTGAATTTGATGTTATTTTGGCGATTTGATCGCTCGACTAAGTTCGTAGGGTGTATTTGAGTTAGTTCGTGTGTTTGGCTGGGAGCCCCGAGGGCTCGGGTGAGTTACGGATGGGTATCGGGGTGGTTTTGAGACTTGGAAAACTGCAGAAACCTGCAGCAGGCTTCCCTTCAATGTGTTCGCGGCATAAGCTCGCGTTCGCGTAGCCTTAGTCCGCTTCTCTTCGCGTTCGCGTAAAGACAAACGCGAACGCATAGGCCAACTGCCCTGGCCCTGGAAATTTCCCTCCGCGTTCGCGATAGCCCTTCGCGTTCGCATAGTTTAGCTGGCCATTCTCCTTCGCGAACGCGACTTGGTCCCGCGTTCGCATAGTGTATTTTCCCTTCAGTGATTTTAAATAAAAACAGAACTTTGAACACGGGATTTTCACACTTTTCTCACACGGACCCTTCTTCTTCACCCTCCATTGACGAGTTCCAACCTTCCCTTCCTCCATAACTCTTTGGGTAAGTATTCTTAACTTCATTTCCTCATTATTTCTTCATCTAAATAGTAAATTCCTAGCCCTAAATCATAAAATCAAGGTAGAAAATGGGGGATTTGGGTAGAACTAGGGCTTTTGGTATTTTGGGTGATTCAACCTCAATTTGGGGTCGAATCTTAAAACAAATTGTATATTTGAACTCGTGGGGTCATGGGTGATTGGGTTTTGGTCCGAGCCTCGAGTTTGGACCATGTGGGCCCGGGGTCGGATTTTTGTATTTTTGGATAAATGGTGGGAATTTCATTTCTAAGCTATGGGATTATGTTTTTGAGCCCTTATTGATATTATTGAACTAAATTGTGCCTAGATATCATTGTTTCAGAGTTGGATTCTAGAGGAAAGGCGGTGTTAGAGGCTTGATTGCTATTTTCGGATCGAGGTAAGTGTTTGATTCTAACTTTGGCTTGAGGGAATAGGATTAGAGTGTTTGATTGCCACTTGCTAAATCATCGAGTATGGTGTATTGGCATGGTGACGAGTATCTATACACCGGTGTCTAGCATGACTGTGAGTCGTAAATGCTTTTAATTCGAAGGATATGGCACAACTGTCTTGTTAAATTGATAATTCCCATGTAATGTGTTGGATAAGAACGAAATGAACTAAAAGAGAATGTGATGCAATGATTCCCTTGCCGGGACGAGTAAACTGTTACTATTGAATTCTCCCTTGCCGGGACGAGTAGCCTGTTACTATTGAATTCTCCCTTGCCGGGATATTTGGGCTGTTAGTTGTACCCTTGCTGGGTTAACTGTTATGTTGTTGATTTTCCCCTAATGGGACCTCCTTTGGAGAGAGTACTTGTGCTATTCATTATAATATGGGATCGTGTGGCACGCCGACCACTTATGAATTATAATATGGGATCGTGTGGCACGCTGACCACTTATGAATGATAAAATGGGATCGTGTGGCACGCCGTCCACCAATGAAATATGAATTGGGATCGTGTGGCACACCGACCACTTATGCACTGATAAATGGGATCGTGTGGCGCACTGTCCACTTAGACATATATATATATATATATATATATATATATATATATATATATATATATATATATATATACGAGTTATAGTATTGAGATGGTTACGTTATTGTATCTGATGATTTGTTCTTTACTGTATCTCCCCGAGCATGTCCCTTCCCCCCTTTGTTGTTGGTATTTCCTTGTTGTTATTTCCGTTGTTTTGTACATATGTATATATATCTGCACAGGTTAATTTTGGTAGGTCCTGTCTAGCCTCGTCACTACTTCGCTGGGGTTAGGCCAGGCACTTACCAGCACATGGGGTCGGTTGTGCTGATGCTACACTCTGTGCATTTTTGTGCACAGATCAGGAGGCAGCTTACGGACCGCAGCGGTAGGATTTTCTGGGAGCTATCTTCAGTTCAGGGACTCTCGAGGTAGCCTAGCCGGCATTCGCAGGCCGAAGTCCCTTTCCTTAATTTTGTTTGTTCATCTTGTATCAGGCAAACACTATGTATTTCTTTCCAAACTTTGTTTGTAGTATTCTGTAGTAGTCCGTGAGTAGTGGCATCAGATACTGGGTAGAGGTGAATTTTGAAACTTCCGCATTTTTTTTCTGTTTGCAGTTAATTAAGTATTTATAAGTCTTCCGCATTTGATTATCATTTCAGTTTATTATAATTGTTTAAAAGAAAGTATTAGAAATGTTGTATGGTTTGGCTTGCCTAGCTCCGACAGTAGGCGCCATCACGACTCTCGATGGTGTGAAATCCGGGTCGTGACAGCACAATGCCCCAAAACTAGCCAATGATCGTACAAATCCATTAGTATATGCTCGATTATACTTTACAACCCAATTTATAACAATTTCTAACCCCGAACGAAAAGCTGACAAAAATGCCCTCGGGCCCACGTGCCCGGAATCCGAAATTTCTCGAAGATAAAGTTTACTCATGACCTTAGGAACTCAAATATATGATTTTCTCTTAATTCCTTATCCAAAACCGTGATCAAATTCAAAGAACACAATATTTCTAGGTCTTCCTCTAACCCTCAATTTTCTACACATTTTCACACTAAAATCCATACAAAATTGATGTATTTAACTCATAATAGGTAGGATTAGCTTACCTTAGCATAGCAGACAAGAATACCTCTTTGAAGCTCTCCAACAATCGCCACAAGCCATGAAAAATGGGAGAAATGAGCTCCCAATCACGATTTAAAACAAACCTACTGCCCAGCATTTTTCGCTTCTGTGGCACCCTGTCCGCTTCCGCGGTCCCGCTTCTGCGGACTGCTTGCCGCTTCTGCGGCTCCCATCCACTCCAGGCCTTCTTCTTCTGCGGTCAGCCCTACCGCTTCTGCGGTTCCGCATCAGCGAATCAAAGGCCGCTTCTGCGGTCCTGGCTGCTCTCGCCCTCGTCCGCTTCTGCGGCTTCTTCCTCACTTCTGCGGGGCTGCTTCTGCGGTCCCATTTTGGCAGAAGCGGAAATACCAGATACCAGCAAACTCGTTTTTTTTTAAAATCCAATTTTTGATCTGTTAGCCACCCAGAATCCACCCGAGGCCCCCAGGACCCCAACCAATCATACCAACCAGTCCCAAAACACATTACGGACTTGCTCGAGGCCTCAAATCATATCAAACAATGCCAAAACCACGAATCGACCTCCAATCCAAGTCTGATGAACCTTGAGATTTCCAACTTCTACTTCCAATGCCGAAATCTATCAAATCACATCCGATTGACTTCAAATTTTGCACACACGTCATATTTGACATTACGGACCTACTCCAACTTCCGGAATCGGATTCCGGCCGCGATATCAAAAAGTCCACTTCCGGTCAAACTTCTCAAAACCTTCAAATTTCTATCTTTAGCCAAATGGATTCAAAATGACCTGCGGACCTCCGAATTCACTTCCGATCGCGCTCCCAACTCCAGAATTACCATACGAAGCTACTCCCAGTCTTGGAATCCCAAACGGACATCGATAACGCTGAAATGCACTTCAAGCCAAACTTAAGAAATTCCTTCCAAAATGCTAACTTCCACAATAGGCGCCAAAATGCTCCCGGGTCATCCAAAACCTGATCCGGGCATACGCCCAAGTCCGAAATCATCATACGGACATGGTGGAACCTTCAGATCCCGATTCCGAGGTCATTTAATCAAAATTCCAATCCTAGTTCATTTCTTCAACTTTAAGCTTTCAAAATGAGAATTCTCCTTCCAAATCCATTCTGAACTTACCAAAATTCAATTCCGACCACGCGTACAAGTCAATATACCTGAAATGAAGCTGCTCATGCCCTCAGACTGCTGAATGACGTGTCGGTCGAGTCGGTACATTCTCCCCCACTTAAACATACGTTCGTCCTCAAACGTGCTGAGAACTACACTGAAGTAGTCTGGAATCGAAGTTTAACACCTCATGCACCTTCCCGTGCTACCACAACTCGGTTGAGCACATTAGCTCGATATTTTTGTAGATACACTCTTTTATTCAAGCAAATAAGCCTTAAAGCCCAATTCCAACATCCGAAATTTCCTGCCAAGCCTGTTTCCAACATACCATCACCATAGCAATCACTACGCGTTGTATCCAAACATGACTACATAACTTTGCTGAATTCACAACTCGCATCACTTTACTCCTGGGACCATAATAACATTCTCTAATCGAATAAATCAAAATTCCACGAATCCGATGCTCCCATTGCACCTCATGACCTACATAGGTCTTGATCTAACCTTTACGGTACCACCACGATGGAAAAGATGTGCCGAAATTCATAACTAACTGTTGAATCAACAACCTATTTGGTCTATACTCCTGACAAGCACCATTGCCCCATCAAGAACCATCTAATGGCCTTAGCTCCTTAATATACTTCATAAAATCAAATTGCATTGATCCTAGATCCAATAACCTCGTCTCACCCAGTACGAACTGCTCAGGCAATAAGCCACTTCGGACATAAATCAAAGGTCTCATATGACGCTACCATGTGCCAATAGGCTACCACCCAGGACGGGATACAGAAGGAAGTCTACCTTAAAAAGGAGACCTAATTACCCCGCTCGCGAATCATATATGCGACGCGGGCTTACAGCTAGAACTAGAATTCTGGGAAAAATAGGAGACAGAACACATAGAAGAGAATATGGGGGACTGTACTGAACATCACACTTTTACGGCACGCAACCCGGTCCGAATAACATAGCACTCAATAAAGGAGATGCACATCGAGCTAGATTGCTCATTACAACAAAATACTGAATATCAGTCATAGACACGATAAGGTGTATAATACCATCTCTGAGGACACATATAGCGCTATAGACTACAAAACCCAAGCACAACTGAGGTGCGATACATGATCTAAATCTCAAGAGCCATTCTGCTCATATGACATCACCGCCGAGCGGAACCTCAACACATAAGAAATTACCAAGCCGTCTCACAACTCATACGGCGCCATATATCGATACATGAATCAATTGATGATAGAATATGCCCCAATTACTCTCTCATAGCAGCGCATTGCTAAAATGAACTCTATCGGCCTGACATAAGGCCCACTTTCACATTTAAATCCATCCACCGACCTCAAATCTATCTTGATCGTGCCCAACTAGGCCAATGACCATTCAAAGGTCCATGTTAACTTCCCTCTTCTCATAACACACAAGAACATCCCTCGCAACTGGAGAAAACCTCCACAGTCCATAACCCAATAAACAGAGTGCCCTCCAGGCATAAATTCTCAGATTAAGGACATTACCACAATCCTCATACTTCGTTTAATCTTTGATCAATCAAGTGACTACATGTCACACTTATACAATCTTTCGGTGGGACACGATCCCACAACCTTCCGAAATGAATAACGGGTCTGCACATCCAAACCACCGGCTGCACTAACGCTAAAAAGTGATCAAGAATCCTTAACCAGGATGCAAAGCCTTTTTCACAACACACCGTTGTCAGGTGATATTGACGACAATACCAACTTACTCAAAACACTGAAACTCCTTTCCTGCTCACCCGAGCTCGTGACATCATAGTCATTACCAAACTGCAACCTTGATCCTTACTTAAATTTCCATACCACTTACTGCACCCAACGTGTCGATATACGATAGACACGATTACCATCACAACTCTGGAACCACTGATAGACTAACACTTCATCATATAAAACGTTTCATTTAACTCACTTCAGGAGAACTATAGCAACATACAGGCGAATTCTCATAACCGTCGAATATGCCAATCTCTAAGTAGTGGTCCAAGCCACCATAACCTCTCCAGGATACACCTACTCATAACAGGCCATAATAGAAGTATGCTTCTGAATAACATCAATCACTACAGCCGACAATCCTCACACTCACCGCTACAAATCACATGCATGACTTGACCACGCTGGATGAACTGATCACCACCACCAATATGCCAAGTTAATCAGGGCTAATCAATCTACTTCCTTCCAATTTCTCCTTCATTGCCTTAGAAATAATACTTCTCCATTCAACACATAACATGCTCTATCCACACTCACCTCGAGTGACCTTGAATCACGAGACCATGTTGTCTTAACTCCCACGAACCATTTTATACCTTCCTTGTGCGCACATTCGCACCCTCAACTGATATGACCCTTCTGCTAATCCTTATACGAATCCGAAGTCTCTTCTCATAAGCTGCTACAAAAGCTTGACTCTTAACCGTACCTATAGACTCAAAATTATTAGGCACCACACTTTACCTCTTGAATTCACTAGAACCGTTATTGAGAGCCACCTGCTCTGACTTGGTCCCGAATGCAACCAACTCCACCAAATTTTTTATAACAAATGAATACTCTCTCGATGAAGCACCCAGCGGGATCACTTCCTTTGAAGCCTGCACCTATACAAGGCATAGATCATGAATCCTCTCTCGCGTCTGAACATGAGCCAATAAGGCTAACCATAGCATGCATTCAATAATTCATTTGCTCAAATTACCACTCATGGCCCTTTTTCGTAGCTGAAATAACCCACCAATATGCTAATAACTAGCAACCTCACAAGCAGTTAACCATGTAACTCAATCAAGAGCGGTGGGACTCTCCCACTTAGCTCAAAGCTACTATTACCCAACTCTTGAATTCACCAGAATTCTTTATCTCTCATTGACATAACCTTGCGCAATCAACCGCCAAAATCCCCAGAATCCTTCTGTAGAACTCTGAATCATCAACCACATTCGCACGGCCGATCTCTTCGTCGCACAACCGATAGAATTCCTTGTAGAAGCTTCGCCAACTACGCGACCACTAACCTGCTCACAGGGAATAACCCACCTGTGGAAATCATTTCCCTACATCTTCAAATGCTGCTGCCCGGGATACAATCACTATGACATCAATAACCCATCCTTAGTCCAAGCTTACTCTCTGGCTGCATCAGTCCACTTACACCTCGTGGACATCAATTAAATATGCAGCAATATCCTACCAATTCAAAGTTATGCTGCATCCTCCTTCATTTCAAACAGCTCCTTCCCGTTATATTAAATCTTCTGTCGCAAAATGGCCCATGCTTCAAGTTAGCTTCGTCGGCCCCAATCACTAATCTCTGAAATTCTCAAATCATTCCAAACTCACATTAAGGCGCGTAGTCATCCTACTACCGAGCCCATATGCAACACCCGCCACTCTCCCACTTTGGCGGAACTCTTCCCTTTTATAGACCGCGCGTCCTTGTTCCCCATACTTGGCCTTCTAGAAGTTTTAAACACCGCCTGACACTTCCCACATGTCCTTCCTCATACTTTGCTGCTCGGTTGTTGCCTTAAATAAAATCTATCTTCATAGCACTTGAACCCACAAGTCGCTACTAACTTTAAACCTTTACGAAGATCATCTTTCTCAAGCCACCACACTAGGAACACCGGTTCTATCCTGAACCACCACATTCCGCGATCTCTGACTGTCGCTTCTTCATTACTGACCCGCAACATCCTGCTCCAAAGGCGAATTTGAAGAAAACTAGCACATCGGCCACTTAACACATTCAATCGAGGACGACGATACCACGCCGCCGGTGGAGACTCCATCACACTTGAAACACCAAGTCTCATCATCACATCATGCCAACCTGAACATCCTCAGCCTGATTACCTTTCCCCCTGCTGGGAATAAAATGCCGAATCACACGAACCGAATAAACCTCCTTTAATGTCTTTCACTGCCTCCACACGTAGGCAAACATCCTGCCATCATATCAATACCGCGAAAAATCATTCATAAGCATCGTGGCAACCTGTGCTTATCCTCAAGGCTCCCAGAAATACCGCTACCAAGCCGAAACAACAAGATATCCTTCCATAGGGCAACTATAATATTCCATTCAGCCATACCGGGAGAAACATCCCGCACCACATCTGCATTGCCATTACAATTCTTCAATTCTTGATTTACAACAAGCGCTTGGCATCGCATAAGATTGAGTAGGAAGGAAACAATGGCATAAGCCTTAGAGGAATCAAATCGCACGATAAGAAAATCAAGAAGGGAAGTACTCCTAACAGCCCTGTAGCCTCCCGAGGATAAGTACAGATGTCTCTGTACCGATCCACGAGACTCTACTAGACTTGCTCATGACTCGTGAGACCGATGAGAACCTAGAGCTCTGATACCATGTTGTCACGACCCAAAATCCACTAAGGGTCGTGGTGGAGCCGGACTCTGCGGTCGCGCAAGCCAACCAAATTACTAATTAAATCTCGTTTTAACACTTTTGAAATACATGATTTTTCCTTCACGATTTAGAAATTTTAAAGAATATAGTTTCAAATCAATTTAAAAGTTAAGCAACTAATACAATACTTAAAACCATCCCAAAACCCCGAGTCACAAGTGCATGAGCATCTACTGATAAGAGAAATAAAAACACAACCTCCGTCCGGAATACAGTGGACGGAAAGTAAATACAGTTTACTGGAAAGGGACTACCCTAGCTGCGGCCATCTCGAATGATGCAGCTCACCTAGTCCCAGAATCATCCGCGCTGCTATGCCTAGAAGACCACTGGATTCACATAAACAACAAAATGCACAGCAAGTGTAGTATGAGTACAAAAATAATGTGTACCCAATGAGTATCCCGCCTAATCCCGAAGGGGTAGAGACGAGATGGTCAACTTGGACACTGTCTAATAGTCCAATAACTATTCATCCTTAATAAATATATATATATATATATATATATATATATATATATATATATTACCGTGGTTTTATCTTATAAACATGATTCTAATACAGACAGAGGAAACAAGTAAACATATAAATCTTTCATGGAAAATTTCCTTAGATTTCTTGTTATTATTAGCAATATGATCTCGAGCCATAGGGAGGCATAAAACAACTTAAATATGTCCAGGCAGCAATACAAGCATGCGCAAATCATACCGAGGTCGACGTCCCGCTCCAAAAGAAATAAATGTGCACTTGTTGAGGGTCAACGGCGCGCATATAGATGCATCTATTAATCTGCCGAGGCGTTCGGACCATTCCAAAATAAACACACGTAGACAGACAATCAGTCAAACAGTCGACGTGGAACAAATATCCAAGAAAGGTCAATTCTTTTTAATAATTTGAGAAAACGAAGCTTAAGTCTTTTTTAGAAATCCATTTATTAGTTTAATATGATTTAAGCAATTCAAGCCATCAATGGGTTCGCAACTAATCCAAGTATAACATGCCTTTGGGTCCTAGACTACCCAGACAATAGCATAATAGTAGCTACGCACGGACTCTCGTCACCTCGTGCGTACGTAGCCCCCACAAATAGGAGCACATAACCAATTTGACTTACATATGGGGTAAGTTCCCCCTCACAAGATTAGAAAGGAGACTCACCTCGCTGCGAAGATCCACAACCGGCATTCTACATTCTTCCGAAGACTTGCACCAATGCACAATGCTCCAAAACTAGCCAATGATCATACAAATCCATTAGTATATGCTCGATTATACTTTACAACCCAATTTATAACAATTTCTAACCTCGAACGAAAAGTTGACAAAAATGCCCTCGGGCGCATGTGCCCGGAATCCGAAATTTCTCGAAGATAAAGTTTACCCATGACTTTAGGAACTCAAATATATGATTTTCTCTTAATTCCATATCCAAAACCGTGGTTAAATTCCAAGAACACAATATTTCTAGGTCTTCCTCTAACCCTTAATTTTCTACACATTTTTCACACTAAAATCCATACAAAATTGATGTATTTAACTCATAATAGGTAGGATTAGCTTACCTTAGCATAGCAGACGAGAATCCCTCTTTGAAGCTCTCCAACAATCACCCCAAGCCATGAAAAATGGGAGAAATGAGCTCCCAATCACGATTTAAAACAAACCTACAGCCCAGCATTTTTCGCTTCCGTGGTCCCGCTTCTACGGACCGCTTGCCGCTTCTGCGGCTCCCATCCACTCCAGGCATCCCGCTTCTGCGGTCAGCCCTACCGCTTCTGCCATTCCGCATCAGTGTATCAAGGGCCACTTCTGCGGTCCTGGCTGCCCTCGCCCTCGTCTGCTTCTGCGGCTTCTTCCTCGCTTCTGCGGGGCTTCTTGATGCGGTCCCATTTCCGCAGAAGCGGAAATACCAGATACCAGCAAAGTCAGTTTTTCCAAAAATCCAATTTTTGATCCGTTAGCCACCCGGAATCTACCCGAGGCCCCGGGACCCCAACCAATCATACCAACCAGTCCCAAAACACATTACGAACTTGCTCGAGGCCAACACCACGAATCGACCTCCAATCCAAGCTTAATGAACCTTAAGATTTCCAACTTCTACTTCTGATGCCTAAACCTATCAAATCACGTCTGATTGACTTCAAATTTTGCACACAAGTCATATTTGACATTACGGACCTACTCCAACTTCCGGAATCGGATTTCGACCCCGATATCAAAAGGTCCACTTCCGATCAAACTTATCAAAAACCTTCAAATTTTTATATTTAGCCAAATGGCTTCAAAATGACCTACGGACCTCCGAATTCACTTCTGATCGTGCTCCCAACTCCAGAATTACCATACGAAGCTACTCCCAGTCTCGAAATCCCAAGCGGACATCGATAACGCTGAAATGCACTACAAGCCAAACTTATGAAATTCCTTCCAAAATGCTAACTTCCACAATAGGCGCCAAAACGCTCCCGGGTCATCCAAAACCCGATCCGGGCATATGCTCAAGTCCGAAATCATCATACGGACCTGCTGGAACCTTCGGATCCCGATTCCGAGATCATTTACTCAAAATTCCAATCCTAGTTCATTTCTTTAACTTTAAGCTTTCAAAATGAGAATTCTCCTTCCAAATCCATTCTGAACTTACCTAAATTCAATTCCGACCACGCGTACAAGTCAATATACCTGAAATGAAGCTGCTCATG